>NC_071399.1:15009583-15312613 GCF_022682495.2 Desmodus rotundus | reverse complement strand
GCAGCTGTGACGGGGGGCTAGGCGCAGGGGGCCAGGCTCTGCTGAAAGAGTTGTGGGGCCTACCACAGGACGCCCCTCTTTCCTTAGAGTCTCTCATCCTCTGGGAGGCTGCCTGGGAAGCATCACACGTAGTTTCAGGGCAAGAGAGGGCAGTTCCAATGCATGAGCACTTGTTACCCGTCTCTGCTCATGTTAGCTAAGTCACATGGCCAAGCCAGAGGGAGTGTGGGAAGGGCTTATCCAGGGTGTGCATAAAGAGAGAAGAACAAATCACGGCCATTGCTGCAACTGTCTATCAAAAGTATGTTCAACTATCTTTGAATATGAATATCAAAATATCTCAGGAATATGTACAACCAAAGAGTAGGATTCACCTGGAATAGTGCTATCCAATTGAGATATCTGTAATTATGTGTGTAGATAGATATTTATACATGGCAAAGTAATTTATAATGTTTTAGTAGCCACATTAAAAAGCAGTAAAAAAAAAGTGAAAGTAACTTTAGTACTATATTTTATTTAACCTAGTATTTCCAAAATACTATCATTTCAACATGTACTCAATATAAACATTATTAATGAGAGCTCTCACTTTCTGTGCACTAAATCTTTAGAATGTTATATGTATTTTGCATGACTCTGTTCCGACTTGTTCTGTCCCAAGAGTTCGGTAGCTTTGTGTGACTGGTGGCCATCGCAGTGGACAGCACGGCTCTCCACATTGACAGACAGGGCGTGGGGAGGAGCGGGACTGGAAGGCGCAGAGCCACGGTGTGTATGCAGAGCAGCATCCCCCGCCCCCCCCCCCCCCCCCCCGCCCAGCCATGAACACTCGATGGCGGCAGAGGATGTGGATGGAGGAGGGAGGCTGTGTATATGAAACCAAATGAATGCCCCACAGTAGGAAATCTATTACTATAGCCCATCCTAACAATAAACCAACAGAAAACAAATAGCCATACTAAAAAAAATCCTTTTTTTGTTAACATTGGACATGAATTACTAATTAAAACAAATAAGAAAACAACAAAAACCTTTAGGGAAATAAAAGAGAAATTTTTCTTAGCAGTAAAAAATGTTTCCTTAAATCAGTAGCCAGCGTGATAAGCAGTGAAATAGCAGAAACGTTCCCGATAAGTTCAGAACCACTTTCCAACGTTACCTGGACAGGCTAACTAATGCAATTAGATGAGAACCTAAATCCAAGGGTAGAAATATTAAAGGAAGAGCAAAATAGAAAAAAAAAAAACAACTTCTGTTCAGAACAGTGTCAACAACAAAATTAACTTACTAGTATTTCTATGACATTGCAGTGGGTTAAAAACGACTACAAATTCTTTGCTACTTTGCCCATCCAAAGGTAGGTCTCAGTTCCCTTCCATGTTGACTGGGCTTGGCCATATGACTCGCCTTGGCCAATGTGGCACCGGCATGTACAATATGAGCAGAGCTTGACAAGCACTTATTCAACGGAGCCTGGCCACATTAGTAAGCTGGTTTAGAGGACGGAGGATGACAGGAAGCTTGGAAGAGAGCCGAAGCCCCCAGCTGATAGCCCGTACAAAGCCCCTGCCGTGAGCGCGAGTCCATCCTGAACCTTCCGTCTCAGTTCGCTGAATGCAGTTGCCTGAGTGAGCCTGCACACGGCTAGCCGAGAAACTGCCGATCAAACTGCAGGGAAATGATGAACAGTAAATCATTAATTCCTAGGGTGGTTTGTTATACAGCAGCAATCAACTGGAACAGAAGAACACTGCCCTAGAATCCTAGGGTTGTAATTTTTTTAGAAATCTTTTAATTGCACTTCCTTATGACAAAGAGATACTGGGAAGTGGGAATGGTAAGGTCAAATGCGGGGTGCCATCGGCTGGCTCGTGTGCAGAAATTTGGTTTCCACTAATGCAGTACGTTATCCATTCTCTCACCGAGCCTCCACTGAGCCTGGGACTGGTGACAGGAAGATAGCGCTGGCTCAGTTTAGAGGGAGAAACAGAATTATAAGTAAATAGCCATGATACAGAGAGACACACACTGTAAGAAAGGGTGTACACAGTGCTGTTTCTAGGGACACAGGGTCAGGGTGGGAGGGTTGAAGAAGTGACAGGTGCGCTGGGTCATAAAGGCTGAGTGAGATGTTCTGAGTCATGGAGGTTGGTCAAGGACATTCCAGGCAGAGACAGGAGGAGCCAAAGCCCAGGGATGACTAAGCACAAGCCTGGGAAATGGACAGCACCCTCCAGCCTAGTGAGGGGAGGACTTGGTTTGGTTTGACTTTGGCCCTTTGTGGACTCAGTGCTGCGCACCCACTTTGGATTGTCTTCTCCCAGAGAATCCTAAATGCAGTGAGCTCTTCGCCATCCTTTTTGCAAACAGTTCCAGCTAGGGCCTGTAAAGTTAGAAGGGCACCTCTTGTAATATTTAGCAAAAGGTTCAAAATTTATACTTTGTCTCATTTCAGCTGTTCTTTCTTTACTATGATATAAGTTTCACTGCTGATTAATTTTATCTCAATGGACAGGTCAACATAATTCTCACATGACTTTTGGAGATGATCCGCATAATTTGAAATGAGTTATTTCTTCTGGGGGAGGAAATGAAAGAGGAAAACCCTGCTAACTCACACCCAGCCTCTTCATTCACCACGTGCCCCTTTGTCACCTAGACTCACCCTTGAACTCCTTGCAGTGTGTCTTAAGTATCATTTATTAGAACCTGGCCCAGAGTCAAGTGTTTCTGATTGTCTACGTACGTAACTATGGAAATGTGTTTTCTGGGAGTTTTAAAATTCCATTCTATAGTCCAGTTAATCTTTTTAAGCCTGTTGATAAATTAAAAAATGTATCAAACATTGTTTTTATTTTTACTAACCCACATCCTCATTCAGAGGTTGTACTGTTGACAATACTAAGGAAATCAGGTTCCTTTCTAAACACCTGACAAATTAATTGTTCCTGGTAAATATAGAAATAAATGGCTGTCTTTTTTTAAAGGCAGAATTGTACTCTTCCAGTGCTTCAAGTTGGAGAGAATGCCACATCAAGCCACCTGAAAACAAAGACCCGAAATAATCTTGTCTCCTTACTTTGTGAGTTGAAGGTATGTACACACTGTCACGCATGCTTCATTCTTCTAATTTCAATGACTTTTCTAACTTAGTTATTTAGCTTCTATTTGTGTCGTTTTAAAAACAGGTCCTCTTGTTTCTTCAATTTTCTTGAGGAGCATAACACATGCTCTAGCCATCCTAGACATACACAATTATTTTGCCAGGACTTGAGCTGGGTCCTCAGGTGAGCCCCCTCCCTCACTAGGGAGCAGGGACACCTTACGGAAAGGATGCAGAGTGAGCTGGTCCTTGAAGGAGGGAAGGGATCCAGGCAGGGGAAACAGTAGGAGCAAGACCACAGAGGGGTGATCCTGGAGACTTGTCAAGTGTGTGTTTGTGTGAGTGTGTGTATGTGTGTGTAAGATGTCATCGTCATCATCATCATCATCATCATCGTCACTATTACTGTCATCACTATAGCCATCATCCCTACTATGAGACTGGTAAGGTTCCGTGACGATAGCAGTACTGCGTAGCAAAAAGAAGTCACTTGTAGAATCACGAGTTCTTTTTAAAAATAATTTAGATTCGAATTCATTCAGCAAATATTCTTTGAGACCTAATATGCCACCACAGATAAGTGCTGCAATGAAAAGCAGAACTGTTTTGGTCTCCAAACTTGTTTTGTGTCCTGAAAGTTCACTATGACTCACACAGTATTGCCTCTCCTCAGCAACCCAGCCACTCACTTAAAAAGCTAAAGATCCTTCTATTAGGTAGAAAGAGGCTGCACAGAGGGTTTTTCACCCCAGAAAACAATTGCTCTTTAACATGGGTTTCCAGTACTGATGGTATATGCATTCAGTGGACAACATTGTGTTACAGAAATCCAGGGGTCTTATTCTAGCAGTGTCTATTAAATTATCGGAATACGGAGACTTGGGCTTCTGCCTAATGTTGTGAACATCAGCTATTTCTTACAATGTGGCAATAATATTTTCACCATTGTTTTAGTGAGATTCAGTTGAATCGAGTTACCCATCTTTGGTTAGGCACCAAATCAACACATCTGAAGCAGATATAAAGCTCATTCACAATATTTTCCTTTATTGAAATTTTCTTTTCTTCCCCCCAGGTGCTAGGGGCAAAGAGTGGGAGGTGAATCCTTCACTGAAATTTTCAAACTCTCACTAGGTCATGGCCTGGTCCTGACAACTGTGTCTTTCCGGGTCAATAACATCAGTTCAGACAATAAGCCATTGGGTCAGAACGTACTCTGGGAGCCTCGTGAATATGCCACAAAAACCAGTGCCCCTGGGAGTGGGGCTCCAGTATATCTATAAGTGCTTCTATTCCCATCGTGTAAAACGACTTTCTAAAAGACGACTGTATTTTTCAGAGAGTGGAATTTCATTTTTTAAAGGATTTTATTTATTTTATTTTTAGAGAGGGGGAAGGGAAGGAGAAAGAGAGGGAGAGAAACATCAATTGTGGTTGCCTCTCACACGCCCCCTACTGGGGACCTGGCCTGCAACCCAGGCATGTGTCCTGACTGGGAATCGAACCGACAGCCCTTTGGTTTGCAGGCCCGTGCTCAATTCACTGAGCCACACCAGCCAGGGTGAGAGTGGAATTTGAGATTACAGTTATAGAGTTAAAGATTTTAATGAGTTTTAGCAGTGATTCTGCTCTTTTAAACTTGAGATGATTTATCTTTCCTAAGGACACAGTAATGGCTGTCATTTCCTGGGTGCCAACTCTGTGCCAGGCGTGGCGCAACAAACTGAGCTCACACCGACTCGTTTTCTCCTTTTGTAACAGGATGTTAAATCTGACTTATCCAGTGTTCTGCAGGGATCTGGCAGAGGCTTCAAAGCTTGAGAACAACAGGTGCCAGACTATATGCCAAACCAGTTCTGCCACCACTATCACCCATCGCATCACCCACCTCCAGGCCATGCAAGAGAAAGTGAAAAAATCCACCAGGAAGAGCTGGGAGGAGAGCAGAGTGGAGAGCCATCCTTAGAGCGAGCTTGGCGCTATGCTGTCTGCTCCTTTTTCCACCCACCCACTCCCACAGCCCCGTGGACCAGCTGGGCTCTACAGGTGCAGAGAAGAAGCCAATCTGCATCATTCTCGATGCTGCATCATTATACTTTTCTATAGAACTGTTCTTTGCTGCCTTTGGATGAATTTCTGAATCCATAGTCTCTCTTGTCCATTTCAGATATTAAGCTGCCCAGTATCAAAATACCAATCACACGTTAAATTTACAGTGTTTTGGCTTTTTAGGTTCACCCACCTCAGGCTGGGAGGCTTGTGCTGAGGCTGGGCCAGGGCCTGCTTCCTGCTGTGCTCCTTTGGGGTCAAGGGAAGAGAGAGAGAGGAACTGAGGGGCTGGAAAGTTTGGATCGGGCTGGGACAGTGACAATCTGCCCACTGAAGTGTGGCAGACGGCCAAATACTGACTCACTGTCTCCTGGGGTCCTTTGGTGGGGATCTTGGAGACCCCGAATGGGGCACAACCAGTTATGATTCCTTGGTCTGGCTCCACTGACTTCTTACACATTCTGACTCCCTGTGGGTCAGGGTTGCTGCTCTATTCCCCGTCCTCCTCAGATGGTCTCTTTCTCTCTCTCAACACCTCTCTCATCAAGGTTGTTCCCTCCTCAGGGTGCCCGTGTGGCTCATGGGAACATCATCCCAATCTCTCCTCCCTCTGCCTTCAGCGAAGCTCAGGCACAGCCTCGGGCTCTTACACCTTTCATAAAACAGGCCTAAGTCAGACACCAGTCCACGTGTCCTCTCTGCTTCGGGTTTTCCAGTACTTTCCAGATACTGTCTCCATTTGGCCTGAAGCAGGTGAGTGTGAAAGGGGAACCTCTTTTTCTGCCCTCTGGGGGAAATTGCACCCCAGGCTCCTTCTTTAGGATACCCTCTCTACCAGCCTCTCTAGTGAACCCATAGTCTTCTCTTCTGTATCTTTTTTTTAAGAAAAGACTTTATCTTCTTAGAGCAGTTTTAGGTTCACAGCAAAATTGAGAGGGAGGTACAGAGAGTTCCCATGAACCCACTGCCCCCACCAATGCATAGTCTCCCCCATTACCAACATCCCTCCCTGGATACAAGGTGGGTACAAGGTTGGTACCAGGGTGGGCCTACCTTCACTCATCAGTACGGCTCACTCTTGGTGTACATTCTATGGGTTTGGACAAATGTATAATGACATGTATCCAACCGTTATAATATCATACAGAACAGTTTCACAGCTCTGAAAATCCTGTGCTTCACCGATTCATCTGCTCCTCTCCCGGCCCCTGGCAACCACTGATCTTCTGACTTTGTCCATAGTTTTCCTTACCCAGAATGTCCTATAGTTGGAATCATACAGTGTGTGGCCTTTCAGATTGGTTTCCTTCACTTGGTAATATGCATTTAAGGTTTCTCCATGTCTTTTCATGACTTGATAGCTCATTTGTTTTTAGCCTGAATAATATTCCATTGTCTGGATGGACCACGGTTTATTTATCCATTCACCTACTGAAGAACATCTTGGTTGCCTCCAAGTTTTGGTAATTACGAATAAAGCTGCTATAAACACCCATATGCAGGTTTTTTTATGTGGACATAAGTTTTCATCTCCTTTGGATGAACACCAGGGAGTGCGATTGCTGGAAAGTATGGTAAGAGTATATTTAGTTTTGTAAGGAACTGCCAACCTGTCTTCCAAAGTGGCTGTGCCATTTTGTGTTCTCACCGGGAATGAATGGGAGTTCTGTTGCTCTACATCCCCTCCAGCATTAGGTGGTGGTAGTGTTCTAGGCCTTGGCCATTGTAATTGGCATCTCCTCGCTGTCTTAAGTCTTCTACATCTTGAGGCAGGAGTGGGGTGATAGGGTAATGGTGGCAGACAGGTTTGGGGATAACTTTCTGCAAGTCTTATAGAAATGGCCAACAGCCAGACTGAGAATGTGGGGGAACGGAATACCTGTTGTTCTTGGTTTGGGGCTCTTGGTCCAAATTGTCATTATACTTAACTAACCTGTGGAGTAGGAGTCGTTTTTTTTTTTTTAATTATGAAACTAAGACTCAGAAAAAATAAGTTGCCCAAGTGCGTATGACCAAGAAATGATGAGATGAAATTGTGCTGAATGCGTTCTCGTTATTTCCCAGACCCAGACAACGTGGTTTGGGGGGAGGCGGTGGGAATCATGCCTGGAGCTTGTCATTTAGAGTTTTTATTACTATAATGGAAAAACACTTTCTAAAAGGCAGCTTTATAAGCATGTCAGACTTGATCTGTTGTATAGCTTAGGGTTTAGCTGAAGTTTTACTTTTTGACTTTAAATAACTATTGTTTTTCAATTACAGTTGACATACAATATTATATGAGTTTCAGGTGTACAAATGAGAGATTAGACATTTATGTAACTTACTAAGTGATCATCCTGATAAATCTAGTACCCACCTGACACCATGCATAGTTATTACAGTATTATCGGCTGTGTTCCCTATGTTGTATTTTACATCCACATGACTATTCTGTAACTACCAATTTGTACTTCCTAATCCCTTCACCTTTTCCACCCATCCCCTCAACTCCCCTCCCATCTGACAACCTTCAAAATGTTCTATGTATCTATGAGTCTGTTTCTGTTCTGCTTGTTGGTTTATTTTTTTTAGATTCAATCATTAATACACATGTATTTATTGCCGTTTTATTATTCACAAAGTTTTATTCATTATACGAACCAAAGCCATATGGACTCTAGGTGTCTTTTTTCATTCCCAGAGCTTGGAACAAAGGGTCAGGATACCCCACAATCTTGAAAGTTTATTTTCCTAGTGACCTGGTAAGTGGGGACATTAGGAAAGTATAAAACAGTCTGTTAACAACATCTCCCCAGAACAAGAAATACAAGGGTTTTGTTAAGCTTGTTTATGACTTTTTTCCCTTTTATTTCTTGCATGGCTTTTGTGTAATATTGGCACTTGTTGTTTATTTTATTTTATTTTTTATTTTTCTGCCTCACCTGAAGACATGTTCACAGACTTTAGAGAGGAGGGAGGGAGGAAGAGAGAGAGGGAGAGAAACATCAATGTGAGAGAGAAACATTGATCCGTGACCTGGGATCAAACCCACAACCTAGGCATGTGCCCTGACCAGAAATTGAACCCGTGACCCTTCAGTCTATGGAACAACACTCCAACTAATTGAGCCACACTGGCCAGGGCATGGGATTTGTTTATTTTTTGATTAACACTTAAATTAGTTTCCTGGGGCTGCTATATCCAAGTAGCACAAACTGGGTGGCTTAAAACACCAGAAATTTATTCTCTCACAGCTCTGGGGGCCAGAGTCTGAACTCAAGGTGTCGGCAGGGCCATGAGTTCTCTGAAGCCTGTGGGGCAGGGGGAGTCCTCCCTCGCCTCTCCTAGCTTCTGGTGGCCCCAGGCATGCCTTGGCTTGTGGCAGCATCACCCCAGCATCTGCCCCCATCCCCACATGGCCTTTTCCCTATGTGTCTGTGTCCAAATTTCCTTCTACATTTAAGGACACCAGTCATGCACTCCAGTATAACATCATCATAACTGAGTTCATTATATCTGCAAGGATCCTATTTCTAAATATGGTCTCATTTTGAGGTTCTGGGAGTTAACACTTTAACACAACCTCTTAGGGGACACAATTCAACCCATAACAACACTCGGTCATATTTCCAGTCCCCATGGTAACCAAAGCTGCAGACAGGGCACTTTGTAAAGAAAGCAAATGTTGTCCCTTATGCCTGCCTCTTTTTCTGCTGGGAGATGGAGCCCGTTCCAGCCCTTGGCAGCTCAGTCTTCTCATGCATGTCCCTCCACTGGGACAAGAGTGACCTCATCCATTGTTGGCCCAGAGTTATGGGGTTGGCCAAAAAGTTTGTTCGTTTCCCCCATAAGCTGGCTCTATTAGTACTTGGTTGTCTTTAACCTCATTGTATTGTAACAGCTGTCATATCAGTGTGCATTTAAAAAAAAACTTATCAAAATTGGTGAATTTTTGTGTAGCTATTTTGATATTGAAGATGGAAGAAAATAAGCAACATTTTCAGCATATTATGCTTTATTATTTCAAGAAAGGTAAAAACACAAGTGAAATGCAAAAAAAAAGACTTGTGCAGTGTGTGGAGAAGCTGCTGTGACTAATCGAATGTGTCAAAGTGGTTTGCCAAGTGTAGTGCTGGGGATTTATCGCTGGATGTTGCTTCCTGGCAGAAATTGAGGATAATCAAATAGAGACACTAATTGAGAACAATCCACATCATACCATGCAAGAGATAGCTGATGTACTCAAAATAGCCAAATCAATAAAGTTATTGGTGAAAATAAAAAATGCATCTTTTATTTTACAGAAAAAAACCATATGGACTTTCTAGCCAACCCAATATCTTAGTTGTCCCTCTTCGAATCCTTACTTTTTAAATGTTGACAACTTGAGCCATAAGAAAGAATGTGGAATAGAGAAGAGACAGAGACAGGAGCAGGGACAGGAGGAAGATGCTTAGGATGCTCCAATGGCACCAGGCACATTGGATGCACGGTACTGACCACGCACGCTCTCCATACACAGCATAGTGGGGAGCCAGCGAAATGGATGCTGGTCACCACCGCTCTTCAAGGGTCAATTGCATACGGCCCCTGTTGAAGGTCACTCTGTTGCGATACATGCCAGCAAGCTGCCCAGACCCTGAGGCCAGCAGCAGCTGAGAGGGGCCCGAGTTTGGTGTCACAGTCAGTTGGAATTCCAGCACCGACAGCTTGTAGCATTGGGCATTTTCTCAAGAATGACTGATGAACTTTATCGTCTGAAATGGAAATTATTTCATGTAAAAACATATTTCATATAGAATATGTTCTACATAGTTGTATTTGTATAATATTTAATATTAAATAGTTATAAACATAAACACTAATTAAATTCTAAAAACAGTAATTCTAGGACGATTCCAAACAAATGAAAATGCGTGTAATAAATCTGGAGTTTTGCCCTGGTCAGGTAGCTGAGTTGGTTAGAGCGTCATCCCGAGGTTGCAGGTTCTACCCCTGGTCAGGGCACAGACAAGAAGCAACCCATGAACGCATCCATAAGTGGAACAACGAAAGCAATGTCTCTCTCTCTCCCCTCCTCTCTCTCTGTAAAAATTTTTATTTCAATCTGTAGTTTTGCATAGAAACTCAAGAACAAGGTCTCTTCAGTTCACACCAAAGAGGCCACTATTATGCTGTTGCAGCCTTGGCACAGTGTCATTGTCACAGGTGCCCCAGCAGCCCCTTCACACCACCGCTAGTGCACCGGGACCGCAGTCCTCTCTGTCTTCCTCCAGCCGCATCCACTGCCTGGTTTAGAGCAGACGCTTTGTAGGTACTTGTGCATATGCACGCACATGCATTTATCTCAGCAGAATAAATGATTGAGTTTATGCTTTTTAAGGGAAATCGGTCACAGCGAGAGACAAAATTCAACTTTATCAGCCTTGATAAACTATGAAGTCTTGAGTATTACTGAGAGTTAAAATAGCAACACAACAAGGAACTTTTTGATGACTTAAAAATTTGTGTTATTTCAAGTATTTGAGAGGTATAACTAGAAAAAGGGCTGATTTGGACCGAATTCAGCCTTGATTAAAGCACACGCTGAATAATGATGAAAATGTGACAAAAACATTTCTGTATTTAATGAAAGAGTTTAAGTGAACAGTAACATGATCAAAAACAAGGCTATTTATATTGCTTGTCACTCAACTTGGTCACCGTGTTGAGCGGGAAAACGCAAGTACTTAACCTTTGATGTTCATAGTTTGATAGGGGGTGTCAGGGTCTAGAGGAAATAATTTGGGTCTTATGTAGTATTCGCATTTTTGTTGCTAATTTTTAAAAATTTTGATATGTGGGAAATTAACTTTTTGGTTTTCTCCTGCATGAACTGAGGACAGTATCTGCACCATAGCAATATGATAAGAATTGAGATAGTACAATGCAAAATGCCATCTTTAAAAATGTGTCCTTTGGCGTCACAGCCTCTTTCAGATACTGCCTCGGGTCTTGCCTTCCTGCCAAGGTAACTCAAAAGAGTTAACCGCACCCATCATGTTCTCACCTGCTTTTTTAAAAAAAAGTTTTATCGATTGATTGGTTTTAGAGAGAGAGGAAGGAAGAGAGAGAGAAACCTTGACTTGCTGTTCCAGTGAACTTTCACATTCATTGCTTGATTCTTGTATGTGCCTTAATGGGGGATTGAACCCGTGACCTTGTCCTATCAAGATGGTGTTCTAACCAACTGAGCTGCGAGCCAGGACTTCGCCCACTTTTTTCTCTTCACCTGGTCCAATCAGTTCTCTGTCCCTAGCATTCCACAGAAATGGCCCCTGTCAAGTTCACCAACAATTTCCATCTGTTATCGCATGATCAATGTTCCGTCTTCAGGGTGACATTTTCACAGCGGAACACGCTGTCTTTCTGGAAACACATTTTTATCCAGGCTTCTAGGACTTCACGTTTTCTGGAATGCCTCCAACTGCACAATTTTCTTTCCTCCTCTCTTCATCTCGCTCCTCTCTTCTAAGTGTGGGAAGGCTCTAGGATTCTGAGATGAACGCCTCTGTCTCCCCTCCCTGCCTGGGCTGGGTCACCTCATGCATAGGCCAGTGACTCTCAGCGTCTTCCTGTCTCTCTCTTTGCATCTTAGCTCAGGCCGTTCCATACAGAGCAGTCCACCTGGAACTCTCGTAGGTACCTCAAACTTACCAAAAGCAAGTGCTTTATCCCACTGAAACTCCCCCAGTCTTCACCCCACTCCGCCTCTTGACTAACCTCTTTCCTATGGGTCTTCTTCCCATTGAGTCACTTAGGCAAAAAACTGAACTTACTCTCGACTCCATTCTTTTTCTTTCCCCGCCCATTCCATCAACAGGTTCTATCAGGGTTGCTTCTGAAATAGAGGGTCTGGCACAAATAACAGCCCTTTTTATTACAAAATCTTTTATTACAAAATTATCAGCATATCATTCTGTAACAGCAATTCAAGCACACCATATGACACGTTAGGTGAAATGTTCAAATGAAAACTATACATTATCACACCCATATTATTACCCTGCCAACTACACTCAAGCAGGCCTTACTTCTGCTGGACCCTGTGTATCGATGTCTTGAATCCGACCATTATCCTCATCTCCAAGGCTAAAACTGCAATGCAAACCACCGCCACCACTCACCTGGATTTCTGAGTGGTGCCTTGGCCCGTTATCTGTAGAGAAGCTGGAGGAGTCTGTCGAGTGCCCAAGTTAGGCCCTACCACTCTCCTGCATGAAGCCTCCTGATAGCTCTAATCGCCATCAGGACAGAGCACACAGGCCTTGGCCTAGCCTGCAGGTCCTGAGGCCCTGACACCTGACTCTTCTCCACTTGCATCTTTGGCATTTTCCTCCTTGCCCACCCTGATCTGGCCACTCCCCATCCAGTGTAGTTGTAAAAATCCTATTGAACCTGTAGAGTAACGATTCATGGTATTAGCAGGACTATAGCAAAAACTATTATTTCTATGGGAAAAGTTTTAGGTTCTAAACTGGGGAGCCCTGAACATATAGCTCCCTGTTCACAGAAGTAGTTAGGGTTTTCTCCCCCTCTCCTTCCTCTCACCCACAACTTCTCTCCCCGCCTTGTCCCCACCTGCCCAAAGAGCTGAGGCTTGGGGTCTGGTGTTTGTGGTCCCAGCAAGGGAAACCCTGGTGGGCGTGAGAGACCGTGGCTGTGAGACGGAGGGGCTCACAGATCTACCTGAATCCCAATCTGTGTGAATCCCACCTTGTGTTTGCTCACCTCTCTGAATTTCAGTTTCTAGAGCTATGAAGTGGGAGCAATGAGAGCATTTCATAGTGATCTTAAGAGAATTAAATGAGATGATATATGCAAGCAGTCAGGAGGGTACTTGGAGCATGTAAATGTCCAACCAAGAGTGGGTGTTAGGATTATTACTTCTATTACCGAGGTCAATGATGCGTGAAAATGCCTGAGACACAGCAGGTACTCAATAGACCTTAGTTCCTCTTTTTTTCTCTTTTTTTTTACTGTCAGCACAACCGGTTGAGTGGAAAAGTAAAGTGGCATCTGTAACGTGGATTGTGAATTTTGATTCTGGTTTTACGGGGGTTTAGTCCTGAGAGAGAGAAAGGAACGGGGTGGGCAGGCAGGAGGGAGGTGCGGTGCTGGAGGCCCGAGGTCTCCTCTGTACACAGCCAGGTGGTTTGGGTGGAGGAGCAAGTTGTGAGTGAAAGGATGGCTGCTGTGGCGGGAGTAGGAATGAAGTGGGCAGCTATGGGCCCCCGTCCACCTTGTTCACTCATCCCAACAAATTTAAAGCTTGTCAAATGCTGCAATATTAATATTGTAAAATAGTTGTCAAGGCCGCAGTGCAGAAACGCAATCCATTTCAGCTGATTACTTGTCTCCACCTATTGGGACGAAGTGGTACTACATGCTCTTAAAAGCCCAGACATCGTGGTCCCCCTGACCAGTAAAAGGTAAGGCGTGTGTGTGCGTGCGTGCGTGCGTGTGTGTGTATTTATGTTCACTATCAACCTAAACATACCGAATATCGATGAAAACTTAGTTAGAATGACTCTAGAACCCGTCGCATAGTAGTGCTACAGGAAGGCAGCGGCAAGGAGCTGCGGCAGTTTGCTCAGTTAGCGAGTGAGGTTTATCATTTGCGTTGTTAGAGATAAATCACCTGTTACAAGCTTCTCGGAGCACAGACCACGTGAGGCCTGCGACAGCCCACCTCGGCGGAGGGCACCGGAGTGTTTCCGTGGCACGGTTGGGAGTGCGGTGGCTCCAGCTGCCTGGCCCGTGACCTGGGCGGGTGCAGACCTCCTGACGTTCTTTCTTGTGCTCAGGGCTCCGACCTTCCTCGGCTCCTTCCGCGGTGTTCCAGTCGGCCCCTCCCGCCTGCGCCTTCTCAGGGCAGCAGGATGGCCTTTGAGAAAAACTTTCCGACTCGGTGCTGTCCTTCCATTTGTCAGCAGGTGTCAGCAAATCGCAGGAAGTAAAATACACTGCACCGAGATGGGGTCCTTTGTCACAAAATCGGGGCGGGGGGAGAGGGACGAGGTAAAAGGACAGTGATTTACACACAGTGCCTACATCGCACGTTGCTAGGCCTTCCTTAAAAGAGGCGGACGCTGTCTTGGAGAAACTGGGCTCTAAACGCCAGGACACGTCTTTCAGGGCCTCTGCTATCTTTGGAACAGAAGCGACTTCAGCTCTCCGAGGGACTGTTTACTGCTCTGTCAAAGCCTGAGCACAAAACGCTGCCTGCCTCTCAGGATGGAGGCAAGCACAGCGTCACAGCTTCCTTTACCTCTAGATGTAGTGCACCCCAGAAGAAGAGTGCAACAGTCTCCCCTTATCCGCGGTGACAGGTGCCCGTGGTCAACCGCGGTCTGAAAATGCTTAATGGAAAATTCCAGAAATGAACAATTCACACGTTCTAAATTGCTTTCCAGTAGCATGATGAAATATCGCGAGGTCCTGTCCCCGCCACCCTTAATGCATCTTATCCCTTTGTCCAGTGTCTTCTCTCCGTGGATGCTCACCGCCCCTCCAGTCACTGAGTAGCCACCTGGGCTGTCAGTTCAACTGTCCTGGTATCACAGTGCTTGGGTTCAAGTCACCCGTCCTTTAGGTAATGGTGGTCTCAAGCACAAGAGTAGCGATGCCGGCCATTCAGGTGTGCCAAGGAGAAGTCGTCAGTGCTTCCTGTAAGCGAGAAGGTGAGTACAGTACAGTAAGATATTTTGAGAGACCGCATTCATATAACTTTCATTACAGTATATTGTAATAATTGTTCTATTTTATTACTAGTTGTAGTTAACCTCTTACTGTGCCTAATTCATAAATTAAACTTTATCATAGGTACATATGTACAGAAAAGAGAAGTATACATAGTGTTTGGTACTAGTGGAGGTTCCAGGAATCCACTGGGGGTCTGGGGACATATCCCTGCCCTGCGGATAAGGGAGGGCGACCGTGTGAGAAAACAGTTTTTTGGTGAGAGACATGATTGACAGCCATAGTCCGGAGAACCTCCAACAAGGTCATGGGCGAAAGCTGCCCCGACTCATCGCTGCTTCTTCAGATGACACCAGCCCAATTTACACTAAACACTTGATTTATAGCCTCCAAGTTGATAATTTGGAGTTAAGAGAAGGTGCATAGGGAGATGACTTCTTGGTGTGCAAGCAGGTTCCTAGAGCCTCTGTGAGTAGGGTCTTCTGGAGAATCGTGGGACGTTCATTTTGTCACAGTTACATGAGATGCAGCTCATCCATCCCTCAGCCCCCTCCTGTCCCAGGTGATGGAAGCAGGAGAACTGAGTAGAGATTTACTCCTTCCAGTTTGCATCTTGACCAAGGTCAGGGAGTTCTTGTGAAGGTGTCTGGCTCGGTTGGAGTCTGAGTAACTGAGATGGGCATCCCCTGCAAGTGTTTCAGTAAGTCAGTGTAGCTGAGCTCTACTTTGGGTGCTCTGAAGTGGGGCCCTCTGCCATCTGTACAGAGACCTGGGAGTTTTGCTAGAATACGGATCCTGACTCAGTAGGTTTAAGGTAGAGTCTGGGATTCTATACTTCTACCATTCTCCCAGGTGATGCTTGCTGGCCCATGGACCACACTTTGAGTAGCACGTGGGAAACACATGGTGCGTTTTGCAAGAGGTAATGGAATTGCAATCATTCCTCCTCTAATGAACACGCGCTTCACCAATAACAAATATATGCCCCCCTGCTCTGTGTCCTCGCCTTTCTGAATACATTGCGAGTTTTCCTTTCAGTACTGAATCATGGTATAATCTTTTGGTATAATCTTCCTGAAGGCATGTTGCACAGCAATTAAACCCGGCACGTGCAGCACCAACACAGCGTGTAATCCTGTTGACGTGATGACAAGAGCAACAGCTGTGAACGAGTTTGCACATGCACACAGTGACAACCAGGTCACGTCGATGCCAGAGCACAGCGACTGCAAGGCGCTCTGGATTCAACTGCAGAGAGTTTGGAGATGTTAAAATATGACAAATTTGTGCATCTTTAAATCAATGCAAAATAGAAAATAAATTATCCTTTCTGTTTCTTATACTTCCTTCTTTCCTCCTCCTTCTTTGTTCTTAAAGACATTTCTATCAGGGGTTGATTTGACCTAACATCAACCCTTGCATCAAAGTTGCTGAAAATCAACTTTGCCTTTTGGGAATGAGTTCTCTACCCTGACCAGGGCCATCCACAGCCCTGTCGGAGCGGTCAAGACAACTCTCACCCCAAGACCTTGTTTGAGGTTCTCTGTGCTGGGGCTGATGGTCATCACCAGCCTGGCCACTCATTCTCTATCCCAGAAGCCTCTGGGAGTTCTATAAGCTATCATCCCTCCTAGATACCTCCTCCAGGGCCACACATGCTGTGAGCTGGAAAACCAGTGTGCTTGGGCATGCTGGGAATGAACTGAGCCTAGCGCATAGTAGGTGTTTCAAAGATGTCGGTTGAATGCTTTGGGATGATAAGCCATGGCTGCTGGGTGATGTCTGAAATTCTTGAGTTGGGGGGATGCATTCCATCTCAGGAGATTGGACTGCATTAGTGCTTCACATCAGCTTGGGGTGAGGTTGGGTGGCCATTTCTATTTGAGAGCAATTATGCTAGGAATTGTGTCACCAGTTCACATGTGATCAACCCTTGACCTGGAGTGGAATATCATCGGAAAGAGGGGACAGGATAAATAAACACACAATGAATTTGAATCTCTAGGTCCACATTTCACGAAATATTTTCCATGCAAAAACATTTGCGTTTCCAGGGGCACATAGGTGTGCCAAAGGAATGTCCCTGCCTACCACGTGAAGTAAACACACATCTCCGTTTTCCTCCCGCTGAAATCAGCTACAAAACCTGGACAGAACAGCTAGTAATTTGGGGCAGTCCTGTCATAAGCCAAGTTAAATAGGGTTCTTTACTGCAGATACGTGGGTGTGCCTCTCTAAGAGGGACCCCTTTGTATTTAGTGTTCCCCAAACAATTTAATTAGGTTTTTTTCTCAGAGAGCACCCTAAGAGCTACGCCGCCTTATATCTGTGTGCCCTGTGTCCTCACATGTGGCTTAGATGGGTGGGCACCTCTCCCATCTCACCGGGAAACCACACTTTCTTTTGACAACTTCATGTTGCGGGGGCAGGGGCAACCTGTCCTTGATGGTGACTTTAATTTGGCTTATCTGATGGTGGCTATAAAGGGTCACTTCTTCTAGTTTACCAATTATACCAGACTTGCTATTTGCCCCAGTTGAGTGATTCCTGAAGCAATAATTAATGCAATGATGTAGTAAAATGAACTTTTCTTGCCTAAAACTCAGCTTGATAAACCAAGAAGGGCAAAGGAAATAGAGGTAAAGAGGCAGCTTACGTAGAAGTGCACAGAGATGAGTTGCTACATTCGACACTTCGGGAAGTTGATGTCGAGCAAATTTGAAATGTTGAGATATTTCTCTAACACTATGTTAGGAAACTCAGAGAAAGGAAAACCAACAAAGAGATTTGTTAGAAAACATTTTGAAAAATAATCAACACTCCCAGAATAGCATTTACTCAGATGTAGAGTACTTAGACTTTCTTTGTTTTAAACACTGTTCCAGGTAGGATAAGGTATATGAGGTTTCTGCGGTGTAAGAAAGTATCATGAACATAGAGGCTTAAAGCAACACAATTGTGTCATAGCTTCGGTCAGTTGGAACTGCAGGCAGGGCTCAAATGCATCTTCAGCTGAGGGTCTCACAAGACTGCAGTCAAGTGTCAGCTGGGACTGGGGACTCATATGAGGCTTGGGGTCTCCTTCCAAGTTCATGTGGCTGTGGGAAGGACTCATTTGCTGTTGCTGTAGGATTCGTGGAGGCTTCACCTTCGGGGCCAGTGGGAGAGCCTACGTGGTTTTGAGTCTCTCTGACTTCTTTTAAGGGATCGTCTGATTAGATCAAGTGTATCTAGGATTATCTTTCTTTTGATTAATTCAAAGTTAATTAGGGAACTTCATTACAGCTGCATGATCCCTTCTGCCATATAAAGTAATCATGGGAGTGATACTCCATCATCTTCACAGATCCTGCTCCCAAGCAAGGGGAGGTGATTGATTACAAAGGCCCATCGACATGTGGGGCAAGGATCTTGGAACCCGTCTTAGAATTCTGCCATGTGAAGTACAATAAATGCACATCTCTTTTTATTCCCCACTGAAATCAACTATAAACCTGAACAGACTACAATGTCAATGATGTCGAGTTGATTTTCTACATGCTTGCTGATTTTCTTTCAAATCTCCTGTATGCTTGCTGATTTTCTTTCTACTTGTGCCATTAATGATTGAGAGAGAATTGTTGAAATTGCTGACTATAATTTTGGATTTGTTTATTTCTCTTTGTAATTCTGTCAATTTGGGCTTCATGTAGTTTCCAGCCCTGTGATTATGTGCCCCTGCTATTAATACTGCCACTCCAGTTTTCTCCTGATTAGTGTTAGCATAGTGTATCATTTTCTGCCCTTTTCCTTTTGACCTGTCTGTGTGTTTATATTTAAAGCACAGTTCTCATAGACATCACTCTTTGTCTCCATTTTTCATGCAAGCTGACAGCCTCTAGCTTTTAATCAGAGGTGGGTAGAGAATTTACATGCGATGTGATTATTGATACAGTTAGGCTTAAGTTTACTATATTGCTGCTTGGGTTCTATCTGTCCCATCTGTTCTTTATTGACTTGCCCCTATTTTCTTTTCTTTGCCATCTTTTGGAATAACTGATTTTTTTATGACTCCATTTATTCTCCTTTGTTGGCTTATTAGCCATGCAGCTTTGTTTTGCTATTTTAATGGCTTCTAAAATATAATGTATAGAGTGCACAGTGTGTAATGTGTCGTATACAGCTCTCATTTACCACCGTCTTTTTTGTCAGCGATATCAACCACTTCCCATCCAGTGGAAGAGCCTGGAGCAGAATACTTCCATTTCCCCCTCCCCGTGGGGCTCCTCCAATTCCTTTCCTGTCTTTCAGAGATCACTATCCTTCTTTGCCTGAGAGCCGGTGTTTTCAACGCCGTTGCTTCACACGTTTTGCTGTTATTGTCTGTGTGTGTGTTTGCCCAGGAAGCAGGCAAAAATCTGCCCTTGTCGCTTTCATCTCACGCAGAAGCGCCATTCCGCGGCCAGCGCGCCTGGATCGTGCACGTGGGATAATCACCCTGTTCAGCGGGTGGGAGAGACACTGAGAGGTCCCAGGCCGCAGAGCCGGTCCACCCCCTAGTCACGTTGCTGCCTCCTGGTGGAGGGGCATGTGCTCTTCACATCTTCACAAGGGAAATTTCAGTGGCTCCTCAACATAGCGCAATATGTGGCTCTCATTATATTTCTAAATGCTGATGGGAGTTACCATCACAATTATGCTCATCTCCGTGTTTGGTGCCTACTGTTGCAAGCAAGTGAGGTCAATGAGCTAAATTTCCTAAGCTGGAATTTATTTAATCTTGCCACTTGAATACATTTCTGTTTTAGGCAGGCAGACTAAAACTATTTACTGTAAAAATGTCCTAAGAAGACATAAGTACTTACAAAAAGACTTTTCATCTTTGTTTTCCTTGGATAACACAGAAAAGGAAAACATGCTCGAAGTCAGATTTTTGGCCTATCTATTAGATAACAAGAACCCTGTGAAGCTCTTCAAAAATATGTCAGGGAATGTTTTCTGAGGAAACGGCCTGGCTCCAGCTCCGAGCCCACGTGAGAACTGCAGAGGCCTCGGTCCGGATGCCACCACATGCCCTGCACGGCAGCAAAGAAGAGAGCTGGCTGCGCAAATACACCACGGAAGACAGTTAGGACAGGCAACCAACGTGCGTGAGGTGTCCTTAGGTTGACTCTTCATCCGTGGATTTGGGCGTCCACAACGTGCAGGTGTGTTACATGGAGCTGGACCTGGGTCGAGACAAGGTTCTGACGTGTAAATTATTTTCACCAGTACAGTGAGGGATGGAACTGAGGTGGTCCTGAAGGCACTGGCCTCTTCCCAGAGTTTTTGATTCTCCGATCCCCATGCCCAGGCCTTCTGAGGCTCCAGAACCTCAGGGACCCACCTCAGGTCATAGCCAGAACCCACCTGGGTGCTCAGCAGGACTGACCCCAGGGGAGGTGGGCTTCTACCAGGGTGAGCTCCTCTCCCAGTGGCCAATGCTTACCCTTTCTGTGGCCCATTTCTTTAGGGCGTGACTCTCGCACTAGGGCTGCAAGCAGGCCGTGTGCCAGATGCTCCCCGGGGTGAGGGGAGAAAGTAATAGAGCTCTTATTTACATTTATTTTAATTCATCCTTTCCTTATTTATTTTTTATAATATGCATACTATACTGGTTATAATACTACACATATGCAATTTAAATATATACTCATACAGCAGTATGCATGTCATATATAAACAAAGACCACGTATATATCATATATATACATATATATATATTCCTAAACTTACTCTAATCACGTAAATCTCCTCTCTGTATATTCTATCAATTCACCTTTTTGAAGACATCTGTTTCAGGGCCTCTATCCTTTGTCACTCTGGGTTGCTGGCTCTCTGGGTTTTCTGCATACCTGTCATTTCAAGGTACCCTTGTCTATAATCTTTGAGATTTCCATTGCTTCTGTCTTTCATTAGTTCATCATTTCCTGGATCTTATCTCCCCTTTTCTGGGTATATTTCTGGTTTATCTAGCTTCTGAGACCTTTCAGTTGCTTCTTGAGAAAAAGCGTAAAAGGAAGGTAAACCTTTAAAGACCTTGTATCTGAAAACACCTGTAGTGTGTCTTCACAATTAACAGATAATTCAGCTGGATATGGAAATCACTTTTCTTCAGAGATTTGAAAACACTGCTTCATTAGCTTCTAGCTTCCAGCTGCTGCCGAGAAATTTGATATTATTCTGATTCTTGAGCCTTTGTATGAAACCTCTTTTATTTTTATTTTTGTATTGGAAACTTACAAGATTTTCTCCACTCCCTGCAAAGAGTCACCACCACGCCAACTTCAAACACTTTATTTTTAAAAGATAAAGAAAGTTCTGCCACCGTGGTGATGTGTACTCTCTTTCTCCCCTTTCTTTTCTTTTTTTGTCCGCATTGTCATTCGTGCTGTTTCCAGAGTTCGCCCAGACACAGATCGGAACACTTTCTCCCAGCCCCGCCATAGGTTTCCTTAGATGCTGCAGTCATCCCATGAGCTAGTTTAGAGTTTGGGCGCCATTGGTGCTTTAAAAGTGATGTCTGATGACGGAAATTCCCCTGGATTTCACACGAACTCGGGCCACTTGCAACATTGTGACTGAACCTTGAGGGTATTAAGCTAAGTGAGGTAAGTCAGGTGGGGGAAAGACAAATGCTGCATGATTTCACGTGTATATGGATCTAAAAGAGCTGAACTCGTAAAAACAGAGTAGAGTGCTGGTTAGCAGGGCCTTGGAGGGTAAGTCACTTGGGAAGACATCGTTCAAGGGCACAAACTTACAACTAGGAGATAAGTAAGTCCCGGAGATCTGATGCACAGCATAGTGGTTATACTGTCAACAATTCTGTATTGTAAATTTCCCAGTTGCTAAGAGACCATCTTTATTGTTTCCACCACAGAAAGGAATGATAATGATGTGATCTCACAGAGGTGTTAGTTAACACTACGGCGGTAATCCTATTGCAATATATCAATATATCGTATGTCCCTTACACTTGCACCATGTTATATGCCAACTGTATCTCAATAACAATATTAAGTAGTTCAGGATGGAGAGAGAAAAGCTGGGAATGCATGTGTTAACTCTCTCCAGTCCTCCAGCATTAGTATGGTCCATGAGATAGTTGGTTTTTTTCCAATTCAGTTGGCCAAAAATGAGTCTAAGTGAAAAAGCACCCCCCTGGGAGTGCTGGAGGAATCCATAATCAGACACTTCCCGTGAGAACATCACAAGGACATGGGAGGGTTATGATCAAACAGAGTGAGACGTGTCAGGCCATGTGAGAGGCACCTGTGTTCCTACATCACATTCACAAACGCAGCCAGTCAGGCCTCCCATTTCCAAGGCTGGGAGCGGGCCATTTCTGCCTGGAATGTTGTCATGGAAGGTGTGGAAGCTTTGGTCTTTTTACAGATCAAGCGACATTTCAGAGCTTAACAAGTTTCTGGCACCTTTTAGGGACACCCCTGGTGGACGCACATTCCAGAAGACTGAAGTCAAGTTGTCTCTTTGTCCAAGCACACAACCAAGGGGACAATTCCTGGCAACCAACGGCATCATGAATGTGACTCAGCTCTTCTTGTGGTAAAAAATAAAATAAAATAAAAATAAAATGAAATTGAATCCGGGCCAGTTAATTATGTAGTGCACGGGTTTGTGCCCAAGATATCAAATCTGAGAGCAGTGGCCTGTTCCCGAAGATGGTCTGGCCCTGAAGGAAATGTGTGGCCTTTGTCCCAGTTTGTCTTTTAAGGCTCAGTTACTTTGGAGTCATCTCTTTCTACCAGCGGCAACACCCAAAATTAGTCTCCATTCACAAATGATCTCCAAAGCCGTCTCCCTGGGAAAACTTGAAAGCCTCTTTAACTAGAGGGGAGAGTGCTGCCAAGCAGTTGGCCTGGGAGAACGGCAGTAATTAAATGATGATAATATTTAGGATCCTGCAGGTATAACAAAGGCTCCTTTCTTTGTCTCAGGTGGCGACACGTTCACACAGTTGCTCTGTCTGGGAAAGGAGGTAGGCAAGGGAGGAGTGAAACCTGGGTGGGGGTGTGAGAAAGGGGAATTGCAGAGTGGAGCTGGAGGGGAAGCAAGGCTGACTTCTGAGGTCTGGAGGAAGGATTGATGCTGGAAAGGAGACAAATTTAATATTAATATTCATCAGCAATGGGCCCTGTGGCATTTCAGCCTGTATTAGAACAGGTGAGAGAGGAAAGGAAACCACGTTCTTTGTTAAATGGTTCATTGTCTATGGGGGAGGGGCGGGGGGCGGGGTTTGGAGGGGTAAAGGAAAGAAGAATATAAGGAACTGCTATTGAGATGCTTTATTTTAATGAGTCCCGCACTGTGCACTTGGCTGGCGGTGGGAGGCTGTTACAGCAAGGCCTTGTGTCGCTGTGTCGCAGTGGTGGGAAGATGGAAATCGGAGTCCTCATCACCGGCCTTTCCTCTCTCGGGTTGTGTCATCTCGCGTGCGTGATTTGATCAATATCAACTCGAACGCCCACACCGCTGTGTGTGCTCAGCGTGCACTTGTCTCATGATGCGAGCTGATCCAGACGTCAGTGTGATGGATGCATCCTGCGAATCTCATAAATAAGTAAATTCACGACACTTCCTTCAGCTAAAGCAATTTCTTTTCATAGGTTCAGCCCACGAAGAGGATAAATGGACCGCACAGCCCAAGGCTCAGGGGCCAGGGTTCCAAACACGGGGAAGGGACCTGCGTTCCTCATTCATCGCTGCGGGACCTGGGCACGTTCCATCCCAGAAGCCTGAATCCCGGATCACCTTAGTGCTTCCTCCTCCCCGCCCCTTGCTGTCGCTCCCACGCTCTCTCTTAACTCCGACTAAAATAATCCCAACCTTAGAGAGCCATGGTGCAAGACCAGGGTGCTGTTTGCAGCATTTGCCAAGATTCTCTGTGTTGGGTGGAGTGAGGAGTGCGAAGGGCAGTGGGAGGCAACAAGAGGGGAGGAATTAAGCCAGAGCACCTTCTCTTATTGAGTAAAAGCAGGTTTGACCTGCCCTAAGGATCAGATAGACAAAGGGTCATTTTTAGGGAGGCAGAAGAAAAAGAAAATGTGAAATGCCGCCCCCGGTGGACTGAGGAGGGATGACAAGGCCTAAGGGAAAGAGCAAGACACGGGTTCTTCCTTCTGCTTCCAGTGTTACTGCCTTTTCTCTGTTTATAATAGAACATATCCATTGCAGACACCTTAGAAAATACAGAGGAGTCTAAAGAATGCAGTTAAAATACTTGTTATACTATAACTCAAGGTTAAACACTATTAACCTTTTGGAGAATTTTATCATTTTAGTATAGTCTTAGTTTACTTCTTTCTTCTAGTAATTATGTTGTGGGCATTTTCCAGAGACATTGCAAAATCCCCCCAAATATGTTTTGAAATCAGCAGATTCATTTCATTGTATGGGTAAATGTGAATTTTTAAAACTAGTGCTAGCACTTAGGTTTTTTATTTTTCCTATTTAAAGGAAAAGAGTCAATGAACAACTTTGTGCATTTGTGTGTACAGTGTGTGTATGTGTAAAATTATTCCCTAAGAGTGTATTCTTAGGGATGGAATTATTTAATTAACCATGTATTCTTCCAAATCGTACTAGGCAGAAACTTTTTGGACAAAAAGGTTGACTCTTGCATGTGCCCCAACCAGGGACTGAACCCAACACCCTGGCATGTGCTCTGACTGGGAATTGAACCAGCGACTTTTTGCTTTGTGGAATGACACCCAACCAACTGAGCCACACCCATCAGGGTGATACATTTCTGTGTTTAAGCCACTTGGTTTGTGGTCCTTTGCTATGGCAACCCAGAGACACTAAGGCACGCACCATCACTCAGGAGCTCAGAAGCCTTCTGACCTTGGAAGAACTCTTTGTCCTCTTCTTACAGCTGCTTTACACAGAAAGGCCAACCAGAGATGACTATTTCATAGATCGGGAGACTGTGTCCCAGAGAGATGAAATGATTTATTTGAAATTACTTTCTTATGAAAAATTTTTAAAAGAACGAAGCATAGAAAAGTTAACTTTGACACTATGTTCACCTCACATCCAGTGCTCCGGACCCCTTTAAATTTTAGCCTTTTGGGGATGCCCTGGTTCTGGAGGTGGAGTGGCTACATGTGAATCAGAGGAGGGGATGTTCCAAAGTGACAGCGAGCCAAGTCTCCTAAGAATGTGA
This sequence comes from Desmodus rotundus, assembly GCF_022682495.2. NCBI lineage: Eukaryota > Metazoa > Chordata > Mammalia > Chiroptera > Phyllostomidae > Desmodus > Desmodus rotundus. The sequence goes on along the minus strand of NC_071399.1, from coordinate 15,287,528 downwards.
AGGACCCGTTTACGTACAACCTGCCAGTAGAGGAGGGTGAATACACCCAAAGTATTTCTTTTCATGCCACGCAATGCCAAAGAATGCCATGATTTCAGGGGGAGGGAGTATTATTTGCCCTGAAGATGGAACTCCTGGTTTCTAAAGTCTCGTGCAAATACCTGGGTCAGAATCACATCTCCAGAGCCCGGTCATGAGGGATTGTACATGGAAAACTCTGAAAACGAGCTGCAAGGTGTGGAGGACAGAGCAGGGCTCTGGGGTGCAGATGCAGCTGGAGTTCCAGCTCTACTTCCACTGGGGCTATGACCTCAGACAAGACACAGTAACACCACTGGCTCTCCTCTCTGAATGGCTGACCGACCACACCAAGTTCCAGAGGGTTCCCATGGAATAAAGTATATGGAAATGCTTTATAACGGGTAAATTCACCAAGAAGCACAATCGCTTGGTCACAGATGTGAAAAGGGGGCACTTCAGAGTCCCAAGGCAGCATCGTGCCTGGGCACACCCCATGTCGACCACAGAGTTTACTTGGGAAAGGGGCTGGATGACAACCTGCTCTCAGGAGCTCTGATGTGGACTTCTGACTCGGAGACGCAGACTGTGGAAAGGATTCAGGGAGAGGCATGCATGTTCATTTTCTGGGGATAGAACTCATGGTTGTAGGGGTATGTGACCTCTCCGTTATTCCTCCCTCTTCCCTCAGAAGACATATGCACGTGGTGGGGCACCTGTGGAGTGTAGGGAGGAAAGGAGCTGGGGATCCTGGAAAGGAGTGAATGAACAAACCTGAGACCCGTATCCATCAAATCAAATCAATAATTCCCTCTTCCAGCCTTCCCCACCCCAGTGGGCCTTTCCCTCTAGCAGGCAGCCTCTCTGTGACTTCTATTTCCCCTCAAAGCTGCACCTGTGGCTTTCTTTGGGGGCTGGTGACACTAGAGTATGTAGTGTCATAGGCCTCTTATATCCCCCATCCCCTTGCTGGAGGTGAATGCTCCCCGTACACCTGTATGAGGCTCTGATATCCGCGTGACACTGAGGGAGTCAGGCCGCTGTCACCACTGCCCCGTCCCCTCCCTGCAGGAAGATGTTCAAGAAAACGCCTGAACAGAGGGGTGACCCTGTGGAGTGGAGGGTGTTTGTGGGAGAGTGAGAAGGATGCAGGCTGGAGCGGGGGGCAGCGGGAGGGAGCAGGGAAGGAAGGCGAGAGGGCTGTGACTCCCTCTGAAAGAACTGGGTTGTCCGACTATAAATTCTCAGGGTCTGGGGACGCAAACGCAAATGGCCTCAAATTTAGCTAATAGAGAACATTGATTTCCTTTGTGCTGCACAGCCAAATGCACTTCGCTTCGACTTAAATACTGCCAGCAACTCTTTCTCAGTTCTCACATTGAAGTCGTCTCTTTAGGTGACCTTTAAAATCTCCTAGCTGTCCCTCTGAGGAGCTGCATTTGTAGACGATGTCTTACTTCAGCAAGACGTCGGACTATTAATTATTCTGCCAGTGTGCGTTGCTTCCTTTCTTTTTCTGGGAAGTAGAGAGAAAAAGACAGACGCTCATTCTTCTAGTGCGATTTTATTGTCTGGTGTTTACAGCACTCCTGTATAGGTACGGTCCCCCTCCAGCAGTCTGCCTCTAGGCCTCCCTGTCCACCAGCCATTCAACTGAGCCCAGTAATGGTATTTGTCAGCAGCGGGAAGACAGTAGCCTAATCACAGTAACAAAAAGGGTAAGAAGAAAGTACACTTTTCTTTGTTAACTTCCTTGGCTGCACTTCATTGTAATTATCATTTCATACTGTCTCTATTTTATTTTAATCTGACTTGAGGCGACAGTATAGAAAGCACATGTTATTTTCCTCTCATATGCCTTAATGGTAAAATGTACAGACGACCTCGTAGAGATTTTGCACCAACAATTACCAGGAACTGAAGAATACAGTATTCTATTGTCTAAACCAGTCATCACTGTCATATCTAGTCTTGCAATAGGAAAATTTCAACATCCCTCTCCCGTGGAAGCTGTCTAGGAAACACATCTGAACAGTCTCAGAAATTCGCATGCCCCTGTGTTGCTGGCTTCCTGCTCTTTCCTCACCCCTGCTCGCCTCCTCCCCCATCCTAATGAATATTCAGCCTGCATCCTTCCACCAGGATTTTGAATAGGATGCTTCCTGTTTTTCCTATTAAAGATTAATTGTTGTCCTGGGTAAAAGGGATTGTTTGGTAAGAGCTTGCAGCTGGGAATTCCTGTTTATTTTTTGTTTTGACCCTAGTTCTGGGGACAACATATATTCCACAGTTTCAAGCAGTGCCCTTGTGCAGGAAACATTCAAACCTGTAGGAATTCTTATGAGTTTGTCTAAGCCAAACTGATGAAATTACAGGGAAGCCAAACCTCAAGGAGTTGAGAAAATGCTTTGGAAAACAGCAGTTTTGCATCTTATTTTATACATTACCAACAAAGGAGCAGGCATAAAGGGGTTACATGAAATCCATTGGTGATAGATTAGGGAGGCGGGAAAAAGCAAAGCGAGGTGGTGGTGGTGGGGGGGAACCTCCAGGATTGGGTTAAAAGTAAAATGATAGACACGTACTTCTTTTACATAGGTGGATGCAGGATACTTAGTAGTCAACAATGAACACACTGATGATAATAACAGCGAGGGGATTTGTGGTCCATGCTCTGGTATGGTTGTTGTGAGGGCTCCAGAAAAAGGGACGTTACCTTGACATTTCAAAGGCATGTTATCTTAGATGCAAAAAGACACAGACAGGCTTGATTCAGGTAAAGACTGACTTACGTGAGGGAAGATTCCAGCCTAGGACATGACTACTAGCCGTAATTGCTTTTAGTTAGTACATTTTCCTTTCTAACCAGCCTTTGTAGTTTCTTTGGTCTCTAAGTTTGCAAGTCCACCACGCAGGCCTTTCCTGAACCTGCCAGGTTTCACTTGTGACCCTTTTTTGTCCACACTTGCTTACTTCACTGCTCTGTTACCCTGACTCCATGTTGCAAATACATAAACAAACCTGTGCACCTCTTCCATCTCCTTGTGAGCAATTCAAAGGCAGGAACTAGGTCATACTCTTTTCTGGTGCCCAACACAGTGCCCAGGACAGAGCAGAAGTGCAATAAAAATTTGTTGAATGGATGTAAAGGCATAGTGATCAAAAGTTCCAGGGAGACATGGTCAAAAAAAATCCATACTTGTCCATAGGCTTGAAAACAATAAAGAGAAATGGAGATTCACTTGTGCCTGTTATGGCCAGTGTTGAGCAAAGTAGAGATTACATAGGCATGTGTCAGCATGACCCTTTGGGTCCTGGAATTGGGTTTTATTCTTCCAGCTTTTCCAACAGTTGATTTTTCCATGTTACCCTCAAGTGCCCTGGTTTCAGGTGCTCCATGGGTACAGTTACGGCTCCTTGTTTTTTCTGCACCTTGAAAGTCAGTCCCTGAGGGTGTCTTGTGAACCCTTGGTGATTGTTACCTTGGTGAGCTGGGAATGTTCTATGAAAATTCATCCACAGGCAGGTGATGGTTTTGTCATTTTACAGGGAATTTTGAGCAAAAGCATGTTTGCAAGTACGATCCTACCAAAGCTCTTTATAAATGTGTGGATGTTTTCCATTGAAAGCACGTCAATTTTGATCTATGACTTGGGCGTCATGGGATTAGCCATTAGGGAATCTGTGCAAACCCCTTCACAGTTAGAAGGAGATCCATGAGGTTCTGTCCTGAGACTTTATGATGTTTTGCACTTGCCACCTGGGGGAAGATATATAAACACCTCGGTATTTCCTTCATCCTTATTTTTAAAGGCTGTAAATGTACTTTACAAACCCTATTTCAAGAAACTTTAAATCAAGCCTGGGAAATAGTAAGCGTAGTTAGTATTTATTGAAAACTTGCAATAGCTCCTGCTCGCTCCAAAGGATAAATTGCTCCCCAGCCCACCTTTACTCTCTGAGCTCTTTCTCAGGCACTAACATCCAGTTACACTAAATTTCTAGCCTCCTGTGTACCCACTTACCTTCACACCCTTGTGGTGTGTTCCTTCTCCCAGGAATACCCCTCTCCACCCTTCCCTTTCTCTTTCCTAGTTCTGCTTTGAGTTTAGAAACTTCAGTGTCACCTCCTCGAGACTGCTTCCTGATTCCTGCACCAGGTTAGGTTCGCTTCCTCGTAGGCGCTGTGAAAAGAAATTGGGAGCCTACAGTGTATGCATTTTCAAAGAGTAATCACAATTGTTTTTAGTGACTTTAGACATAAATAGGAAATATTTGAGCTCAGGGCCGTCCTTGTTGTGATAATCCATGTGTTTCTATTTATGTACTGAATTGATGTCCTGTCAAAAGTCGCTGCCAAAATTGCGTTTAAGAAAAGCCAGGAAGAGCTTGTCAAACATTTTGACTTGTGTTTGGATGGTTGAGTTTTGTCAGATTTCCTTGGCTGTCCAAGGAAAAGGAAATCTCACCTCAATCCTTGACTCCTTCCTCTGGATAGTTAAACATATTATAATAGCCTGAGCATAATTCAAATTCTATGATTAAGAACATCCAAAAATTATATGACTTCTCTGATTATATTAGAACATTCTTTATTTAATACAACTTAAAATAAGTAGATAGTACGCAGAGGCTTTGAAGCCCTTTGGTTATATAAGCTGCTGTGTGATGGTATCACTTTAATCACATTAGGTATTTGCAATTCTTTATAATGGCAGAGCAGCAGAAGAGTTGAGAGAGCAGATTCTAAAGGACACCACGCTACTTGTGATGCGTAAATTATTATCTCTGTGGCTTAGTTGTCTCATCTATACAATGGAAATGACAATGGCCCCAACCTCATAGGAGTACTGTGGGGGTTAAATGGCATAATGTCTATAAAGAGTTTAGGCCTATATACAGCACAAGGTGAGCTCTCAATAAGTGCTACCTATTTCATTATAACTATATACTAGCTCATGCCCCTTTATGCTTCTTGATGAGTTAGTTCTGCCATTTCCTTTCTCATACTGACCACCTGTAGGTGCCATAAAAGTTACAGCAGTTACGGGACAGTGACTTATGTCTAATTTTCCCTTCCGGTGGTGCTGGGAAGCTGATCGAAATTCTCATGAGCTCTTTGAGGGTAAAAAGTGTGGCTTCCTCATTTTGAATCCCGGCAGCCCATTGTGCGGTGTGGCCCAAGCCTGTCTCTGCCATTTCCCTCCATTATGGTGTCTTCCTTCTGTTTTCTCATCAATATTTGGATAGCGGACTCTCTTCCCCACTGGGCCATAACCTGATTCACCTAATATTCTTAGGCCAGTTGTGTTTTGCCCATAGGTACTTAATGAATGCTGTGAGGGACATGCAGATGACAAAAGTTATTTTTCAAAGTGAATAGGTGAGAAAATAACTGCATATTTTAATCATAATTTACTCCCCCTCCCCCATTTTACTACCATGGTAAAAAGTCCGAGGAGGATGGCCACATTTTTTTTAACCAACTAACTTACTAACTAATAAACCAACCAGCCAACCCCTCAGGATCCACACAAGCACCCAACTCCTATTTCAAGGAACAACTTAAGTCTGTGATCATTATTTTATCAATGAGCTATTGGCTAGCAAGTGCACCAGGCTGGTATTTAAGGTAGGTCTATTGAATGGAATCACAAAAGGAAAGACGTTTTTACAAGTTCTATTAGGGTTTCTCAAGCAGAATTTACTAGATATCTTTGGTCTTCGTTGATTAGAGGTGCAGTAGACACATTTTTCAAAGAAACTCCTGCATATACAAGTGAAAGATAAGCTTCACTGATACCTGTGTGTTTTATTATTTCTACTGTCCTTCAGGGACACACATCCTATAAAAAACAAACAAACAAACAAAAACAAATGAACAAGATCAGCATATTTTTTTGCCACTTGTTCATCAAATATAGTTTCTGATTCTGAATGGTTGGTTCTTTTGAAGTTCTTCCCAGGCCCAAGCCTACAGCTTCCCCACCCCTTCCCATCAGCAGCTTCTTGGTTACTGTGGGATCCCAGAGAGGCACAACTCTGGGAGTCACAGATTCTATTTCTCCTCTGTCATTTACTATTTTGTGAAGAGAGTCAAGAAATTTGGTCAGCGATTTCCACAGCAGCCTGACTCCTGCAGTCCTGGGTCTCAATTTTCCGCCTGTTAAAGAACTTGTACTTGGTCAGACAAACTTAAACACCCTCAGAGCAGTGTTATTTCTTTTTAAATTTACCTGCAAGAAAAACTAAGGGAGTTCTCAAGAGTTTGTGATATGTTTTAGAAAATGGTTTTCTATTCCTTAAAAATTCTATTCTGTAAGGACTATTAAAATCCATCCCAGAGAAATACCTCACTTGAATACCATTACTTGAATACCATTTTGCTCCAGGGTGGAGCAAAAGGAGGTTGTTCATATGGAATGATAATTAATAAAAAATAATACAAGAATAAGTTTTGTGTTTCATATACTTACAACTGTAAACCTACTTTTGCCCCAGCCTGTATTTAGATGGCAAAGTTGTGGGCGTTATGATTTCCTATGTGACAACCTCTTCCTTTGCCAAACTCTGAGTTTCTTTATTAATCCTGGAAACCATTATAATCAAGTTAATACAAAAAAGGGGCTCTCTGAGCTCAGTGCACATGGAAGTTCCTGAAAACAGCCCGGAGTTAGCAACTGGATGGGCCCCGGGCAAAACTGGTGCGAAGAGGAGCGGTGAGGACCGTTTCGGAATGCCTCACCCCTCCTCTTCCACTGAGTTGTTTGTGTCCAAGTCACTTCCTTAGGACCGTATTCTTTGGAGATGGATCACTATAGAAACATTTTTATTACAGCACCTTCGGGGACAGAAGTTTTACAAATATGTAAAGACGCAATTAATTCATCCCAAGCCTAGTGTATATTTGCCATGTGTAAGTGTTTAACTAAGGGTTAGTGGATTCTGATAATTTGAGGAGAATCCATGATGTTTAAAAAGAAGATTTGAGCCAACTAGCAACTAAATCACTTCTTTAGAAACTGCTTCCTCCATTACAGTATGTCTGATTTTGTTTCCTGGAGGTATCAACTGGCTAATAAAAATAGCGCAAATGGAGTTTTCATAATTAGCCATTGGTAAAATGAGAAGTACACAATTTTTCTGGGGCTAAAAATTTTTCTGCCTTGCATGGTTGGTATAATGGTTAATGGAAGTAACCTGTGTAAAGGATTTTAAAGAGCGCCTGACATAAAGATTGTTTTAAAAAAATATTAGATAGTATTATTGTCATCAATAATAAACACATAAGTTTGAATTGATGATCGATGCTAGATATATTTAGCAGTCAATACAAGCTTTTGTCTCAAGAAGTTACAACTGTCCACTACACTCTAAAGTTTTGACAGAATCTGCAGAAACGCTTATCTTCCACCTTTTCTTTCCTAGCTCCTTAATTTAAGGAAGCCACACGGATTAAATATCTAACAGGGCCTATCAGCGAGATCTACAGTCATGGTTTTCTGTCATTACAGAAGCAGATTTCTATGGGCCATTTTATTCTAAAAACAAATCTTATGTTACATAACCAGTTGATAATACGCATTGAATTTTAGAGGATTTTAAGGAGAGAAGCAAGGACTGTAAAAAAAGCATGTTTTTGGTCAAATGACATGAAACACAAAAACATTTATATACACATATTAGAAAATGAAAACTGTAGAATGTCTGTGTCAGGAGACTTCAGGAAGGTGGAGAAAGCCGATTTCCTGATCAGCGGTTTCTGAAGAGAGAAAGAGTCTGGCTGTTCCTCTCATATCCTTGCCTGTGTCCCAGCCTTGCCTTCCCTCTCTCCAGCCTGCTGGGCTAGGCAGCAGGGGCCCTTGCTTTAATCCTACAGTTTCAGCTCAATCCGTAGCCTTTCCTGTGACCCTCACCTCTGACCTGGATGTGATCACCCCTCCTTTGTGCCCCCACAAGTGTCTGTCAGCTCCCCTAACACCACTGTCCTTATTTGACTAAGGTCAAGTCTCCTTATAGTTTTCTTCACGGTAAAAACACTTTTTACACACCCTTTTATGACTGTGTTTGAGAGAGTGTCTTGTGTTTTAGAAGGTGCTCAAAAATGTATTCCATGAATGAATAAAATAAAAGGTAAATTAGATTAAGTGATTGTAATTAAGTGCCGGACGTGGAGCTTTAGAGTGTCCAGGCATTTATCTTGAAGACATTCTCCTCTGAATCCCTCTAGCAAAACAGCTGGATAAGAAACCAGGTCTCCCCCACACATGAAGTTCCCCATTTATTTATTTATCCTCACTTGAGGATATGTTTATTGATTTTAAAAAGAGAGAGAGAAACAGAGAGAAAAATCATTGGTGGCCTCCCACATGTACCCCGACTGGGAATCGAACCCACAACTGTTTGGTGTGTGAGATGATGCTCCAACTAACTGAGTCACCTGGGCAGGGCTGAAGTTCCCCTTTTAGAAACCTCTGGGCAACCTAGATACCTGACCACCTGAGTGACCCTGCTTGTCCCTTCCTGCATCCTAATTCTGGCTCTTATGCTTTAAATTCACCAATAAAGAGCGAACCATTGAAACCCTAGATAACCCATTCGCAGACCCTAATAAAGACAGAGACACAAGGCCACATTTCCTCCTACCCATGACCTTGCTGTATGGTCCTTGGTCATGCCCTATGTCCTCCAGGACCTGTGAGAAAGAAATCTTGTTCTTCAAAGTTCAAGTGCGATTTTTGCTGAGGTGCCTGTTGCAATCCTAAGAACCAGAAGGGCTGGTCTAGCCACAGCATTGGCTCTGGCTGGGGGAATGTCTATTGGGAGCTCGCCACAAGCAGTGTGGGGCTGGGTGAGGGCCTTAGGCATTTGCACTATCAGTAGGCTGAGACCCACAGAGCAACAATCGTATGAAATATTATCCTGGCACCTGATATAGATTAGGTACTTACTAATTGGCAGCTGTGATTATGATCATAAATAGTATTTTATTTTCATGCATGACATTTCACCACTCGTATCTGAAATACTGTTTTAGGTGAAGAAGTTTAGCCTTATACACCACAGTTTTAAAAAGGTATCAAACAATGAAAGCCCAAATATACAGTTTCTCTTGTTGTTAAACTCTCCAGAAATGCTCCTGAATATGTTTCCTTTACAAAATAAATTTTATTTTTCTTCTTGTAAAAATACTGTGTTAATTATAATTTTTTAAATGCAGAAAAATTTCAGGCCAGTTCCATTGTCCAGAGGTAACCATATCAATATGTAAATATTGTTTCAGCCTCTTTTTCTATACAAGAGTCTTTTCTTTATAACATAGTGGTGATTCATTCATTTATTCATTGAACAAATGCATAATATGCCAGGAGTGTGCTACTACTCTGTATCTGTGATTATATAGAGAATATAATTTTGCATCTATTTTTTCAGTTAATAGAATAACAACCATGTGCCATTATTATTAAAAAAACCCTTTGTAAATATAATCATGCTTTATTTGATGAGCACCTTCCTGTTGGACATTGAGGTCCTTCTCAATATTTTAATATTGTAGAAGTGTTTTGGACATTTAGGATGTTTTGTTCAGGAAAGATTTCCAGGTAGGTATAGATTTATTGGGAGGAAAGCTAGGAACAGTTTAAGACTCTTGATGTATTTACCCACTTGCTTTACAAAATGATCTATAAACTAATTGAATGTGGAGTCCACTAATACACAATACTATAAAAATATAGAAATATATAGAAATGTTTTCTATGTCTAGAATACAGAGAAATAGAGTATAAAACATCAATATCAATATCAAGGTTTGAGTGAAAAAACAGTCAAGGGGCGGCCTTCAACCCAAGTTAGTTCCTCGAATACTTGAAATTCATTTGGAGTTGCCAGATTGTCTGGAGGTTGGGACCATTCTCCGAGAGGGCAGGAAGGGTCTGGTTCAGGCGCCTTGTTCTTAATCCAGTGTCTCCTAGAAGCACATAACCTTGGTAACTGAAGCAAGCAGTCCCTTTGTTATGCCTAGAAGTGCCTAAAACCATGACAAAGTGAGGACAAATATAGCAGATTGCATGCACACAAGAGTTTCATGTAACAAGTAAAACCAAGATTTTTTTTTGAAGGCTTAGGATTGCTTTCATGTTAAATATACTTAGTTATTTTTGGATAGGAGAAGCTTCAGGCAGAAGCAAGCAGTGTAATGTCATCTTGTATTGTCGAGTCTTAAAGGAAATTAGCCAGGAATTTGATTCATTTTTAGTCATGGCATTCCAGGAAGCCTTTAAACTGACTATACTTTCTGAAAGTAATTTTGGCCCCCAAAGACACAGATTTCTGAGGCAGAAGATGCAGACATTGCATGCATGTTTCAATTCAATTACATTCCCTCTTTCTTTCTTTCTTTCTTTCTTTCTTTCTTTCTTTTTCCTTCCTTCCTTCCTTCCTTCCTTCCTTCCTTCCTTCCTTCCTTCCTTCCTTCCTTCTTCCTTCCTTCCGTCCTTCCGTCCTTCCTTCCTTCCTTCCTTCCTTCCTTCCTTCCTTCCTTCCTTCCTTTCCTTCTTTCTTTCTTCCTTCATTTCTCTCTCCCTCTCTCTGCTGTCTGATATATGATATAGGCATTTAGGAAATTTAGTCTATTTCAATAATATTTCAAGATTTTCCTTTCAACTGATAACTGAGTACAAAGCTTAGAAATTTGATTATGAGTAAAAAGAGTATTTATCTATCTAGTTCTTGGAGCCCTTTCCCAAGGCACATTCAGAAAGGTTGAGTGTTTAGATAAGTCTTGCAAATGCAGATTTATCATCTCTTCACTGGTTACCAGTGTTACACACTGAGGCCATGATTTTAATCATCATATGACAGTTAATTGTACTATTTTCTTTCATAAGCAGACAGTCCCTCCTCCATGGAGTAGGTGTGAGGGGAAGAGGGAGTCCCTGGGAAGGAAGAAGCATGGAGGTAGAACCAGTGGGGGCCACGTGAGAGGCAACCACACATTGGTGTTTCTCTCCCTCTCTTCCCCTCTCTCTAAAAATAAATAAATAAAATCTTTGAAAAGAAAAAAAGAAATTGAGGGAGGAGTTCCTCCTGTGGGAGAACAGCTTGACCAAATCGGAGATTCACCTTTTCCTGGGGACCCCGACTCTAGAAATCAGTGTGTCTCTTCTGCTGTCTTAGGGAGGCTGTTCTCCTCCTACAGGACTGCGGTTACAGTGGACATCTGACACGTCAGTTCTATAGCTTGGCTGAGACAAGGCCGCTACATTTCCAAGTGACATTGCTAATTTGAAGGGCAGCTTCTTTCAGTCTCCCCCTTCACCTAAAGTAATAAGCACAGTGGGCGAAGTTCACTCGGGACATCTGGGTAAAATGGAGTCACAACGGCACAGAATGAATAGATGATAAAACCTGGTAACATGTTAAAATTCTTTTTTCCAACTGAATTTATTGGGGTGGCATTGGTTAATAAAATTATATAGGTTTCAGGTATAAAATTCTAGATTCTATCATACATACAAAGAAAAAAATTTTAAATAAATTAATCTTTTTGATGTTAATGAGAGTAAAATATGTTCATTAGAACAAAGTTCAGGCAAATTTCAAGATTTCTGAAACAAAGATGAGATTCCAAATACACATACACTCAGCTCTTTTTGTCTCCCAAAGTTTTAGTAAAATGATGAAACAATGTAACTATAAGAATGCTACAGATTACTGAAGACTAGAGAAGGAACCCACTCTGTTGAGAGACAAGTCTTCGTGGGCTTCTTGCATTTCTGTGTGTCTTGTGAGCAGAGGCACTGACTACGTATGTTCTGGAGTATCTTTTCCAGGATGTTTGTGCAGCAAACAGTCTTGAAAGCCAGAGATATCGCTTCCCTACAGGACAAAGCGTATGCATGTTTACTGCCCATCACAGATTTCAATTCCATGAGCTCAGGGTTCCTCTCCTGTAACTCAAGCTACTGCTTGAAGGAGGCACCCGGCCCTCTTCATGTCACTCTGGGGTTTGAGACTTGGAGAATGCTAATGCTCCAGCTACTGCTATTGCTGTGATAAAGTTCCTTGTTTCTGACCCAGGAGTTTCATGGCTTCTGTCAACATCCATGAAACTGTCATAGGTTAACTTGTTGGCTTATGAGAAGAGAAAACCTCAGACACTTTATAGTTTTGACAGTATTGTTGGCATGGATGGGCTGCCAACAGAGACAAGGCTTTCTGGAAGAGGAAAGAGGAGGGCCTCCAGGGCTAATGAAAGGGATCTGAGGGAAGTCCATGGGAATTAGCACTGAATAGATTGACAACTATTTTTTAAAATAATTTCTATTTGCAATATACTTTGAATTTATTTAGTTATTTTTGTTCTAGATTCTTGAGCAGCATTTATGGTCACTTTCAATATTCTTAAATAATAGAAGCATTAAAACTCCGAGTACTTCTTTCCCCAAATTCAAAGAGCAGCGCCTGCCCCACTGAATGGCCGTGGAAGTTCTCGCACCTGGCCCAATGAGAAGAATGGAAGGAAAATCGAGCTTAGTAGCTAGAGGTTACCTGAGAAGGGGGTTCCCTATACTCTGCAGACCTCCTGTGGGAGCATTAGAACCCCAGAAAATTTTAAGGGATTCCAGACAGAAGGGACCATTGGTTGGCTAATCAGGAGTTAGCTGGGGACTCTAAAAGCCTTATAGAGAACTTCTGTGTGTACATGCGCAATGTCTGGGCAGTGGCCGGAGGTGTGGTGATTAGGTGGGTGGGCCTGAGAGCAGCCCCTCATCATGACATGTGGCAGGTGAGCGTCGTTACCTTATGCCAGGATGTGATTGGGCGTGGAAGTCCCAGTGGGATACAGTTGAGGAGAATGAAGAATAGAGTCTGAGACCAGAAACTGGGGTAGGACCACAGACATGAGCAGCAGGTGCCATGACACGATGATGCTGTGGCCAGGTGTTTCCACCTGCACTGCAGCAGAAGCCCAGGTGCCAGGACAGCAGCCAAACCTCTGGGAAAATCAGATCCTTCCTGGGGAAGAGTGAAGAGGAGGGAGGACTATTCAATTCCCTGAGCTTAAATCTTGAATTGACCGTACTTTAAACCAAAAGTAACAGAGATACCCAGTTGAAATGGTGCCATTGAGTTAAATCCAGTTCCATTACAGATAGTTACATGGTTAAACGACTGAGCTGTAAATGTTAAACCTGCTGTATGTTAAACACATTCTGAATCCTTTGTCTTCCTTCCGGTTTGAGGACCATATTTTGCCCCCTGTGTCTCTGGTACCTCCAATCTCTGTTTCCTGGCTGCTCTGGGTTAGTCATGCTTCTGCAATTCATTACGCACCTCACCAGGGAAATCCTTTCCTTGACCTCTCTTGCCCCTTAAGCCACATCTGCACTTCTGATCTCTCCTACGTAAATTTTCTATAAACACTGTCTTTATTTATTCAATTCCTGTTCATTCCTAATGCCACCTTCGTGACTTCAAGTCACTATTATTTTATTGCACTGAGCTCATAAAGTTCACCAAAAAATAATTGCTTCTTTCTAGGTCTTCCATTCTCCCATCTCTCCGTGATATTTATCTATGTTGACCAACTTTTCAGTCTTCTTTTTTCAAACTCTTCCCTTTGAAATTCATTTTTATTCTACTTTATCTTATGTTAACATTTTCCTGATTCTAACTTTCTGCAGGCCTAGTTAATTCCAGAAACTGAAGCTCCCTTTGTAGGTTTAGTTGTTCAAGTTGGACGTTAGATTGAATTGTGCCTGTTTATTTTTAAAGGTAAAGGAATGAATGACTGTGTGAATCCTGGTTGGTGGCCCAGGTACACTGCCAGTGAACTAAAGAGCTGGCGTCTGGGGCTCTCTCTGTGCAGAGTAGGAGAGTAGTAAATCACCCCAGCGATTTGTGCTACCTGGGAGACACAGTCTGATTTATGTTGCATACATTTACATAAATTAGTCTCATTTTCCTTCTTCCTGCTTAACCCTCTCAAAGAAAGACCTCCCAGCCTTTGTGAAGATGGGAGCCAGAAGGCTGTGCTGGGCCACCGGCTGACTGACATGGGCAAGTGCTGGCTTGTAATTAACCATGGCAATGACTGCCAGGGGATGTGCTGAGCTGTGGACATGTTTGCTCCAGAGAAAGGCCATACCTCAGGACCCTCACTCCCTTGGCAGAGAGAGCAGATATTTGGGGATGCGGAACACTTAACCCTCTGCAGCCCTCTGCTCTCTGATTTGGAAAGGGCGTTCGATGTCATGTCCATCTTATTTGCTCTTTGTTTTTGTTTTTAAACATTTTAAAATCAAATTGCAATGAATGTATGTACTCCCTGAAATGCCTTCAGATGATGTCTTAAAATAGGGCTGCTGAAGCTGGGGGATACTATATGGAAATGAGGCTTATCAAATCAAGGACATGATTCCTTGGTGGATCCAATTTCTGGTTTTTATCCATCTTCGAATATTTTGAATGAGACACTCTCTCCAGGCCCTTTTGTGGTTTGTGCAAATCTCCTTAAACTCAAGTTGAAGTGTTTTCCTTTTGATAGTGAGAAGGCCAAGTGACTGATAAAGAATAAGGTACCGAGAGAAAGATTTAAATTTTAGAGGATCCAATAGGATCCCAGAACTGCTATCTCTTATCTACCATCTTCTCTGTCACTTGGGGTTTTGTTAGAAGAAGTACTTAGCGATGATATTAGGTATCACCATGTAACAAACCACCCAAAATCTCAGTGACCTAGAAGATACATTCACCATTTCCCATGAGGCTGTGGGCCAGTTGGGCAGTTCTGTTGATCTGTATGGGATTCGCTCATATATCTGTGGTTAGTGGGTAGGGTGACTGGAGGCTGAGTTAGCTAGAAGGGCTTTAGGGACATTGTGGCTGCTGGCTGGCTGTTGGCTGGCTGTGAGCTGGGACAACAAGGTGATGGAACCACTTGTTTTTCATTAAAAGTCAGACTAGGCCAGGCTTGTTTTCACCGTGGCTGGAAACATGAGAGCAGAAATGAGGTTCAGAAGTGGCCCAATACCATATACACCTCGTTATACCGATCGGAGAAAATCACTGGATCAGCCCAGATTCAGGGATGGAGAAACAGACTCCATTTCTTTCTTTTTTAAAATTTATTTATTGATTTTAGAAAGAGTAAGGAAGAGAGAGAGAGAAACATTGATTTGTTGCTCTGCCCATTCGTGATTCTTGTATGTGCCCTGACCGAGGATCAAACCTGCAACCTTGGCATATCAGGACCACGCTCTAACCAACTGAGCAACCTGGCCAGAGACAGACTCCATTTCTTGACATGAGGAACCACAAAGTCACATCGCAAAGGCCGGGGCCAGGGGCGGGGGAGTGAATACAGAGAGGAAAGAAGAAATTAAGGAAACTTTTGCAAGGCATGTTCCACAGGGATATTTCTAATTGCCTGTTATCTTTAAAAAGTTTGCAGACAGACTTACCCGATGTTGTGCACCAAAGGATATGCTGAGCATTCAGATTCACTACAAGATCTGATAACCACGACTAAGACAAAACCTTCACAGTGTTTCAGAAAAATATGGCATAAATATGACTTAGGTGTTAAACCAAAGGGTGTTCCTAGAAGTGAATACCACAGCGAATCTTCTGAAAATAAGTGTTAATGAAAGTTCGTTTACTTTGACTAGCTTTTCCCTTATTCACACTGGTAGCTTTTCACACGAACACACCCTATCATCTGTGAGCTCACCTAGAGGTGATTTAGTCTAGTGGCTTTCAAGCCTTCTGAGCTCTGTGAGCCCTGAGGTTTGCAAGGAGATGTCCCAGAGGCCCCCGCCTGCTGGGGGGATAAAGGGACAGAGGGAACAGAAGCCCTGGGAAGGTTCCGGTCAGATCTCTAGGCCTTCCATAGGAATCTAACTCGACCAGAGCGGTGCTGCCTTTTCCTATTTTGTAAATTGGGTTTTGACATACAATTTCATTAAAAGTAGGTGTTTCCACAGCTATTAAAAAGGCAGGAACTCAACAATAACCAAAATCCCCCAAACAGCCTGATTAAAATATGGCCACAGGACTTGAATAGACATTTCTCCAAAGAAGACATACAAATAGCTAATAAGCACATAAAAGACGCTCAACATCACTAATCTTCAGGGAAATGCAAATCAAAAGCACTATGGGCACATCCACTGGGATGGCTATTCCGAAAAAACGAACAGAGAGAAAATAACAAGTGCTGGCAAGGACACGGAGAAAAGGGAACCCGTGCACACTGTCGGCAGAGATGTCAAATGGTGCTGCCACTGTGGAAAACAGCACAGCCGTTCCTCAAATAGTTGAAAACTGAATTACCATGTCATCCAGTAATTCCACTTCTGTGGACATAACTAAAGGAATTGAAAGAAGAGATTTGAAGAGATATTTGTACACTCATGTTCACAGTGGCGTTATTCACAATAGCTAAGAGGTGGAAGCAACCCACTGTCCATCATCAGGTGAATGGGTAATCAAAAGGTGGTGTACACACACAATGCAATATTAGTCAGCCTGAAAAAAAGAATACAATTCTGACACAAGCTACAACATTATGAACCTCAGAAAATGGGATGCTAAGTGAAATAAACCTGTCACAAGAAGATGAATACTATATGATCCCACTTATAAGAGCTACCTAAAGTAGTCTAATTCATAGAGACAGAAACAAGACTGGTGGTAGCTGTGGGCTGTGAGGTGGGGGAATGGGAAGTTAGTATTTAATAGGTACAGTTTCAGTTTGGAGAAATGAAAAAGTTCTGGAGATGCTTAGTGGTGATGGACGCACAACAATGGGAATATGCTCAACGCCATTGAATTGTACACTTAAAATGGTTAAAATAGTGAATGTTATGCATATTTTACCATAATTTAAAAAAAGAAAGGTTGGAAAACCATGGATCAAATCCAAACCCTTGATTTTACATTTGAGAAATATAGACTTTGCTTCTTTTGCCCAGTAAAACAACTGGGAGATCATTCCATATCAGGCTGCACATCTGCCTAGGACTGTTTATATTTTTATTTTTATATTTTACTTTATTTTTATCCTCACCCAAGAACATGCTTAGAGAACAACGTTAGAGAGAGGAGGAGGGAGGGAGAGAGCGAGGGAGAGGAAACACTGATGTGAGAGAGACACATCGATAGGTTACCTCTGCACAGGGACACAAATCCACAACCTTGGTATGTGGCCTGACTGGGAATCGAACCAGTGACTCTTCAGTTTATAGGGTGACGCTCCAGTCCACTGGGCCATACCAGCCAGGGCCCTAGGACTGTTTGAACAACTGCTTGCTTCTCCACAATATGGATGCACCGTGTTTTATTTAACCAGCTCCCTGATGACAGGCACTGAGGTTGTTCAATCTTTTGCCATCATATCTCTATTTTTGCTTCTGTCTCTCCTGGACGGTGAGCGTCTTCTGAGGGCATAGATTTCATCTTATTTATTGTTATCGCTTTGAAACCCTGCATAGGACTCCAACCTCAATATTTTTACTTGCTAAGGAAATGAATGAATATAGACAGCACACGGCCAGGAGATACAGATCCTGGGTCTGATTCGCTATGAATGGGCTTTCCAACCTTGGGCAAGTCCCATCATCTTCCCAGGCTTCAGGTTCCCTATAGATATGAGTAGATGAAATGAGATGGTGCTTCCAGCACTGAAATCCCACGATTCCTGGTGTTGGACTGACCCAGGACCTGACCCACTTCTCAGCCTCAGGAATGGAGACAGGGAGGAGTCCCGCTCTGGCTGTTGGATGGAGCCTCCCCTCACCTGGGCCACCACTGAGTGGAAACAGGCAGTGTCAACCCTTTCATGTCCCAAGGGCCATGTGAGGTGACCGTGCTGGGATGAAAACCCTTCTGTAAGGGATATTTGCTGGGCTGCAGTGACGGACAGAGCAGTTTCACACCCGTTTAACTGCTATTTGCATAAAATGTTCCCATAATGCAGGGCATTGTGCCTTTCCTGCAAAGAGGAAAAACCGCTTTCACAAAAGGCCTCACAGTGATGGGAAAATGGATGTTAACATTTCTGCCTGACTGATAATCTCTGATGTTACCCTTGGGAAGCCCCAGCTTTCAGAATGATTTATTTGTCAGGCTTTGGAGAGTTTTGCTCCTGTAATGGCTTCTCTGGCGAACACAGCGATGGGCGGTGGAAAGAGGCTCAGTGTTCAGAGCACACGGAGGGGAGTTTTACATGTTGTCTTTGGATTTTATTTGGTTTTGACTTCTGAGGTGAAATTTTCATTTCAAACAAAGAAAGAACAAAAAGGGACAAAGAAGCAGTGGGCTGTTTTTGTTTGTTCTGTGTTTCTTTACATGCCCTTTTTTTGCGTGCCAAACTCCGAGAGTGAATGTTTGGCCCTCAGGGGTGAAGCTGAGGGTGAGGTGTTTTTCTGAGTTGCCCTGTGATATCTTTGGTTTTACATTTCCTTGGTGTGCAGAAACCTTGCAGAGACAGTATGAGAGAATTCACAAGAGGCGGTCTTGCCAAGGGGCCGGCGCAGAGCACACAGCGAGCTTTGTGAGAGGGAGATGCTGAAAGGCCAGAAAGACTCCATTGGAGGGGGACACAGGAGACTCTGTGGCAGTGATCTGCTTTCCTTTCACTCCTGCATCTGAAAGTCATCTAACCGTGGTCCAGGCTGCCGTGGGCTTCTCTATAATGTCCGCGTGTAGAATAACTCTCTTCCCGCTTGCTTCTCAGAATCCCCTATTGTTCTGAGGAAACTATCAAAGTTATTGCCTGGAATTTGATTCCAAGGTTCAAATCAATGCCTTTTAGGATCAGTGCTAACTTGTGGTCTGTCCTGGGTTCTGGGAATCGTACGGAGTCCTGGTTGTGTAGATGAAGGTCTCCTTACTTCTCAACGCACATGTATTTACAGCCAACCTTGAAAGAGGTGTTTCCGTGTAGAGTACGTGCTTTTGAGACAGGTCAGGAAGAAGCCAGGAAAATTCCTTGGCAAGTGGAATAGGGAAACTGAGACAGAGCACTGAATACATGGCCAAGAGCAATTTACAGCCCGATACAAAAGGTCACCTCCCTGGAGATAACATCTAGGCCTCAGTTGTGTCTCGTCTCCACAGCGAGAAAGACAGCAGGACCAGGTGGGCGATGCAGCCAGAACCAACTGCAGTGACTAAACCACCTGCCCTGCCACTGACCAATCAGTGGAGACCATGACCCTGAAAGGGCACACCTGGACAACTGGGGAATATCCCACTGAACCCTCCCCTGAGACCTCCCCCAAGATTCCCGCCTGCGAGAGAAAAAAGCCTCCAGACAAGGGACCCAGCACTCTCCCTCTGGGGAGCGGCCAGTGCCATTCCCTTTCCCTTCCTCTTCCCACACTTCTTTCTTCACAGTCACGAGTCTCCTCAGCTCCTAGGCAGTGGGCAGCTGGCAGCTTGTCCCAGGCTAATCCCCTGAATCTGTCCCCAAAGCCCCCTTTTGTCTGACTTGCCAGTGAGCTAAGGCAGCCCTGCCTAGGCTCTCCTGCTGCTTCTTCTATGCTAAGCCCTTCCTTGTTTACTTTCCCCGACATTAATAAATGTGCCCTCATAGTCACTTGAACTCACGTGAAATCTTTCCTCACGGAGTCAAGAACCCACACACTACAGCTGGCCCCAGGCACACCTGCTCCTGGTCCGGTAACAGTTTCTTCTGTCACTGGATTTACAATGTGAAAGAAAGAGGAAAAAATAAGATATATCATAAGGCTGCTTTTGATTAAATACCAATGGAGTGGAAGAAATAGCAATCTATGCTGTGATGTCCAAGATACTCTGAGTCAAGAGGCGTCTAAATTATAAAGCTATATCAATATATATAACCTATAACCCCAGCAGTGTGATGTAACCTGGTGGACACTTCAGAGTCTGGACTTCAGTAACTCCCCTGGCAGCACTCTCTGACCTTGAACTCGTCCCACACATGAAAGGTTTTCACTCTTGTAAGAAAGAAAAATGACTAAGATGACCTCCGTCAGAAGGATATAGTATCTAATTCATAAATTAAAGAAAAGTTCTTGGGGGAGCCTTACACATTCCTTGTACACCAGTTGCTGCAGCCTCCCTTCCGATTTACCATGAAACCGTGTTTGGGAACGAGGCTTTGGCAGAGAAATGCAATTAGAATCTCTCTTGCAAGCAGTGTAATTACAGGGGGCTTTGAATTGACAGTGGCTGAGTAGATTCCCACCAGTACATTAGAAATCAAAGGCGTACACCCTTGCTGAACCGAAGGCTGAGATGGCTGCCCCTCAATGGACAGCCAGGGAGAGGCAAGTAACTACTGTGGTTTCCCCAGTATTAGCTTATGTTCCTCTTGACAGGCTCACAACATAGTTTCTATCCTCCCCCTGCCATCCCTCTGCCAATTCGCTGCAGAGGAGATTAAATTTAATTTTATTCATTAACACTCCACTGTGAAGGAGAATTCAAATGCATCACTTTGAGGTCTAGAAAAAGGTCCCTACTTAAGAGAAGATAAATGAAAGAAGTAAGTAAGGTATGGTTCACAAAATCTTCCCATGTAATGGTTCCAACTCTCTGCTGAATTGAGAGAGACATGATTAAAAGTTTTTTCCTCCATACTTTCTTCATTTTTAATAGATTTTCTTTTAATTTTTTAAAATTTATTGATTTTAGAGGGAGAGAAAGAGATAGGAAGAGATAGAGAGAGAGAGGAGCATTGCTTAATGTTGTTCTGCTTACTTATGCATTTGTTGGTTGTTTCTTGTGCGCGCCCTCAGCAGGGACTGAACCCACAACCTTAGCATTTCAGGACGATGCTCTAATCAACCAAGCTAAGCAGCCAGGGCCCCTTCACACTTTAAAAGTTACCATTGTGTGTGTGTGTGTGTTTGGGGGGGATGCTAAATAAAAATGAGATTTGAAGTGGCCCTTACGATTTTTTTAAGTGTTTCCTAGTCCCCTGCTGGTTCCTAGAAGTAAAACTCATGACCTTGGTTTGTTTGTTTTGGTTGGACCCTGTGTAATGGCCATTTGGTGGGACAAAAACTGGATATGGGCAATTTCGTGAAGGTCAACCTAATACATGAGCTAAAAGCCTGATGGTTGCTTGTGCATTGTAATTTTGGGCATTCTGCAAAGGACCTGTAACCTTAATATTAGATGAAACTTCCCTTTTCATGATTCAATAAAAATAACAAGTTGAGCAAGCAGCAGGACCAGGCGGTTAAAATGGGGTGGCGGGCAGAGGTGGAGGGACATGGAGACAGAAAGCCTGTCCTTTGCAGAGTCTGGGCAACAACTTTGCCAACCTCTGGCGCTGACCTTCCAGAAAGGTCACCTCCCCAGTTACACTTGGTGTATCGGCCGAGGAAGGGAATTCTCTGATTGATGCAGATCCATTGGGTCCTCCCTGGTCTCTGCTGGAGAAAGCCTGGATTGTGTCTCATCCACACTCATGACCACTGACCAAGACAAGACTGGCCCTATGTGGCCATTTGGGTCGAGGCTGAGGGATTGAACATACAAACAAACAGTGGTCACACCATGCATAACACACTAGAGCTCTGACCCACCCCTACCAGGCCTGTCTATCTCAGGCTGCCCAGTGCAAATGAGAAAGCACGGGACTATGTTGAAAACAAGTCCCCCTCTGCAAGCACAGCTCCCTTTCAAGCTCCTAGCAAACTTCCCATGAGGTGAGGTGAGGAGAGGAGGGTGTGAGTCTTCCTTCCCTCCTGCCCAGCGCACAGCATGGCCATTGAGGTCCCCCTCTGGCTCTGCCGCTGACTCAGGGCTAGCCTGCCTGAGCTTCACTGTGCTGACCTGCAAGGCTGAGCCCAGGGAGCATGCACGGAGCGCTGTGGGGATTGAAGGAGGTACCGTGCAAGGCACAGCACAGTGCCTGATGCATAGAGAGTAGCAGTTAGTAGTATCCTTTTTTGAAACATAATTTTTTCCAGATTTAAAAAAATTTTAACAGAATCCCCTAAGTTCTGGTGTAGGGACATGAGAATCACATCAACTCTGTGGATTTGGGTTTAACAGTAGACGACGGGGGGTGTGCTTCTCAAGGTTCATAGTGGCAAATTCGAGAGACTGACTCCGGCCCATGCAGCAGAAGGGGAGTAGACTCCATGCCTGCCTTCTCAGTGGGGGCGGCCTTGCCCAGAAAACAGGTGGACGTTGTTTTTGGAGAAACAAACAAAAGCTTAGAGATGTGTAGCATATAAACGGATACCCCGAGTATCTGCGGTATTAAAGTTTCATGGCTGGGCAGGGGGTGATCAGAAAAAAACTGTGAAAAGGCGCTTTAGAGGCCGTGGGAGAGCAGTGAAAGGTCGAGAAGCACTGGTTTATTGCTAGGAGGCAAGAGGCTCTCAGACTCTACGCCCTGGAGCAGGTGAGATCCCAGCTCAGAGGAGAGGACCGCTGGCAGCCCGCAGGTCAGCACAGGCCAAGCCCCACGAATAGGCTGGTTCAGATGTGCCATGATTGCCACTGGTCATAGGATGCCCTGATACAGGCAGGAATCGAGTTTGTACCTCTAGGAAGAAAGTCTGAGGGCCTCTGGTCCTGCCAAGCCTTGTTCAGTGGTAGATTTCCCATAGGTATTCGGGCGGCAGGCGGGCAAAAATGACAGTGCCCACATCCAGGACCCTGTGGACCCTGTGACTTCAGGCTGTGTTTGAGCCCCAGGACAGCACTGGTTTTGCAGCGATGTGTTTCCTGCTGGCTCTCTGATTTTCATCCCCATCCACCCTAGCTCGTTGTTACCCTGGCTGGTGTTCACCCATCTTTACATTTCCAGGCAAGTGTATTTTTCATCTTCCCATTTTTGACTTGTCTTCCTGAGGCAAAAGGAGATGCCACGCATTCCTTGCATGGTTTCCCTTCTCCTCCAGGGAGACGGGTCCTCACAGCCTGAGCCCTTTACAAAAACTTCTGACCAGTCCTTGGATTTTTCCTGACTCGGCCTTTCCTATTTGGTTTTCTTTTATTCTCAGGCCCTCCCTTCATCAGCTGCACCTAGCTGCTTTTTTAAACTCAGATTTGGGTGGGGTGGGGAAGTGGGAGCAGGGCAGTACAGAGGTCAGCTGGGTGGCTTTGGAAACACTCCTGTGGCTGCTGTCATTGTCGCGGGGACTGCCTGGCATGCTTCTGGAGAGAGTATATTGTCATCTTGCTTTACATAATTAGTAAGATGGTATATTTTGTACAATGCTTTACTGTTTAGAATCTCACACACATTCTCTTATTTGACAGTAACATCACTGTGATGAGACCCTAATGATGCTATCTGCTTTCTACCAGGATGTGCACGTGCAGGAGATATATACTTTGTTAGGACTTAAAACGCAGAGTGTTGGGAAGACTCTGATCTTATAGCCTGCTCCGAGCCTAATCAAGAGCTTCTCTGATTTCAGCCCCACAGACTACTGGGTATCTCTGTTTCATAAGTTGACTATTCCGTGGCTACAGAGCAGCTCTAGACATTTCCCTGCTCTGTTCTTGGCTAGCTGGCTTCCACACAGTATTGTGTATATTCCTAGAGTCCTGACACAGAAGGGCCTCTGTCTGCCCAGTGCGAGCGATCTCTCCTCTCCCTGATGCGACCACTGAGCTGCACACGGACTCGTACTCCTGGCTTGCTTAGTGTCAGCCCCTGCTACTGGGCCAAGTGGCTTTACATGGGAGACCTTATTGAACCGGTACAACAACCCTGCGACCCAGGTTCTGCTCTCATCCAGATTTTACAGGTGTGGAAACTGAGGCTATAAATAAGATCACAATGCTAAGAAAGTGGCAGAGCAGGGACTCAAAGAGCCATCTGTCTGACTCCCGCCCTGAGTTCTTCAGCCCTGCACCACATTGCCCTTTGTTTGGGAGTTGGCATCTATCAATGGCTTCTAATCTTTGAGAACAGGGCTATGACTTCTATGTTTTGCACTGAAGAATAGTGCCTGGATCGTACAAGGCCCTTGATAAATATTTCTTGAATACATGAATATGATCTTGGGGCATTCCTGAAAACCTGATGGTTTTTTTAGGTGTCAAATGAATATCATTGCTGGAGACTATCATTGCTCAATGGGCTGGGCGATATGTTGGCTCAGAACTGTGAACTCCCTCTAATTGCTTGGAGGGGAGGCTCTTTTTTCAGCCTGGGTGCGGTGCTTTCCTATCAGTATCTTGGTTTTTCTTCCTGTTGAGCAGGAATAAAAGTACTAGCTACCTATATCATGAGGACTTGATAAAAAAAAAAAAAAAAAAAAAACCTAGAGGATCATAACAATAAAAAGATTTAAACAAATTATGGGAATTTAATATGTGTATCACATATGGGTTGACTTGTAGAAAAGGACTTCTCTTTTTATTCCTGCAAGCAGGCCTAAAACCACAATACCCAGGGAATCATTGGATACTTTAAAAGATAGATGGAAAACTAGGATACTGTGATGAGTATCATGTTTTATATTTCTTTAAGCTCTTCTTTATCTCAAGTTTGCTTTTAAAATAATGTGGTTTTAGCTGTTTTAGTTTGCTCAAATGAGCCAACTTCAGAGAAAAAAAGGCTTTTCTTAATGGTTCATCTATTTGAAACCTAGTTTCAGCTCCCTGGGTACTTGTAAGGGTTGTGATTATTTAATTACCTGGATGTTTAATTGGATTTTTGTATTAAAGTACCTTCTTGGAGGAAAAAAATCATTCATTTTTTTTTCACAAAATGATTCAGAGAATAGGTCTATAAGATAGAGAAATGAAAGACAAAATCCTGAATGAATTTATACTGAACTTCCAGCTCAGAGAAATCAAGGAAACACTTAATTCTCTATCCCCTGTATAGACTTTCCTCCACTGGTGTCTCCTTGAAATGACCTTCTCTGTCTCCAGAGAAGGTGACTTCTCTTTGCAAACAGGATTCTAAGGAAATCATTTTCAGCCAACCATCATGTTAACATTAAAGGCCTGGACTTAAACATGCCAGCAGCATAGATTGGAGCCAGACTGATGTTCACTTCTCCACCTTCCTCATCCTCTTAGTGAGTGGCCCTCATCAGAATCACTTGGCATAAACATCCCCGTCACACCCCCGACTCTGAGTTAGTTTCACTGACGTGTGACATGGGAACAATTTCATTTTAAAGCTTCCTAGATAATTATACTGTAGAGCCAAGATGGAGAGTCACTCTGAGAATCACCGCAAAGGGATTCCACATTACAGAACAAGGGCTAATGAAGAAAACAAAGAGACGGGTGCTACCACTGACTTAGCTACAGAAAAGCAACACGTGGAACAGGAGTTACATGGAATCTCTGTCCCAGCCCAGCAGGCGCTGGGCGTGTAAACACTGCCACAGAAAGTTGGGTCCGGATCAGCAGCAACATCACCTGGGAATTTGCTAGAAATGCAAAATCTCAGTCCCCACCCCAGACCTGCTGAGCCAGCCTGCCTTTCAACAAGACCCCCCAAGGGATTCATCTACACCGTGAAGTTTAAGAAGCTTGACCTATTTAGCCTCAGGGTGGAATAGAATAACTGCAGATGGGAAAATGCCTCCTACGGGCCTCCTACAGAGACCAAGTTCAGCTTTTGTTTATTTCTCTTTTGGCTGTCACACCTTCATCATGAATGACTCTTGATTCTCACTGCTCTCCTAGAAACTCTGACCTCAGGGAAGCGCCTTTAAATGGTGCTTTGTCGTTCACCCATCCTGCTTTTCCTTAGAAAGTTGGTTGCTTTGCAAACGTGTTTGCTGCTGGTGGTTGTGGGTTCTACCAGGCTCACCCTTGCCATACCTTCTAACTATGTATTCTCGTTATCTGACTATCCTCCACGCACTGACCTGGGAAGGCAGCTTTAGAACAAATACTGTCAACTATGTAAACAATGCATTTTCTCAATAGGCAGTACACAAAGGAAATAGAAATGCATTCCAAAGCGATTGAAGGCATTTATGAATCCCACGCCTGGAGGAAATGGATTATTGGAAGAAGGGGAGGGTGATGACAAAGCCGGGCACTTTGTCACTCACCCGCTGAGCAACTTCCGGAGGCTTCATTTCATCAGCTACAAAATGACGATAATACTGAGCGGCCAGGCTCAAAGGACTGTTTGGAGGATCCAGAGAGACAATGTCCTGGATCTTTCTGTAAACTGAAAAGTACTTCACATGCATAAGAGGTTGTTACTGCTGATGTTATGAAACCTAAACCGTTTGAGAAACATTTGTTAGGGAAGACAACGCTCTCCTTAAAATGTGGCCTGGAGCCTTGCTGGACTTTTGAACTTAGATCTGACCCATAGATCTGGGTCCCTAAAAAATATGGCCACAATGCTGGTTCCAGATACACTTCTATATATTTGTTTAGTAAACTGACATAATGCACATATAGTTTTGTATCCCTGCTTTTCCACACAACACTTCTGTTCTCACTGATCAGTAACATTTTTCTATGTCATGAAGTAATATTTGAAAACGTGATTCTCATTACTGTATAACATTTCATATAAATATTCTATACTTTGTTTATTCTTCTGAGTAGACTACACCTCTGATTTTGACTCTCATAAGTAATCTTGTAGGGCTTATCTTTAAACTTAAATATTAACTTGCCTCTCTGTTGTTCCCCTTGGTATACATTCTAGAATTGGATTTATTGGGTCAAAGGGCTTAAGGATTTTTTAAGATTTTTAATCTATATCATGAAGTTTCCAATGAGAAAGAGCTAGAAAACATATGAGAATGTTCATTTTACCATGATAAAAAAAAATATTTTCATCAGGTGAAATATATATTCCTTGCATCTGTGTTTGAAAGGTAAAAAATGACACATTTAAATTATAATTTTCATTGTATGTCTTTGATTATGAAGTTTACATTTTTCACATGTGGAATTGACCATATGCATTTTTTCTTTTGTTAGTTCTTACTGTTATTCCAGTCTCGATCAAAGTATTTTTATTTATCCTCACCCAGAACACTGGTCCCAAAAGGTAAAAATTTTAAGCCAAGTGGAGTAGAAGAGATGTCTCCTTCCTATTCTAACACGGCCTTCTACTGCTCATAAAATTAGCCACTTAGTCGGCCACTTACAAAGGTTACAGTCAAGAATAAAAGCAACATTTTGAAACATCATAATATTTTTTACTTTAACATTTAACAATAATTTAAACTCCTTCCACTTTCAAAATCAAATTAAATTAATCAAAAATCTAAGATTTATTAATTAAAAAATCTAAGATTTATTATCTAAGTGGATCTGACTATAATAATATAATCTATAATAATAATAGGTTATATAATAATATAATAATATGAGTAAATAATGGAGATGTATATGAATCTTATGGTACAATCCAACATTCTATAACTCTAACATGCATTTATCCATGTAATGTCTAGATTCTGGTGTAGATATTAGAAGATAAATATATGTGATTACTATAATATTAGCAACATAACGATTTAGATTTATACATATGCTTATATTGCTATACACTTCTTATCCATATGTATTATCATCATCTAAAGCCCAAAGTTGCTCATTCCAAAGTGAGGGAATGGTAAATATTTAAGCCGGAGGAATCTTGCGCCGTCCTATACACTGGTCTTTATAGAAACCATCCTCACTTTCCCGGGGCCCCAGCGTGAAGGGGAGTGCAGAGACGTGGCCAGACACGGGATTCTGCATGCAGGTGTTGGCATGGGCGGCCGGTGGGGTGACACTGGGTCACCACCTGAGTTAGTGCTGAGAACCACTCCAGCACTGCAACTCTTCATTCCAGAAGTGCTGTTTCCTCCTGGATGCTGGAGAAGCGCTGCTGCGGCTCATCCACGTGGGGCGATCACAGGTCCATGAGAGCAAAGATGGGCCCACGATGTAATCCAGCCAGTTTCCCATCAGAATCAACTTCCTATTGTCATAGGCATTGTAATAAATGCTAGTAACCCATAAATTACAATTAAAAATTGGTACTTTGAAAAGAAATTATAAAACTTGTAAAAAAATTCAGATACAACTGCATTTAATTTTACATCAACATAATAGTCTAAGACATCAATTCAAAGGGATGGGTCAGAATAAGTAAAACTCTAAATTACATGCAGAAATTGATTAGAAGCAAAATTGATTAAAAGCAATATTGATTAAAAGCAATATTGATAAAGGCAAATTGATTTATAAAATGCTAAAATGTTTTTTTAAGTAAACCTTAGAATTGTGTACCAACTAAGCTTTAACTGTGAAAGATTAATGCTTAACTTATGTCTAGTTCTCTTTATTAGGACTCAGTAGAAAGTTCACCTTGAATCATTTTAAAAGGGATGAAATCTATTGGAAGCTTTTTGTACTTCAGTCCTGTGGGGCTTTAGAGCAGTTCTGGAATAAAAGCCTGTGACCCTCAATTCAAGTGACATGATATGACTTGAGTCACATAGTAGGTGACACTTAGAGATGGAGGAAGGGACTCTATTCTGAGACTGTAATTGTCCTGTCCTCATTAAAAAAAAATTAATAGTTAATATTTATTAGGCACTTGCCATGTGCCCAACACAAGCATTCTCCTATTTAATCCTCACGGTAAACCTATGAGTTAGAGTCCATTGTTTTTCATTTTATATCTGAATGGAGGAGGCTCAGAGAGGCTAATTAAATTACTCAGATATGCTCTACAAGGCCACAAGTAAAAAGGGAAGGAAGGAAGGAAGAGAGAGAGAGAGAGAGGGAGGGAGGGAGGAAGGGAGGGAGGAAGGAAGGGAGGAAGGGAGAGAAACAGAGAGAGAGAGGGAGGGAGGGAGGGAGGAAGAAAGGAAGGAAGGAAGGGAGGAAGGAAGGAAGGAAGGAAGGAAGGAAGGAAGGAAGGAAGGAAGGAAGGAAGGAAGGAAGGAAGGGAGGAAGGAAGAACGAGCAGTCCTTTGCTTTCCGAGTACCTTGGCAGTCTTGGTTATGTTCCTGTGTACCCTGGACTCTCTGTCTAATGTTGCCAGTTTCTGAAGGCAATTAGACGCACCCCACTTTTCTAAACTAGGCAATGTCTGGTTTTTAATAGCCCTAAGTACTCTAAAAGTAATGTTAATTAAACGGACTCTGGAAGTTCCAGTTTCAGCAATAATAATGGGTCTTATTTCGCAGTTAAACTTAGTATGCTCTTTGGACAATTAATTAAAATAGGCACTATTCAAAAACACTAATTTCTATATGGTGGCCTTCCTTTCCCAGGAAATGGCATGTATGTTGGAGGCTTTGGGTCCAGCCTCACTTCTGAGAAGATGGTGAGATGCATTTGACTTAGATTTCTAGATATTGATTTTTTTTCCCCTCAACTCATAACTATCACTTGACCAGGAAACAGTTAAATCAATTACAGTTTAACACCAACTACCCTCATTTTATGAACAGAATATACCAATGGCTTGAGGTTGTGTAAGTAAAAGAGAGAATGTATTGTGACTAAATTCTTGTGGCCACAGTGCTGAGAGGAAGAAGTAGATTACGTATCTAATGGAGCCACATGAATGCGGAAAGGAGTTGGGTCCTCATGGGAACATGATAAATCAGGACCAGGCCACCTGCAGGAGTGGGTGGTGCTTTTTGGCTTCTCACCTGAGAATGAGAGCATTGGGGCGACGGTGGCTGGTGAAGCAATTGAACACAACAGAAGTATATGTTAATCAGCTATTTTCATAGCCATCCTGGGATTTCCACCTGAAGGTAATATGATCACGGAGGAGTAATTTTCACCCATGATCATTTTTTTTTTTTTTTTTTGCTGCTTATTCACTTAAGTAAATAACTTAAGCTTGTAGTTTCCTTAGGAAACTACCACAAACCTCGTGTCCTCTAAAAAGCAAATCCAAAGATTCATAGTTGCTATCAAAACTTATTTTTAAACATAAGGAGTTGACATTATCTACATTTTGAGCTGAGTCTACAGTTGTCAAGGAATGGGGTTCAGTAACCAGAACCAAAGAACACATTTCATTTATGGACTTTGGAACACAAATAAAGCAAAACAGGAAGATACTAATTTTTCCCGTTTGTTCTGTTTTCTTTTTTTGACAGTATTCAATTAGCTGAACACTTCTATAAATAGAGGAAAGTGGCAGTATTTTAGGAAGTACAATAGAGATGAACATAGAGACAATAGGGGACAGGTGCCAGATGGGGACATATTGACAGTCCTGGGTCTCTTACCCACTATTCATGAAGGTCCAGGATCCCAAGTACACATCGAACAGTCACAGGCATATGGTTGAGAGGCTGTGAGGAGATGTCCTAGAGAAATAATTGTCTACAAACAGTTGCTGATTTACCTAAGTATAAATTAAATATAACCCTGACTAAGCGTTCCCTGTCATTAATCATTACACACTGTCACACCCACGACCTCCGGGCGACATTCAACTCCAGGAAACGTTCCTGGCTCTCTTGTAAAGGCTGAGTCTGGGCCAGGAGACTGTGGGAACTCATCAGCTTCTCCCAGAAGTCAGGGGCAGGTCTGGTATTCACCCTGTCTGCCCCTTTCAGCCCCCGGAAGTGAGACGCTTCCGTGAGCTCTGGAGCTGAAGACGCCTCAGTCATTGACCTCGTTTGTCCTGCCACCTCTGTGCTCTCACAGTTCACAAGGAAACCACCAACACTTCAGAGAGAATTCCGTGTGAAAAGGAGATTCAGGCATGCTGCTGGAAGAGCTAGAATCTGAAGAACCCCCAAATAATATGTAGAAATCTTAATATCGCTGCTGCTGGGATAATCTTCCACCCACAGCTTTTAAAGGATGCTTGCTGGCCAGTACTGGGTACCTTTGAGAACCCATAATCACATCTTGTGGCAAGATCATTGGGAACCACAATGGGGCTAAGGTCCCAGCCCAGTACTTCTCCATCTCAAGTGCCCTGAGTGATTTCATGCTTTCTTTTCTTTGTCATCCTTGGAGGGAAATAGTTAATAAGAAAAAAATACAAACAATAGAAAAGGTAATTCCCCAGTGAGAGGTGTCCATGCTGCGTAGGTTCTCACTCAATGAATGGCCTTGTCCATCAACATAACATTGATTCAAGAGGACTTGAACTGAAGACCTGAATTTGGGTTCTTATCTAAACTTTTGTCTCTGAAAGATACAATAAATTATGTAAATAAATAAACCCTGGGCTCTGACCTTCACTCCCTTTGGCAGCTGACTATATTGTCCTAACCCCTGATGCATAATATTATTTTTGTGTGCTCTGATCTCTTAGGCTGGCTTTGAGGTTTGGCTGCTGCCCGACCTGGTAGTGACCTAGGGCAGGTTCCCACTGCGCTCCACTCCATAGCTGATGTAGGAGGAAGCACGAATTTTTGCACACAGTTCAGAATGCTTAGTCCAGGTTAAAAAATGTTCCACTGTGGGCACCTGGCAATACTGGTGTATGTTCTCTGCTCCTCGTCCTCACCCACCACCAACGAGGGCTGGGTTTGGCCAGTAACGAACGTGTCCAGGGTTCCCAGGACCAAGGATTAGATTGGATTGTCCTCAGGGAAGGAAATGTACTCCCAGAAACCTGGGAGCGAGTGAAGCAGGGACACTTTGTAAATGTGCTCAATTCTAAGAAACTGGTGCTAAGGAACGGAGCATCTGAAGCTGGCCAGAGATGCGCTGAAGCGATGTCACAGTGCCAGCATGAAAGGCCAGAAAAGGGCAAGAGCCGGTCTCAGGAGCAAAACTGGAATACATCTACAGTGTGTTGGGGACACTCTCCACCTACCCGCACTCAATAAACGGCAGCTGTGAGGGGAATGTCTAAAGAAATAAGAGTTCTAGGTACTTCCTCTACCTGCGTGCCTGTAACCATGTGCCTGTGAAAAGCTTATACGTTTTTTCTGCCTATCTGCTTTCCGTGTTAGGACATGGGTAGTTGAGTATCAAGATGAAAAACAACTGTGTCCAGGTCGGATTGCCTGGATTTGAATTTCAGCCCTGCCATTTGCCAGCTGCCTGGCCTTGGGCAAGGGGAGCTGTCTGGGTCTCAGTTTCCTGGGATAAGAGGACCCACTTTATTAGGGCTACTGTGATGGTTCAATGAGACATTTTGTGACAAGCCTTTATTACAGGGACAGCTATTATTTTGGGATATTTCTTATCTCTACTCTTGAATTTCTATCTTGAATTCACCCTGGTGATCTTTCCTCCTTCATATTAATGAAATAACATGTGTGAAGTATCTGGCGTACTTCTACATAAATATCAGCAGTCATTATTTTTTTAGTATTATTATTACTATTATTGTTATTAGTTTCCTGACTAACCTAGGATCACACACGAAGTCAGAGAGAAAGCTAAGATTAGAAACCAAGTGTCCAAAGTCTCAGTCTAAAGGAGGTTCCATTTAAAGATGGTATCAAAGTGCCATCTACTTTTACTCCACGGAGTCAGCTCCTATTCATATTAGCTGTAGACAGCATTGAAAAGCAACTCTCAGGGAGTCCTTGCGCACTGCTGGTGGGCTTGTCAACTGGTGTAGTCAATATGGAAAACAGGACAGCGTTCCTCAAAAACGGAGAATGAAGACTGCCGTATGATTCAGAAATCTCGCTCCTGGAATTGGAGCCTTCAGCCATGAGAACATGACTCAGTCACGGAGCATTTCTCAGTCATGAGCGCGAAGGAGATCCTGCCATTTGCACCAACATGGATGAACATCAAGGACATTATGCAAAGTGAGATAAGTGAGGCAGTTGAGAAAGACAAATATCGTATAACTTCACTGATATGTGGAACTGAGAAGAGAAAGAAAAAGCCCTACGTTTAAAGAAAATGACCAAATTTGCGGTTACCAGAGGCGGTATGGGGATGAGAGCACAGGATGGAGGTGGTCAAAGGTACAAACTTCCAGCTGTAGGAGAAGCGCGGGCCAGGGACATAATCAACGCACACCAGTGTGACTCCAGTTAACACTGCTGTGTAGTGTGCACTTGGCCCTTGAACAATGTGGGGGGTTAGGTGTGCTGACCTCTGTGTAATCAAAAATCTGCACAGAAATTTTGACACTCCACCCCCAAACTTAGTTGACTGGAAGCCTCACCGGTTGTTAGTTATACAGATGGATACACCAGTCAAAACCTATGAAAATGAACACTTAATGAGTTGTTGTTATACTGAATGCAACTTTCAATTTAAAAAAGACGTGGGATCGTGGCCTAAACCTGGGCAGTCCCAGAAAAACCGAGATGTGTGGCCACCCTCAGTCCTGAGGCTTGCAGCAGAGAGGATGAGGTGACAAGGCAGTCCCCGCTTGGTGGGAGAATTGATTTAAAAAATCAGCTACGCATTGACCAGCAAATAGCCTCCACCCCAGATTCCCAAGGTCGAAAGAAGAGAGGCAGAATTGGAAGGTAATCCTGAAGCAGGAGACGTGCGTGGCGCAGACCTGTCTGTGTGCCCAGGGCTATTTCCTCTCCTGTATGCGCAAAACATGAGGCCCGGAATGCCTGACCATCTGGTACCCTGCTTGTCACCGAGGTAGGAGGGAGCACAGGGAGGACAGCTTTTCTCTGTCGTATTGGCAGTGGGCTGATTTTCTGGCTCAGAGACTTAGGGAGAGGGTTTGTCTGCGGTCGGAAGCATGCTGCACGCCACCCTCTTCTCTGCTTGGACGGTTACGTTAAGGACTTGATCTGCAAAGTGCCTGCCCAGCGGATTTGTTTGTGTAAAGGATTCTCCGGATCGATGACTTCTGTAACATACTTTGATCTCCTACTCTCTAGTCTGCAGGTCACCTTCTTCATCAATTAGAGGATCCGTGGAGCTGAACTGGAAGAATCAAATCTCTTGAGAGCCTCACACCTGGTGCATGGACGGAAAGAATGTTTGGGAACTTTCCATTGCCACACACTCATTCCAGCTTCCCTCCCTGTCCAGAAAGGACTGGACCCAGGACGCTGTCAAGAGTTTACACACTGCATCGAATGAAAAAGGGAGTGGCAATGGGATCAGATGCTTTCAACTTGGCTGCTTTCAAAAGGTCTTCCGCAGCTTGCTTGATTTGGTTGTGTTTTTTTAAAAAAATAATTTTAATACTCCAAATAAGTACTCCCTCTTGATTTTTTCTGTCACAGTTGATGGCTACACCACCTTCCCAGCCTCTCAGGCTGGATGCCTTGGCGTCAGTCTGATTCCTCACTACCCTGAGCACTCCACACGCGACGATGGCTTCCAGGTCTGCAGCTGCCCCCTCTGTGCGCTCGCACACCCACCCGCTCTCATGCCCAGGGACACCCCCTTTCCAGGGGTGTCCAGCCTTTTGGCATCTCTGTGCCACACTGGAAGAAGAGTTGTCTTGGGCCACATATTAAATACATTGTGACACATAATCACAAAAAAGTCTCATAATGTTTTAAGTAAATTTATGATCTTATGTGGGGCTGCATTCACAGTCGTCCTGGGCTGCATGTGGCCCACAGGCCACAGGTTGGACACCCCTGGTTAGACCTTTATCTCCTTTACCTTCACCACTGCAGTTGACCTTAACTGACTTCCCTGCTTCTAGTTCCCTTCAATCTTTATATATATATCCCATCAGTTTATCTAATGCACTGCTCAGATTACTGCATTTTTGTGTTCAAAATCTTCAACAATCTCCTAGTGTCCATGGAATTAGGGACAAACTCTTTACTCTGAATCTGCTTTCAGCTCCTCCTTTGATTAATATCCCATTCATAGCCAGTGGCCTGACTACCGTCATGCTTTTTCAACTCTCACTTCAGCTAACATCCCCTTTCTGAAGTGCCCTATGTATCTGTCCACTTCATCTTTCAAAACTCATTCCAGTTCTAATTCCTTTAAGAAGTATTTTCTCAGGTTCCAATTAGATGTGTCCTTTTCCTCTTCTAAGCTATCTTAGCACAGTAAAAGAAATCTTATAGTATTTACTTTCTGTCTTATGTTACAGTGAGGCTTATTCTTGTCTTAAACCCGTTATTAGATTGTAAACTCCCTGAAGGACACAGCTACATTTTTCTTATCTGTCAGTGTTTCTATGTTTTACACATAATTTAGCACATCAGAGTTATTAAATAAATATTTGTTAACTTCAATACATTTCTGACAATTTCAAAACTGTATTTATAATATTTGAGGTTAGGATTAGTTACTACAGTTTAATCTGGGCCAAGATTTTAATAAGTATTAACTGTCCCCTTTCAAAAATTAAACTCTGTCTTCAGCTTGGATATAACCTACTAAAAATGAGGAAAAGGCCAGGAGGCAAGACCGATGTTCTTTAATGGTCTTCAAACTGTTATATACTTGTCATGGCCTCAGTTAAGGAGACATGTGCATCGCTAAGGAATAGAATAGAGAATCTACAAGAGTTGTGTACCTTAGAAATTGGGAAGCAGACCAAGTGGCGGCTGAAGGCTGATGGCAGAAAGGAGGTGGGTAGAAGCTTCTATAAATGACCTCGGAGTTGTGCCTGTCATCCATGGCTAAACAGGAGTTATTTTCGTGACCTCACTAACCCACTCTGGAGTTATGACCATTTTTTTTCTCTGGTGAACTTTCTAGGAAGTACTATTTTTGCTGTGTGTTAATTTTGGGGAAGTTGTTCTTGTCAATGCCAGTTGCCTAGTCTTTGTTGAGGGAACCAGACAGGACATTTTTTGGTCTAAGTTTTAAAGGAAGAAGAGTTGAGTTTTATGGTAATGGGAGTAATTGAAATTCATTGGGGAAAAATAAGCTTCTTTGGGCTGGCGGGGTAGGGCACAGGGAGGCTGCCTGCACATGTTCCTCTGTTCACTTGGGTATTTCCTTCTGCAGCTCTTCTCTGACACAGCCCTGGACTGCTTGGTTACTGTCTTGAACGAAAGAGCCAGTTCCTGCCCAAGATGCTCAATAAACATTCACTGATTGATGGCTGATGAATGCCCTTGACTATTCCAAATGGATTAGCTCTGCTTGACCTGAGAGCCATATGGAACTTCCATCCAAGATGACAACTGGACCTTATGCAGCCCAGAAATGATCCCAAATCACGTTTGTTCTTTTTTGTTTTGATAAATCATGGGCTTCCAACATCTTCTATGCTTCAGCCCTGGCCTCCCGGACTGCACATTAGCCACTTCATTGAACATGAGGGGACTTTAAATCTCATGAGAATCCTGCCCTTTTTCATGCTTCCACAGACCTCCAAGGACCCTTCCTTATTCTATCCACACTCTGCATCCAGTTTTCCCACTCTGCTGGCTTCCTCTCCTTTCATCGTGAAGAACAGATCTGGAGGTAGGAGGGCAGTGAAACCTGCAGGGAACTATAGTCCTAGGTGAGGAAGCAGAGAGAGAACTCCGTAGAACCAGGTCAGGGAGACCTTCTCTTCACCCATCTTGGCAGAAGGGGAGGCTGTAGCCTTTTTGCTTCAGGAATCAAGTCTGCTTTCTAACAAGGACAGTAGCGCTGAAACAACTTTTGTTTTAGGTTATTATGTTTATATATTTTTTTCAGTTATAATGAGACAACTTGTTTCTAAGACAAGGATTCCCCTGCTTTCTTGGGAAGAAGCTGATAAGGAGGAAACACCTTCAACTGGGTTGCTATTCCCTGATTTCCGATGGTAATGAACTTTTGCAAACTAAACACACACATAATAAAGAGGCTAGAATGTTTTGATAAACATTAAATAAATAAAATTTGAAACCCCACCATGCAGAGATAGACACTACTATATACATGTCATGTATGTCCTTCTAGGTATTTTTCCCAAGCAAATATACTGTACACACGTGTATTTAAAAAATTAGATTCACACTAATTGCTCTGCCATCTGGGTTTAGTTTTGTTTTGCTTTTCTTTTTTCAACACTATCTTGTGTAGTTCTTCCCTGTCAATAAATACAGATATACACAAACATTTGTGACAGCTTCCTATGTTTGATTTTTGGGTGTTTTCTATGATGCAGGTGTTGTTTCAGTAATGAATTTGAGCAAATTAGCAGTCATTAATATTAATTATTTTGTCTAATTTTATGTTGAAATTCAGACTCAAGTTTCTTTGGGGAAAATATTAATATTAATATTTTGGACTAAGAGTTCTGGCTTTTGGCCTGAAATATTTCTTAATGTAACTTAAATATCATTATATATCACCTGGGACTACCTTGCTACCTGGGACAACCGGATCCCGCCTCTTTTTCTAGGGTTGGAACAGTTCAGAGGTCTCCCCACAACTTCTCCCCCTTCCTTTTGTTCCCCTCTGGTTCTATTTCTGAGCTCATGGATTCCTCAGGGGGCCAATTTGAGTCAAGTGTGGACATAAAGCAGAACATAGAACCTTGCCCTTTCTCTATTTTCTGCAAGCAATGCAATCCCTCTGTGCTTCGTGGTGTTTAACTGAAGATTTGAGAGGTTGTAGGGAAGAATTTCATCAGGTGCCACAGAATCTTCCCACAAGCCTCTCTGCCAACGCCTCCCAAAGCCCACTGGCTGGATGAATGACCTTCCCCACTGCACACTGACCTTGCCATGCCCCCAACTCCCACTCTACCTTCAGTTGGGGAGCAACTCCATCTGATCACCTGTCCAGTGGAGTCCCCAGTGGACAAAAATAGCGCAGAGATAGAAATATACTTACTTATTTAGGTTGATTTGAATGGAATTGGCTACATTTTGATATACCATTCAAATAGACTTATTCACTTAACAGAGTTATGAACTTAGGAGCAAGAAACAGCTTCAAAGGGTGGAGTTCAGGTCCCTCCTTTTTCAGTGTGAGAAACTGGAACTAGAGGCATAATATTCCCAGCCACATTCAGCTCCTTTGGGCCAGAGCTCTGCCCAGAACTCCAGGATCCTGGCTCCTTACCCTATCACTTCAAACAAACAAACAAACAAACAAAACCAGGAGTTGAATCATTTTTACTGTTTGAATTTGTAAGTAATCTTGTAAGAATATGTCTAAAATATTAGTTATTGAATAATGAAATCAAGGAATGAGGCCATGTATAATAAACACATACTATATTCCAAAAAGTATTAAAAATTAAAATCATAATAAAAAATAATAACTGGAGTGCTTTTCACTACAAGAGAGCAGGAAGACCCCTCCACCCCTTGCTCTAATCCTTCCGGGTCAGAGGATCCAGGACTAGAAGATGTAGATGAAAGAGAGAGTGTAGGCTTAAAAAAAAAAGGCAGATATTAAAGGAGATGATTTTTAATTTTTATTTTCTTAAATTATTTTTATTTTTCAATTACAGTCAATATACAATATTATATGAGTTTCAGGTGTACTCCCCAGTGATTAGACATTATATATCACTTACTAAGTGCTCATCCCGATATATCTGGGACCCAGTTGGCACCATACATAGTAATTAGAATATTATTGACTACATTCCCTATGCTGTACTTTACATCCCGGAGACTATTCTGTAACCATCAATTTGTACTTCTTAATCCTTTTACCTTTTTTATCCATCCTCCCACACCCCCTCCCATCTGGCAACCATCAAAATGTTCTCTTTATCTATGGGTGTTTCTCTTCGCTTGTTTGTTTTTTAGATTCAATTGTTCATAGATATGTATTTATTGCCATTTTATTGTTCATATTTTTGGTCTTTTTTTTTTTCTTTTTCTTCTCGAAGAAGACCTTTTACCATTTCATATAACACTGGTTTGGTGCTGATGAACTACTTTGGTTTTTTCTTGTCTGGGAAGCTCTTTATCTGTCCTTCAATCCAAAATGATAGCTTTGCTGGGTAGAGCAATCTATGGTTTGCTTGGTTGTAGGTCTTTGCTTTTCAAGGGAATGTTTTATGCCAATCCCTTTTGGCCTGCAAAGTTCCTGTTGAAAAGTCAGCTGACAGTCTCGTGGGAGCTGTTTTGTAAACAACTAACTGATTTTCTCTTGCTGTTTTTAAGATTCTCTCTTTGTCTTTAACCTTTTGGTATTTTAATTATAATGTGTCTCGGTGCGGGCATCTTTGGGTTCATCTTGTTTGGGACTCTCTGCGTCTCTTCGACTGGTGTGTCTATTTTCTTCAACAAGCTAGGGAAGTTTTCTGTCATTATTTTTTCAAGTAGGTTCCCAATTTCTTGCTCTCTCTCTTCTCCTGCTGGCACCCCCATGATACTAAATGTTGGGATGCTTGAAGTTTTCCAGAGGCTCCTTATACTATCTTCATTTATTTGGATTCTTTTTTCTTTTTGCTGTTCTGATTGGTTGTTTTTTTTGCTTCCTTATAGTTCAAACCACTGATTTGATTCTCAGCTTTCTCTACTGCTGATTCCCTGAAAATGATTTTTCATTTCAGTTAGTATATCCTTCATTTCTGACCAGTTCTTTTTTATGGTCTCCATGTCCTTTTTTATGCTGTTAAAGTTCTCACTAAGTTCATTGAGCATCCTTATAACCAGTGTTTTAAAATAGTAGATTGCTTATCTCCATTTTGTTTAGTCCTTTTTCTGGAGCTTTGTTCTGTTCTTTCATTTGGGCTGTGTTTTGTCATCTCCTCATTTTGGCAGCCTCCCTGTGTTTGTTTTCATGAATCAGATAGAGCTGCTGTGTCTCCCAGGCTCGGTAGTGTGTCCTAATGTAATAGGTGTCTATAAGGCCTAGGGGTGCAGCCTGCCTGTTCACCTGATTGGACACCCCAGAGGCACTGCCCCCCCACCAGTGTGGGCTGTATACACCCTCCTGTTGTAGTTGAGTCCTGATCGCTGTAGGCGGGTTAATGGGAGGGATTTATCCCCACCCTGGTCACCTGCAGGGTGCCTGGCTGCAACCACCATGGAGAATCAGCCATGCAGGGGCCTACCTCACAGAGCAGGACTTGCTTTAGCAGGGCTCTGGTGCCTGCTGAGTCCATCCCTTGAGTATGTCACTTATGGAGGTGACTGGGTGGTGCTTCAACATGGTCTGGAGCTGTGTACCAGGTGCAATGGCTCTGGGGCCTCCCAGGAGGTGGAAGCCAAAGTCAGCCACTCCTGTGTTCTGCCTGGGTCCTCCGGGCATGATCTACAAAGTGATCTGCAAGTGGCTACTACTTGTGCTGGACTTGGAGGTGCCCAGGTGAAGCCAAGCTGTGAACCAAGGCTGATTGCTGATAGTGCCAGGCCTGGAGCCACATAGCAAGAGGCACAGGGTACATCAAGGCTAGATGCTGCTTGTTTGAGAGATTATAAGAAAGTCTAAAGTGTAAGCCAAGGCAGGCCATCTGTATGAAAAAGCCACTGGAAGCAGCTTGTGTGGACCTACAAGTTGGGTGGGGTGGGGTATCAAGGGATCACCAGGGTGTGGTAAACTGTGATAGCCAGGTTGATGGAGACTCAGATATGGTACCACCTGCCATTTTGGTGAGGGGATGGGGGAGGTCTCAGCAAACCCCTCACTGAAACAGCTTCTGCCAGCATTTCTGTCCTGGAGAAAGCCACATCTGTAGCCCTTGTCCTCATGCCAGACAATTCAGTTCTTCCCCATATGTCCTCGGTGCCTTCAAGCTGCTGCCTCAGTGCTGGAGCTCAGAGGGAATGAGTCCAAGTAAGTCTGTGTGCAGGCCCTTTAACAGGAACTGCCTGGGACTCCAAAAGCTCTTCCTCTACTCAGTCTCTATCCCCACTGGTTTTTAAAGCCAGAAGTTGTGGGGACTTCTCTTCCTGGTGCTAGAACCCTGGGCTGAGGGACCTTGTGTGGAGCCGGGACTTGTGTGGGGCCAAGACTTCTCACTCATCAGGGTGAACTTCTGCAGCCAAGACATGCCTCCTGATTTTCATCCACCACACGTGGGTGTGGGACTAGCCTGTTCCGCATTCTCCATCCTTCCTACCAGTCTTGATGTGGCTTCTTCTATGTATCTTTAGTTGAAGGTAGGACTTCTGTTCAGCTAGATTTCCGGTGGCTGTGAATGATGGTTGTTCTATAGTTTAGTCGTGATTTTGATGTGGTTATGGGAGGATGTGAGTGTTACATTTACCTATACCTCCTCCATCTTGACCAGAAGCCTCGAGATGAAATTTTTAAATCAGAGAAAAGAAGGAACTATTAGCGTTCAAACCAAGAAGTCTGACATTGCTGTTGTGACTTTTCTTCAGATTGTGTCATGAATCTGCCTAGGCCTTTGTGGCCAAAAGGATAACCTCAGTTTCAGGAATCCTGGCCTGGAACCCAAGATTTTGAAGATTTGTTCCAGGAGTTGTCCTGTGACTTTTTGTACAGTCCTTGGGATTTGTCTTAACCTTTTTGTGACCTGACCCCCTCTGGAAAGGGAGATAATATTACTTGCTTCAATCAATGCCTTAAAAAAAAAAATCTGTGAGATTCCCAAGGGAAGCTGTACTTTCCATTTAGAGGGAAAAATGATACTTTACCCCTTCAGCAACACGTAGATAATTATTTGAGATAAATAAATGCAATTAAGTTTGTTTTTGTGTGTTTAGAACTTTTCGGTTGAACAAAATGTAGCTAACTCAAGAATGTTTTACCTTTAACTTCTTTCATCTTGGAACATTGTAGAGCATGTCTCACAGGAAAAACTGCCCTTGGAGAAGGAAATTTGAAAATACAGTCGACCCTTGAACAACAAAGGTTTGAACTGCATGGGTTCACTTTTACACACTTATTTTTTCCCATAAATAGAGTAAATGTATTTTCTTTATGATTTTGCTGATAACACTAGCTTTATTGTAAGAATATAGTACATAACACATACAACATATAAAATATATGTTAGCTGACTGCTTGTGTTATTGGTAAAGGCTTTCAGACAACAGTAGGCTATTGGTAAAGTTTGGGGGGGTCAAAACTTGCATGCTGATTTTTCACTATGTGGGGTGTGGGTGTTGGCACCTTTAATCCCTGTGCTGTTCACAGGTCAACTGTATAGACAAATTTAACCATCCCCCTTAACAAACAACTGTGAAGTGTGTCTGGAACCCCTCTTTTCTCTGGTCTTACAGCAGAATGTATAGATCTTCCTGACTACTGATATCTGGCCCATGAGCCAGTTAAGGTATCATTAGCTTACGTACAAGTCAATATGCTAATGACTCCACACTCTGCAACCTCAGTTCTCATCTCTCCAGTGAAGTTTTTGCTAGGATTCTAACTGCCTGCTGGGTCTCCACTTGAGTATTCCACAGCCAACTCCAACTCAACATGTCCCGAACGGGACTCATGATTGTCTCCCTTCTCCCCCATATCAGGTTGCCTTCTGCCCCAGTGATTCACCCAGGCTTGATATCCATTCCAAACCATTCCTCTTTCTTGTCCAGAATTTTTAATCAATCAGTAAGTCTTCTCAATACATCTAAAGTCTTTCCCCACTTCTTTCCTATATCACTGATCTAGTTTAGTTCTTTATCTTATCTCATTTGAACTGTTGCTAATTACTGATCCAACAAATATCTGTTAAGGATATACTGAAGGCCAGCACTATTCTAGGAACTTGGGCTGCTATTAACAAACAAAATCAAAGTACAGCATATGGAATATAATGAATAAGATTGTAATAACTATGTGTGGTGTTAGATGGGTGTTAGACTTATTGGGACGATCACTTCATAAGGTATATAGATGAATGAATGTCAATGGTCATTAAAATTTTTTTTAAAAAATCAAAATACACAATGATCTCTGCCTTTGAAGAGTTTACATCCCAGTGACAGGAGGAAGAAAGATGATAATAGGAACATAATAAATTGGTAAGTTATATAGCAGATTAAAATATAATCATTACTATGAAAAAAGTAGGGGAGGGGTGGTGGGAGGGATGGAGGTCGGGGGGTTGGAGTTAACCATCTTACATGGGAGGATCAGGGTACCCACTTTGAGATGATACCCTCTTAGCAAAGCCAGGAAGGAGAGAAGCGAGGCAGTCCCCTGGGGAAGTGTTCCAGGCCCAGGGAAAGAGCCTCAATATGGGAACACAGTTGGTGTGTTTGGGAAGCAGCAGGAAGAGAAGCGCCACTGGAGTGGAAGAAGCTGGGAGGGGATGAGAAATGAGGTCGCAGTCTGTGATGGGAACCTGAATTTTTCCCGGGCAGGATCAGGAGTCATTGCTAGGTTTCGAGGGGAGGAGTGATGGGATCTGATATAGGTTTTGGAGGGGTCACCTTGGCTGCTGCATTAACAGACAGGGGGAAACCAGGAGAGAAACAGAGACCACGTGGGATGCTGCAGCAGTCATGCAGGCGAGAGATGCTGCTGGCCAGGGTGGTAGCAGTGGACGTGGTGAGAAAGTGCAGATTGTGGAATTTCTGGAAGGACGAAAGGACTGCTGGGCTATGGTGAGAGAAGAGGAGTGAGGAACTGGGACTTAGGTGATCTGAGGATACCTACTCCTGCAATGTTC
The DNA here is from genome assembly GCF_022682495.2 of Desmodus rotundus. Taxonomy (NCBI): domain Eukaryota; kingdom Metazoa; phylum Chordata; class Mammalia; order Chiroptera; family Phyllostomidae; genus Desmodus; species Desmodus rotundus. Next base: position 15,244,179 of record NC_071399.1, on the reverse strand, counting down.
CTGCCCCCCTACCCCGACCTCCAAAATCTAACTTGCCAGAGTAAACCTTCTAAACTTCAAACCCGATCCTGTCACTCCTCACTGAAAACCTCTGGCAGCTCCCCCTTACCTTCAGCACCTTCCCTTGCTCCAGGAGGCCTTTCGTGATTGGCCCTGCCCTTGCTCTCTAACTCCATTTCCCGCTGCTCTACTGTACCACAATTTCAGGCTGCCCACAGGGGCCGGCCCTTTACAGGGCTGCACCGTGATTCTGGGTCTTAGATAATACCGGTGCATGTCTTCTGACTTTGCTTCTGAAGCCCCTTCTCCACTGATTTGTCTGATTGATGGGAACTCAATTTCCAGTTTAACATCAGACATCACCTCTTCTAGAAGGTGAGTTGAGTGCCCTCCTATGTGTACCCACTTTTTCGTGGGCACCCCCCCAACGATGCTCACATCATGCTGAACCCTTTTGTAACCAAATATAATCTCCTTGCTCTTCCTCTGCAAGAACATAGCACATTACCAGGCACATCAAGTAATAAGGATTCCGTAAGTGTTCAATGCTCTCGTTTGAAAGCACAGAGGCTGGGTTTGCATAATCTAAATTAAGCCAAGTTCCTCCCCAGTCCATAGGTCACCTGGCTGTATCTCAGGAGGGCATTACCTTTCATCACCGAGGACCAAAATGGGTGAGATGAAGTGAATTCTGCTGGAGCTAAGGACTTGCCCTCCGCCTCAGTTCAGGTTCTCTCTGCCTCATGTCAGCCAACCTGGGCTCTGAGCGGTCAATCCCTCCATCACCCTGGGTGTTCTGTGATGAGTCACCTACATTTCACAGCATTTCTCTCCTAAACATAAGAAAAAACAAAAGCACAAGCACCATTTTCTCTTGTCCATACTAGTGAGCACCCTGTGCAAGGTTAGTATAATGGCAAAAACCCCAGCTCAAGGGGAGTAGCAAAGGGACATCTCAGTGTGGCTGACATAGGTCCAGGATAGTCCTAGAGATGGGCAGATGGGCCCTTTGGTAAGCTTTCTATTCAAAGAATATCAGGAACACAATACAAAGAGGTCGTGGACACAAATGCTAAGTGGAACAGAACAGATGTAGGAAGCATCAAGCTGGGCCTTTTGGGAGGGGAAAGATGAAATGAGGACCCAAACAAAGCATTCCGCCCACAGTGAAATAGAGTCGCCAGTGCTACTTTTCACTGTGTAGCTCTCACGACAGGGGTTCTGGGATTCCAGCCAGGTGCACGGGGGCCATGGTCCGGGCAGCTGAACAGTGCCAAGATCATTTGCTTAAAATACAATGGTGCCCTAGCCGGTTACCCAGATAGCCCAGCAAACATGCTTGGGAGCGCAGAGCCTCAGGGTGGCTACATCAGTGGCAGCTTGGCAACCTCACGTCCTTGGGAAGGATAAAAGGGTCAGGGGGAGAGGAGCAGGGAGGTGTTGGCACACACTGCGGGTTTGGGGCTTTAAAGAATCTCAAATGCCCTGTGACTCTCTAAGTCTTTGGTAAATTACCTTCTATTAGCTTTGCTAAAGCCTCAATAGCCCGGAATTATCTCCTCAAGACTCAGCCATCTGTTCCTCTCCTGTCTGTAATTCTGGCCACACACACACAAATCGAGTTTGATTTCAGCAAAAGATTTGTTGTTTTCTTTCAAAAGAAAAAAAAGGGAAGGGAAATGGAGAAGGGGAAGTGAGTTTCAAAGGGAGTGACATAAAAAGGTGGTACTTCTGAGACAGAACCCTGACAGCGTGCATTATTGATTTCTTGGTGACTGGAGTTAAGACAATTAGCACATTAGTCATCACATTATTGAGTAATCAATAAATATGCATTAAGCTACTCTGAAATGCAGGGGCCTGGGCTAGCTGCTGTGAAAGGAAAAGACTTTGCAGGAAGAGTCCTTGCAGTCGGAGGAGATAGGAATAACAATTTAAATCACAGCTAAAGAGAACACTTAGCTCAAGAAATATTGCAAAGCAGAAGTGTGTTGTGGGCTGAACACTCCTTGTGGCCTGGGCTGAGGACACAAGGGCTCTGAGCGGAAGAGTTTCAGGGAAGGGAAAGAGCATTGAAGGGGACGGAAAAGACCCACAGAAACACCGAGCTCATCCTCCTACCCAAGCAGAAGTCCGTTCCACAGCCCACACAACTTCTTTTAAAACATTTTTGATAGTAGGCATTCCTTACCCCACAAACTGACCCTTTTTACTTTGAGGACTTTTTTCCCCTAGGAAATTCTTCTCAACATTGACCTGAGGTCCAGCTTTCTCTAACTTCTTTTTTTCCCTGCCTTCCAGACAAAGGGGAGTTTTGTCCCAGCCCTCTTGAACTTGAGGAGAGCCACCAGCTGTCCCTGAGTCCCCTCCTCTGCAGAACAGCCATCTTTCCCTGTACCCCACATGACTCAGAGCCCATCACCCACATTTCATCAGAGGCCACTCCTGCCCGGAGGGGCTGTGCCCAACCCTGAGCCCGGCACTCCAGATGTGTCCAGATCCTGTAACCATCATTTATCATTCTCCGAGCCCAATTCACTGGTTAGTACATCCCAATGTTGCCTTAAGTTTCAGGCATCACCTTGCACTGTATAAGTAAGTAGAAAACTTGTGATCAACCAAAAGTCTTTTTTCTTTTCCATCTAAACTTGCTGCTCAGCCAGGTGGCCCCTATTTGAGCTGGATGTCAAGGATGGGTGACTAGGAGAGGAGGTTTAAGAGGACAAGTCTGGGCAATAGGAGTATTCAGGAGACACGGAGGAAGCAGACAACAGAATGGACTTTGATGGGACCATAACTAAAAGTCTTATACCAGCATGCATATGGAGCCAAACAATAAAGAAACACAGGCATGGAAATTAGGTAGTTGTTAAAGATTTCCTTTCAAATACGTGGGGCAAGTATAGACTACTCAGTACGTGGTATTAGAAAATTGGCTATCAGTTTGTCTGAAATAATGATCCAATGCATTCTTACCTATCAATATACATCCAAATTCATTTCAGATGTATTAAAGCTACCTAAGAACTTTATGCTATATTATATAAATACAAATATAATATATTACATAAATATACTACATAATATATGGTTTTTTAATTATGGAAACAATCTTCCTAAGAATAAACTAGAACCCAAAGATGTTATTTAAAATGTTTTGTACAACAGAAGACATTAGTTCTTCTAAATATTAAATGATCTAGCCTCCTTGGTCCTCACCAAGAGAGACAGTGGGTCTTTGGCTTGTGAGATGGTTGGACTACAAACACAGAGAATGACTTTCTCAGGAGAAAAAAAAAGAGGTAGCATTCTGTAAAGTATTATGAATATATAAAATGTTATTTTAATTTAAACTTTCCAGATTGCAAGTCCATTTCTCACTGTGCTGCTAAGAATATCTATATATATAAATGTAAATATATGATATTTATCTCTCTTTATATATAAAATATTTATACATATATAATTATATATGTGGCAGAAAAATGTCAGAGGCTTTCAAAGTTCCTGTGTCATATCACATTTACCCTCTCTCTCTAAACCCTATCCAAATAGTTCTTACAGAAAAGCCGCCACCTAGTTCTTAAAGAAAGCTGCTGTTTGGCTCGGTGCAGCTTTCTTGGGAGACGAACTTGGGAGAAGTCTTGGAGGTAAAGAAAAGAACCAGATACAAAAGAGGGTGAGAGAGTTTTTCTGAGGAATGGAAGGGAGGATTCCTGGCATGTGGCAGAAGGTCAGAGCAAGGTTACTGAGCGAATAAATGATTAAATGAAGAAATGAATGAAGGCCAGTAATTGAATGGCTCTTTTAAGCTCTTGGCCTTGAAGTGGGTAAGAACCCATCACAAGGCCTTGGGAAAAAAAACCTGACATCACAGCCTCCTACAGGCATGTGACAAAATGGACATTGTGGCTCCATTTATTGTCTAGTTCACTTATTTTCCCGTCAGGCTCTCACCTGTGACAATACAGTCTGTACAAGCTGTAACTCACCTGGGGAGCTTCATAGTGAAAAGACCCCGATTTCAAACACAGAGGCAATTGCTAGTGAAACCTACAAATTGAAGAAATCACAGGTTAGGATCGTATAAATAACTCTATTTTGTCTCCTAGTGTCCCGTTATAACTCTACCCCTGGGATAAAAGCTCGACTACCCCTCTGACTTGTCACTCTTAGGTAAAGGAAGTCCTTCACTCACCATAAGACACAAAATATAATTTCAATAATTTAGTATGTCTAGTCTCAGATAGTAAACTGCAAATCTGAGTTGATTAAACCTTACCTCCCAGCTAGAGCCTACTGTGAGCTGACCTTACCTTTCCAGCTGGGACCTACTGTGAGCTGACCTCACCTCCCCAGCTGGGACCTACTGTGAGCTAGCTGCTTGGCTGCTGGAGAGTGCCATGAGAGGGATCTCATTATTTCTTTTCCTGCCTGTTGATGGTCCTCTCATCTGTGCCACCCCCACCCATAACTTGCCAACCTGGATCCCGGCAGGGAGAGAGAGGAGGCAGTGGTACTGGAAAGTTCTTACTTGCCTAGCACTAGTCTAAGATGGCTCACCTTCTCTGGACCTGTAGATATTTGAAACTGACCCATAAGCCAGTTTAAGAGTTATCTGGAGATTCTCTCACTTTGTGCCTTTGACAACAATTCCTGCTATCTGGGCGACCAGGTTTCATTGGCTCCCTCTGCCTGGCTCAGCTCTTGTTTTTTTTTATTGTTTCGGCCATGCGGAATCTCTCTGTTGGTCTCCTCCTCCTTTGGTAGACCTCTGCTTGGATGTTTCGTGGGTCCAGGATACCTCACCCCCAGGACCTCTTAGGTTCTACAGGAAGCATGCATTCTCTGCCCAGGAATCACTGGGGGTCACTTGGGGGCTGGCTACCCTCCTTGTTCTGGATCTGCCCAGGCAGACTTTGGAGGTTCAGGGCAATCTCAGACTGGCAGCTCTTCCTCACAAAGTGCCCTGCGATTTGATTTACCAGCACATCTCGCTTGACTTCCAAATTTCCTGGGCAGAGTCAGACATCTGCCCATTTCGCCCTCCAGCCACAGAGAACACATTTCAAGGTCTCAGAACAATCTCATTAAAGAAACTCTCACTTGTCTCCTTTGGATAGGACTCATAGCAATAAATTACTCTCTCCAACAAACCCTCCGCAGGTATTCCTCTCTCTCTTTGCCTTTTCATACCTCTGATGTGTGGGAATAGCCCTGGGTGTAAAGCCCAGGACTGGTGTAACCAGTTTTCAGATATGCCCTCTGAAAAAATGGATGCCTCTCTGTCTCACACCTAGTTTTGGTATTGTGTACTTTTCTTAGTGCTTCCATGAATCTTTCAATTCAACACATTTTTAGACTAGTCAGCCTGATGTTACCTTTTGTCCTGGATTGATGACTAATTCTGTGGCTAACTGGAGACCTCCCTAGGAAAATTGGCTTGTTAATCTTAATGTGAATGTAAAAGGCGAAAGATTTATATGATCTGAAGAGAAACCAGAGTATGATCTTAATGTGAATGTATAAAAAGCCACAGGACGAGGATTTTAGAAGGATTCATCTGTTTAACTTGTTCTCTGTGGTACTCAACCTCCAGCATGGCCCCCAAAGATCCCTGACCCCTGGTAGCCACCCCTTTGTGGAGCGCCACTGAATCCACACTGAACCAGGCTGGTCTGGGTGAGCAACAGAATATAGAGAAGTGATGGCTTGTTACTTTCAGGATTAGGTGAGAAAATACTTTGACCTCTGTCCTGCTTGTTCTCTTTCTCTCTTGTGAATCGTCCTCATTTTCACTCCTTGTGCCACTACCCCACCACATCAGAGGCCAAGTTTGCATGGCTCATTACTGTGGAGCAGGGACAGTGCCTGGCCCATAGTAGGTCTTTAATAAATATTTGCTGAAAAATACCTACTTTCCAGGAAATATTACTAGGTAAACTCATTCCCCTGGTACGGTACAGGAAAGCTATCTCTGTATATAGTGATACTACCAGGCAAGCTATCCCAGAAGTCATGGCAGAAAAAGGCTCACGACCACATTACAATGCTAAAACCAACTGAAAATGCTCAGTGAGAAGCAAGGGGAAAGAGACTTAGGATAAAGCGCAAGAAGAGTGGACCACACTACCTGAATCCTGGGTTACACAATATCTGAATGTTCTCTCCTTTCCCCCCTCCTCTCCTGCCCTCCACCCCCACCCTCTTCTTTGTCATAAGAGCTTTCCATACTGACCAGAGGTGAGGTGTGAGCCAAAGAAACCAACAGATAGAAGGTGCCTGGGGCCAAACCACACTGGTTACATCAGACAGATACTGGACAACCATACCTGGCCACAGCTGGAGCTCACCGATAATCTGTGGAGCTGTCCTGGCTTTTGCCTGCATATTTTGAACAGTGGAACCAGAGTGGCTGTCATCAATGATCAGCCACTTTAACACCTCATGACTATGGATTTTGCCAAGGTGACTCATGAATATTTAGAAGTCCATGAATATCGGTGCCTGTTGTATCTTCTATCTCTTTGCATCTAAGCTTGGCATACGCCTGTTCGACTTTATCTGTGTCTAACTTGTCTCCCAGAAGTTTATTCTCTCACGTTTCTGGAGGCTAGAAGTCTGAAATGAAGGTGTGTCAGCAGGGTGGGTTCCTTTTGTAGGCTCTGAAACTGTTCCATCTTCTCTCCCAGCTTCTGGCAGTTGCCGGCAATCCTTGGTGTTCCCTGGTTTACAGACACATCACTCTAATTTCTGCCTCTGTCATTACATGCCTTCCCCTCTGTCTGCAGTTTCGCAGGCCTTCTATGAGCTCCCTGAGGCTGAGCTCCTTCTTGTATTTACTTAGCACATTGCCTACCTAGTATTTGTCAACCATCAGCAAATGCTTGTTGAATAATTGACCAACCAAATTAATTAATTAATTTTTCTGGTCGCCTGCATAATTTTCAGAAGTGAGGGGCTGCTGTTCTCATTCATGTTTGGTAAATGGTAAGTGTTCACTTCTGTTTCCCCCTGTCTAGTGATGGATGTAGTCTTGCTTGACTTATTTTTCACATAACCTCTGGGTGACCCCAAATGAGACCTTTCCTATCTGGCACTTTATCTGGCTCAGATTCCTTGCATGGTTATCATTCCTATCTCTCTTGACTCACAGTTGGATTGACTAACAGGGCAGGTATTTAATCCCTGAAATCAATCTCTTCAGATTCAACTGTGCTGGGTCTGACTTTCTTCCAGCTCCATGCACAAGCCTTTGTAATCGGCCCGTGATCTTGGGAGCCCAGAAAAGAGTTCCTGGGCTCGAGGTGCCTGGGTCCTCAGTCCTGGTGAGGATAAATATGTGGACCACCACATATTTATCTGTGTGCGTGCACCATCCCTTGGAGCTACGCAAAGGAGAGCTGTAAACTAACATAGCCTCTGTTGCTGATTCAATGTACAGTCCCGGAGTCACTTTATCTGCACGCAGTGTCCACCCTTTGAGCCTCATTGAGAGATAATTATGGGAACAAATGCAAAGCCTGTTAATTCCCATTTAAATGCCACAGCGTGTAATTTGAAGCCAGGCCCAGCATATCAGTGAGAGGAAAATACCCGAATGGCAGAAATGTCAAAGGGAAGGCAGGCCAACAATCGCATGTCTGCCCAGGGGGAAGTGCAGGCCTTCAGCTTACAAAGCTCTGCAGGCTCTGCCTTGGGTTGACATTTCTACAAGCATGAGGCATTCTGGGAAACAAATGAACTCTGTAGGCCATTTAATGTAATCTACTCACCTTTGCTGTGGTCACTATTGCCATTGGCTCTTCCAAGGGGGCTCAATTAATATTCTCATGTAATTTTATGCCTCCTCACAAAAACACTTATTATTGAATATGTGGAACTATTTTCAAAGAGTTTCAAGCATGACACTCAAATTTAGAAGGCCCATGTGTCAAAATGTATTCAACTTATTGAGGGAACTAGCATGAGAGTGAAGTTGGTTCCAAAAGCATTTTGAAGAGCTAAATATTTATAGGCATTTTAGAAATAAAGAATTCTAGAATAAACTGGTTAATGTCCTACCAGACCAAAAAAAAAAAAAAAAAAGAATAGAAAAGAAAAGAAAATCGAGCAGATTGTCTTCTAACCAAATAGAAATCTACAAAACGACACGAGACCTCACAGTAGTGTCCGACTCCAGTCAAATAATGGACAAACCAAACACAGGTACATCCTGTTAGATCAGTGGGCTCCCAAATGAGTTCTGAGAATTGGATCAGGAGTGTCTCTGGCAGGCGAGGGGTGTGTTATTCAGCCCACAACATCGCCCCATACCACTAAATCAGAATGTCTGGGAGTAGGAGCCAGGCATCTGTATTTTTTGAAATCCTGCAGGCATTTTCAATGTGAAGCAAAGTTTAAACACTGCTGCCCTAAATAAATAACCCTTAGGAGACTGTGTTAAACAATGTGTCAACAGGACATCAAGAAGACGTGTTCTTGACTTGGTTTTATTTCTAAGTTGGGGATAACTTTTTTTTTAAACAAACTAAAAAGTATTAAATGATTCTCCAATTAACAAAGCTCTACTTTGATTAACATCTACAATCGTTTCTTTGTTTTGTCTGAGCCCGGCCTGAACGCTTCTCTCACCAACTGTATGAACTGGGGGAGTCTCCCTCGCCTTTCGCCCTTCGGCAGAACGGGACAGACGGAACTCACTTCTGTCAGAACGGCGGTGACAGTGGAGGAAGGTGTGGAAGCTAAGTGACTGAAACGCCATCTGTAAACATGACTGCCGCCCCTGGCTGGCTGCTGGGGGGCGAGCCAGTGTCAGGTTCCACAGCCAAAATATCACGCTCTGCGCTCTTCAAAAGACTGAGGCTTATACACTGCTCGGATAACTAGAATGGAAATAGCACGCAGGCTCACACCCCCCACCCACCTATCCTTCAGTTCCATCTCAGGGCTGATGGCTAACGGGGGAGGGAGGGGGGAGCTGTGAGAATAGTCAGGGGCAGCATACCTGCGTACCCTGGTGAAGCCCAAAACCATAAGCTCTCTTGCAGTAACCCTATCATCAGTCTGAATTTACTGTGTTTCACATGGTGCTGGTCCCAGAGTCTCAAGGTAAACGTTTCTCAAAAAGGAGAAACTGGTGCTGATTTTCAGCCTGAGCCCCTGAGTTCATGACAGGAGATTTTTGTCTTGTGATCGAAACCACAGGACGTTCCCAACATTGGCGACAACCGGCAGGATAGGCCTGGGGAGTCTGCACGGCCTGAAGACTGCTTCCCAGGCTCCAGGAAGGGGAAAGTTGGACTCCCAGCGTTCACCTTTAGGCATTTGGGACAAAAAGAATTCTGAAATAAGGTTCCTAGATTGGATTAAAAAAATCGGTTATTGTCCTACAGGGCAATAAATTCATGGCCTTGAGGTTGTCTTCTCTACCACATAGAAGTCTTTAAAATAGCATGTAACCTTCCCAACTTCATGTGACATCCCCACCTTTGGATTCTTCTCCGTGTTCTGTTCATGTGGACAAACCTTGCTCTCTTTCAGTATAAGACTCCGCCCGGTTGGCAGGTTTCATCATTTCCTGGTTACTAGACAAGAATGATAATCTCGTGAATGAACCATAAATCAGGATTCCTAAGACAATGGTTTTCAAATCTCCTTCAACAGCAGAACCCATTTTCCAAGTAAATCACATGCAAACATACATGTGACAAAATGGAAAAGCTGTCATCTTAACAGCTGGCATTACACTTATTAGAAAAGGACATACAGTTGATCCCAATTATCTGCCAATCCCATATTTTTTAATTCACCTACTTGCTAACATGTTTGTAACCCCCAAATCAATATGTGTGATGTTTCGCTGTCATTCACATCTGTAGAGCAGCAAAAAAAAGTTGTCACCTGATGCCCATGTTCCCATCTGAGGTGGAGCAAGGTGACATTCTGCCTTCTTCTTTTGGCTCTTACACTGTACAGAAGTGTCCTTTTTGAGGCCTATTTAGTGCCACAATTTTTTTGCATTTGTATGCTTTCTTTTTGTTGTTGGAAATTTTGCTATATAAAGTGGTCCCCAAGCATAGTGCCGCTGTGGGCACTATACTGTTCTTAAGAAAAAGGCTGTGACATGCTTTGTTCAGGCACGGGTTATCGTGTTGTTGGCTGTGCATTTGATCATTAATGAATCAGTGATAGCTATTAAATAAGGTGTCATGAGGTAGAAACACACAGAAAACAAAGGTGTATATTGGCTGGTTGATAAAAATGTGACCAGAGGCCCACAGGACCCTATCCCTCTATTTCCCCTTGGAGTGGTGGTTCCGTATTTACTAATTCATGTTTGCAGTGATTTTATAGAAAGCAACTCTTGTGAATAGTGACAACCAACTATCTCTTTGATTTGGAAAAATATCTGGATGATGGCTTAAGTTAGATAGTAAAACTCCGGAGGCCGAGGCAGAATTTTGTATGTTCCTATAGGGATGGAGCAAAGGAAAAAAGAGAAAAAGATGGAAAAGGGGGGAGAGAGGAGCCATTGGCAGGAAGGGGCCTACTTAGCTGTGTTTCATAAAGGGAGAGCAGATCCCAGTGACAGGGAGACTGAAGTGGTGGTCAAGAAACGGACTGTCTAAGACAGACCCTCGGGATGTGACCCTTTCCCTGTGACTTCCAGTTCTTTCTTAATGTCTACTATGCTCACATGTGCTTCTCACGACGGAGGTTTTTTTGATTTTCTGTGGTTTTTTTTTGTCCTCATGGGAATCAGAGATGTGGTTTGGTTTTCTGTCTTCAGCAAAGTGATGCAGAACTTTGTAAGGAGACAGGACACACCGAGCAGAGAGAACCACAATACTCTAAGCCGTCTAGGACCCCGATGGCATCTAGGGGAGGACTGGGCCAAGTCAGAGGCTTTAAAATGGAAAACTCCTGGCGCAGACAATGTTGCCCAGCTCCCAAAGGACCGGAGGGCCCAGGCGACATCTGGGACACTGAGGAGCTGTCCAAGAGGCTGTTCTTTGAGGCAGAGCAGAACACAGTCCCCTCCCCTCACCACCCACCTTGGCTTCACAGAACAGAATATGAGAAGGGGGAACCTGAAATTTAACAGACTAACAAACACAGTTCTTTCTCAGATGTGGGCCTAACACATTCTCTATTTACCGTGGGAAAGGATCACCCAGGATTTAGCTTAACCCATCTGTTCTTACCTGGCTTTTCAGGAGGATCACAGGATTGTGGCCAGAGCCCAGCGGGGAAACCCAGGCCTGAACTGGGGCTGGTCGGGCTCAGAGCTCCCTGTGGGAAAAGGCAGCTGGGTGTTTGGTAGCAGCAGAGCCGGGACCCTTCACTTGTCTTCATGCTTCCCTGAGAACTCTGTGGTAATCAGGCTCCCCACGGACCTGGCTTCTTTCCTGGAGGATGGAGCTTTTAATCAAATGAAACCAGCCTCTTGAACATTTCAGCAAAGCTCGAGCAGGGGATGATTTCCCCTGACTCCACACCGTGCCAGAAATGCTCTTGCCCCGTACATCCTTGAAGTTCTCAGAGAGGGGCTGAGATGAGGAGAACTGGCCCCAGTGGGTGTGGAGGTCCTCTGGACCCCCTGCAAAGAGGGAGGGAGCAGAGAGAGAGAGGTTCTGCGGCTCCCTCGGCACCTGCTGGTCCGAGATCTGCAGAGCTGACTTGAGTCCTCCATGCTCACCCGGGTCTCCTTGCTTCTGCTCTGGGGACTGGAATCCAATGACCTGGGTCTTTGTTGTTGCGTTTCCTGAGCGCAGAGCACACCCCGGCTGTCATTATATATGCCCACATCACAAACTCGTTTGTGTGTTCCTTATCTCACGCCTTTTCTTTACTGATTCCATCCAGGCTGGAGCCTGTGTTCTCCTCCTGGCCTTATGGACCAACAGATCAGAGATTATAAAGCTCTGTGGCGAGGACAATTTACATGCTACACAGAAATATGTTGGATGGAGGAGGGAAAAGACAAGAAAAAGGTTATTGTTCAAAATGTGGTGATTAGATTTCAGGTTCTGAGAGTAAGTCTGCCTACACAGTTTAGGAAGGGGAAGTGTTGGTGTCTTTCAATCATCGGGACTGTCAACTATTTGGTCAGTTCTGTATAATGTCCCTTAGACCTCTTGTTGGGCTCAGAAGACTGTTTAATTTAGACAAAATAATCTGACCAGTAGACCTGAGTGAATGTGGATGGGAATAACCCATATACTTAAGATCTACGTGCAGTCTAGTTAAAAGGTTGTATGACAAGATGTGAATGTCTCTCTCATTTTTCTCTTCTTTCTATCCCGGCCCCGTCCAGCTGTGTGAGTGTGGGGGATGGGAGTGCGGCGGGGAGGGGCAGCTTTAAGGCAGGTCATGCAGCACTGGTGGCCTGGTGCCGAGAGTGATCAGTTTCTTGTCTGTAGGGGAACTGGGTTGGAAGACCGGGCTCAGTGGGGCCAGGGGCAGGAACCCTCAGGCCATAATTCTGCTGCCAAAAACATCAGTTTCCACGGACCTCGGATTCTATCTGGTTGAGTGGGTACCGGACAAGGTAGGTAAAAGCACCTGGGGGACTCTTCACTGTTCCCTGTCAAACACACTGTTTTTAATCAGAACTTCTCATTTAGCAAAGACTCATGAAGCACGTACCATTGCCAAGTACCCTGTGGTCCAGAGCGCCTGTGTGCTCCTGGGTCAGGCTCCTGCCTGTGTATACAGGGCCGGGTTCACTGAACAGAGCAGTGCTCTTTGGTATCTTGGTATCAAAGTCCCACCTGAGCCTTGCTCAGGACACCAGTGCTGCTTCCTAACAGAGGAGTAAGTGCCCCTCTGCCCGCCCATGACCCGTGAGGGAGGCAGACCTTACATCACCAACACTCCCTTAGGCTTCAGGTCACTTTTCATCACTTTTGCCTGAGCTATTGTGATTTCTAGGCTCCCTGCTGCCCAGCTCCAGTGCAGCCTACACATCACTGTCAAGTTCTTCCTCCTTAAATGTGGCTTTGATCGTCACTCCTCCCCTGCTCGAAAGCTTCAAATAGTTCCCACGCCCTAGAGAGTGAAGACGACACTGCCTAGCCTGTCAGCACAGCCCCCCACAATACAGCCTTACTTAGCCTGCTCTTTTCAAACCCAGCTCATGCTTCTCTGCTAAACGCATCTTCCCCTGCAGTCAGTTCTCTGTAGGACGCTCAGAGCCTCCCTCACACACCCTTGCCTTCTGCCTTTGCTTACAAATGCTTCCTCCACACTGAGATGTCTCCCACAGGGCACCCTCTCTCCATAAACATCCTCCCCATTCTTCAAGAACTAGTTATTTCTCCAACTAATTCTTAAATAGTTCTGTCCAGAGTGACATCTCTCTTCATTTTGAATTTACTAGGTTGGTTATCGGCATTCATCTGGTAGCCCGGTTCTTTCCAAAGGTATCCCATCAATAAGAAGCTGGTGAGTGGGTGCTGGCACCTGGAGGGCCCGCAGGGCCATTCCCTCTCCCTCTCACAGGGCAGGCACGATCTGGAGGAGGGAGCAGAGGAGGACTAGGAAAGTTCTCAAGAGAGAAATATCTGACATTTACCCTAAGAGAAAAGATGTTTCCTAAATGACAAGGCTGTTTTATTTAACAAATGGAATTCTTTACTCCTTGCTGTCAAATACACTGTTTTCCAAAGTAAGGGCCTAACATTGCATCCTTTATCTGTAAAGCTGATGCCATTGTGTTCATCTCAGCCCTTTGGGAGCATGCGCCTGCCCTGCGTGCTGAGTGGTGGTGACGGACCTGCTGAGCCATGCACACGGCTTACCCAGGTGCCCCAGCAAGGTCCCGTTTTAACAGCATGGCCGGCCAGCATTCAGACACTCTGCTGTGAACCACAAGCCAAACTGGCCGCTCATTCCTGACTCAGGCCTATGACCTTGACTTCAACAATACATTAGCCTACATAAATGAGCCAGGCAGCCCCTGAGCACTGTGACACTGATACAAAATAAAGCCTTTATATATTGTGAAGAGATATTCTGTTCTTCCTAGCACCAGTGCACGAGAGAGAGCCTCTTGAATTGAATTTTGAGAAGCTGCCAGCTGTGATGAAAGGGACTACAAGTTTGAATGTCTGATAGCTGATCCTCCATCAACTCTTGATATTCACTTTGGTTTTGGTTTTGGTTTTGGTTTTGGCAGTTTCCTCATCAGTAAATAAACTGTTTTATTTTTATTTTTAATAATCTCCTGGGCCTCTTCAAACTCTAGAATTCTATGCATCTGAATCACCTTTGTGCCCAAGACTAAACTAAATGAGCTCTGCAGAAAGAAGAACATGCACTTGTGGAAATCTTTATTTTCACAGTTTTTCTCTGTGTAAAGTTCTATACCCGTTTGTCTGTTTAATCTGAGATGGCACACAATCATTTTTCAAAATTACTAGCTCTGTTGCTATCAGTCAAGGTCCTTGATCGCAAACAACAGAAATCAAGTCTGGCTAACTTAATATGAAAAGGAATCCATTGGAAGATTCTTTGAGATCTCACAGATTCAGCTCTGTGGACTGAGAACCAGAGCACAGCACGGGCCTGCGGCGAAGAGGCTGACTCCGTTTGTGATGCGGTGAAGGGCAAGCTGCCGAGACTCCGACAGTGGCATGCCACCACGGTTTCCACGCCGGTGTTCTGAGGCCTTCAGCTGAAGCGGGAGCATGCTGTCTGTCGTTTAACACAGTGTCTAGACTTCCTGTCCATCATTTACGTTGTTTGACATCAATTTATCCTTTTGTCAACTGCAATCAATGAGATAAAAGTAGGTTTTTCCGCATTCTTTTTGCTCTTAAAATAATAAAGGATTTCATATTAACTTAATATTTGGAGTTGGCCTTCAAGTATTTTTAGTTTGGTGACTCAATAATTTCATAGTTAACAATAACATTGAATTTGAAAGCTGATTAATACCTAAAGATTTATTTAGTATTCTCAGAGACATCTGACTTACAGCTGATGCGTAGGTTATGTTAAAACTTATAAACTTTTCCCAGCCTTCACTTCATAATTGTCGCATCTATTTTCTATTTATGTTTAGGCCACTCATTTATTTTAAACATGCAATAATTTACGAGGGTCAGAGTTCCATTGGCATTTGAGCATCCCTTCTCCGCCCTGGCAGAAGTGTCCCTCTTCCAGCGACCACAGTATACATTCAAGGTCTAAAGTCATATTCTGTGGCACGTTACTCTTGCCTTTTAGAAAGCACATGTATATTAGAGTTTTCTTTCACAATTATACTCATGCCCATTTTTGTATTTATCCATAGCATTTGGCTGAAGTTGAAGACTTGGGAGTTATCAGAAGATTGAATTCACCCATGGAGTCAGCATTTCTCACCTGTGCAGGTAAATGACCTTATGGTAGGTCTCCACAATAGCCTTTTACAATCAAAGAGCTAACATTTCTTCGGTAATGCCCTGAGAAACTGCAGAGAGATTTCAAGTGGATTATTTAGCTTCCCAATCATCTCAAGCTTTGAAATAGTCAAAGGTACTTACACGTACCATGGACTGAAACCTCCTACGCTTTTCGGCACTGCTCTGAAGGGTCATTTTTAATTGGTGTCTTTACCAGCTATGTTTCTATTTTTCAAATCCCAAAGTCGTTTGGGCTGCTTCCATATCATTACTAAACATTTGCAATAGTTCACAGGCTTACCATGATATCCCACCAACCTGGGCAAGGCTCCAGTTACCCCATAGTAATGCTTAGTATAGATCACCTTTGAAGTTTCTTCATCCCAGGGAGTCTGTGATCCGGTGCTGACTACCAGTAATACGGTGGAAGCCGCATGCCAAAAACCTTTAGCTATGATCTCAATCTTCATATGCTGACTCATAAATTTAATAACTGCTTTAATTTGTAAAAGCACGCACACTGAAAAGATAATTGTGCTGACCTACCTTTGAAGCCTAGCCCATAGTTGGGGAGGGGGGGGCCCTGAATGAGATAAAGGAATAAGGTTCTTGGCATAGTACTTGTTTCCCCCTTTTTTCTCCCTGTGGTTTCAGGAGGCTTGTTTTAGAAAGAGAATTTAATTCCCAGAAGAATTTGTTCACTTCTTCCTCGCCTATTGTGTCTAACCCTGCTGTGTTCTTTTGGGAGTTGGCAGGCCTACAGTTCTCTCCTAACCCAGAGCTACAAGAAGAGCACAGCTCCCATTTTACTTAGGGGACATTCTGATGTGTGGCAGGGGACCAGCCAAACTGTCACACAATGAGAGCAGCAGGCCAAATTCTCAGCTGGGTTCATAGCAAATTTGTTGGAGTGGGAGTCTGCAAATAGAGATAGGAAATGATAATGCAATGAAAATCGTATTTCTATAAACATTTATAATTTCCCAAATCTCCACGTGAATGAGGACAACACTGGTATTCTGTTGAGAAGATCCCTGTTGCGATCTGGAGCTCTTGTTCCCCTTCCCCTGCTCTTGAACAAACCTCATAAAAAATCCCATCGTACCCTTCCTTATCTCCAACGGCTCGCCGGGAAGACTGGAAAGAGATGCTGGTGCTTCACGTCACATGCAGGAAGGAGCCTGGCCCAGCTTGGAGCCTTCTGCTGTGCCAATTGTGTAGGCAAGGCCTTGGAGGAACTCAGGGTATTCTGGGAGAAGAGATAAAATTGCCAACATCTTTGCTTGGTGTAGGTTTTCCTTTCTAAATTTCAACAAGAGGTATTAAGACCATCTGGCTTTTGGTTTCACATGGGCAGCTCAACTGTGTCTCACTTCTCATAAACCCAAGCTTCCTGACCTGGGAAAGGAGTCCACTTACTCTGCCCCACGTGAAACTGAGGCCCTTCCTCAATGGCCAGCAAAGTATGGCTTCTGGGCCAAATATCACCAACCACCTGGTTTGGAAATAAAGTTTTATTGGAGCACTGCTACACCCAATTGGCTGCTCTCATCCTATAGCAGTAGAATTAAGTCTTGTAGGCACAAAGCCTGAAACGTGTACTATCTGACTCTTTGCAGAAAAAGTGAGCCGACCCATGCTCGGCTCACACCAACCTGCTTGCCTTTCCCTGCAGAGACCGAGTTTCCCAGGCTCCGCTTCTTCCTAGATCTCCCTAGGAAAGGTGTCCCTCAGTGTGTCCACGGGGCTAACTGTCCTTCTCCTTTAAGGCTCACCAGAGGCAGCAGCTGCCCCAGGAACATTTCTGTGCATTGAACTAAATGCTCTTGGGGGATAAGAATTAAATAGGATTGACCTCCTGTTCTCCGGGCCTAATCACTGCTTGATACAGAACAGGCATTCAATGATGTTTGCTGGATTTGTGCACCTAGATGTGCTCCGTCTCATCATGCTGCGTCGAGAGAATGATGGGAACTGCCATGGTGTAGGGATGCTTTGCTGAGGATCTCAATGGCCAAATGTATGGGGCTTCGCCATTGTATAGCCTGCTGCCCCGTCTCAGACTTCATGCAAAGGGGTTTAGTCTGTGGCATGAAGGGAGCCACATTCTGATTTGCACAAACACATAATTTCCCAAATTTGTTTTGATTGTCACAATCTCTCAACAAGAACCTCGTGGGCTCTGTGATAGAAAGGCCTCAGGGCCATTGACAGAAATGTGCTGTGTCCCCTCTCCATGAATGCCAAAGTCAAGTTCCTTCTCCGGGTTTCTCCAGAACAGCTCTGATTCTGAGATCTTATTAGGTGCTGCCTGACCTAACCTTTGTCTTATTCTGCAAAAAAGCCCTTTATTTCGGGTTGGATTGCCAGAAATATAGCTAATGTGGAAAATTGATTTTATGAGACATTCACCAGGGAAATGTCTAGGTATGGATTTCTCAGTGTAAAATGACTGAGCATTTATATATGAATATGCATGAGCACAATTTACCAGAGCGCTAAATGATTAGAAAAATTGCCCTTCGCAAAATTGTATCTCATATTACGGTGCACACTTGCAGGTTAGTTCATCTTTCTTTTAAAATCTTGTTCAGTGAAGCTCTAGAAAGGGGCAATAAAAGATGAAAATTCATGGATTAGTATAGAAAATGATCTCGGAAGAAGTTAAAGTAATTCACTTTGTGATGGATTGACGTGTGATCCAATCCTGATGATCCCTTGGGATTCTTTCATTATGACTGATTCAAATTTAGCTTTTAAAGGAACTGCAGTATTTGATATGAAATAGATCTTGTCCTAGCAAGGAAGTGAGCACTCTCCATCCAGTTTAAATGACTCCAGCAGGTAGGGCTTGATGTCTGTGGTGTCGCTAACTGCCAACCACATGGGCATTACACATCTGTCATGCGCCACCTCACGGGCCTTTTGTCACTTTTTGTCTTCTTTTTGTCATTTCAGACAATGAGTGCAATTACTAGAAGAAAATTTAGAGTTTGTCTAATCCAACGCTTTCATTTTACTGATGAAGGAATGAGTTTCAGAGATGAGTTGACTTATCAGATGTCCCTCGTACATTTCAGGGTTAAGACTTGGACCCATCTGCTCTGGCTCCTACAATGACATCCTCTTTATGCCATCGTGCCCCTGCTGGAAGGGGGCTAGGGGAACTTGTGAAGATAAAAACTACATCAGTCAGAATTCCTGATTAGAAACAATAGGAAAATCTGTGATTGGCCACGAGATAAGGGAATTCATTGAGAGTACCTTCTGATTCTCTTAGAAAAAATGTATCTAGTCCATGAAGACTAGACTATAGGGGCTTAGCTCCTGTATGTCTCTTAACATTTGCTGACACTGAATAAACAGGTGCCATCGCTGAAATGAAAGGCATTCCCTGAGGAAGCATGACCACTAATAATTAAGATAATGGAACATTCTCATGCTCTGATTGTAAGTTCGAGGATTTCTGAACCATTTGAAAAATGAAAGAAACCCAGCACAACTTGCCTTATTGCATTCCTTTTTTAAAGTACAGCTGGTACACAATATTGTATTGGTTTCAGGGGTACAGTATAGTGACTCAACATTTATATATCTTAGAATGCGATCACCTCACTAGGTGTAGTAATCATCTGTCCCCGTGTAAACTCATCACAATATTACTAACTATATCCCCCTCACCTTTTTCAGGCATCCCTCCACCCCCTACCTTATTGCATTGTGATAGCACTATATCAGAGAAACCCACTGACTTTCATTGCTGCCCATGACTTCTTTGTTATTAGTGGAATATTTTTTAATTTAAAAAATTATTATCAATAAACATTCTCGTGAGGATTCTGCAGGACAAAAAGCACCACTAACAGGATTCTCCTCCAACATCCTGCATCTCTGCAAAATCACAGGTAATTTTCTAAAATCTCTGATAGTCTGTGCCCTGGTTCTCAACACATCGTATTTGAACTTGACTAATCATTGTCTTTGACAGTAATGGGGTACACGGGCAGGGATACATGTGGTTGGGACAGTGAATTTTATTCATTGTTAAATAACATTTGGCACCAACAAGACTCTGTTTGTGCAAGTGGCAGTATTCCTTTCTTCTTTCTGTGCTGCTGTAGAACATTTGCAGGGTAATTTATAACAAAGAGAGATGCGGGTAATGGCTCACGCAAGCTCCATAATGTTTAAATCACGGCAATAAAACCTGACAGACTGAAAGGTCAGAAGTTTGTCTTGACTATTACAACAGCTATCTGGGTGCATTTACCCCAGAACACAGCTCCCTTAATTAATATTCCTTTGGGTTTCAACAGATTTAACATTTCAGAGTGTACCTGAGCCTGGGGCAATTCTTCTTTTCCTCACCTTTGTCCTCATCATTTTTAATTATTATCTTAATACCTTGTTTCAAAATCGCATCACATACATTTATTGGTCATTGATCAGCTACAAGAGCCATGGCCAACAGTCCCACACAAAGCATCTGTACTAATCTTTGGCTTTGGTTCCCTCATTTAGCATTTTTCCAGTTGAGGTAGTTCTTTTTACCCCTCTGAGCCTTTCAGTTGAAAAGTAGGAAGGGGGAATTAGATGACTTCTAATTCCTGTCTAGTCGTCACATTCTCAAGGAGTACTCACTGATGTGCTATGCATTTCTATATAGAGTTCTAAAATTTAGGTAAACCATTTTAAGGGATTTGGGGGGAAGGGAGAATAAAATTCATTGCATAAAGATAAAGGAAAATAAATGACAGCATCCACGGTGGAGACATGAACTTGGAGGGAATAGATGGGCTTTTCTATTACATGTGAGTAAGCAGTTGGAGGTATTTGGAGCGGCCCCAGGAAGCCTTGGATGTGCCAGCAGCGCACAATGGTGGCAGCTGCCTTCTCAGTTGAAAGCTTGTCCCAGGCATCCCTCTCTCTTTCCTCTTTCCCTGTTTTTCTCCCAAGTTTAAACAGGTGGAAGGGCGTGAGAGGAAGTAAAATGCCGGTAATGAACTGGAGGCGGGAGAGGTGAGGGTGAAGCAGTTCTGTGCGATATAGCATGGCAGAATAACACGATGGAAAGGTCCTGGCCCTCAGAGCTATTCTAGGACTTTGGCAGTTGACCCATAGGAAGGGTGGTTTGGTTTCCCCAGATTCCACACAACACTTGTATAAATATTTCAGATGGTTCCTGTCTGTGTTAGAGTCACTGCTTTGACGACAGTTTCACTGGGTGCTTTTCCCAGTACAGTTAGGTAAGGAAGCGAGAGCTCTAAGATGCTGTGTCCTTCATTACATAGAAGCCTCACCCAATCCCTCTCACATCCCTGCCTCAGGCATCCAAGCCAGCTGGACAAATCCAACCTATTTCCCATACAGCCTACCCAAACACCCAAGACCATGTCAAAGAAAAGGTTATCCCATGACACCTCTCTGTCACTCTTACATGAATTCAAAACACTTTCAGAGCAAGATGTGAGCTCTCTTTTCCCTTGTAGGTCCTGGAGATTTCAAGTAGAATTTCCAGCAACATATTTATTTAAATAAAAAGTCATTAAACAAGCAAGACGTCCCGTGTATTTTGACCCATAACCAGCGACAAAATGCAGGATGGTGCTTACCTCCAATCCTTTTCCAGAAAGAAGAAAGCCAAGAAAATGTGGCTTAATTTGTGGCAGAATGATTTTGGCACTTGAGAAAGAACTTCCTGTGTAAAAGATTAATTAGAAACTAAAATAGCTCACTGAAGCCTGACAGTCTTTTTTCTTTCCCTGGAGACATTTAAACAAAGAATAACCATCCACCCACTTCTCTGCCTGGAAACTATTGTCACTCTACTGGAATCTAGGGGTGAACAGCCACCTTGCCATCCCCGCAGTAGGAGCCATGGTTGACCCCTCCAGGACAACATAACCACAGACATGGGCCTGCAACTGGGAAGTCTTCATCTTTCAGGAGAAAGTAGAAAATAAAAGAAGGGGACGTGGGAGATAGTTTTTCCTTTGGAGTTTTACTTAGCTCAGAGAGAACTGAACTCACTGAGTAAGGCCTATATTTATTTGTATCCATCAATCAGTCAACAACATATTATGCAATATACAGGGCATGGTAAACAAAGGCAACGAAAAGCATGGCATGGTTTCTCAAGGACCATACACAGCTGTAAAACTATAAGCAATAGTTAAAAGCAGCATATGATTCAGGGCAAAGGGTTAGCACTAAAGTGCCTTACAGAGGAGGGGAAGGGGAGTAGACACTCAGAGTCATACCCGTTCAGGGCAGGCTTCAGGAGCACCATACCACAGGCAATGTATTCTCTCAGATTTGGCTCCCTTACCTTTGGCTCTGGCTGGAGGAAAATGCTTAATATATCATATAGAGAAAGAGATGGCTAAATTGTTTGAATCTTTGGAGCCAAAATGGATAGCCAATTTTGGATCCCTCTCTCTCTCTCTCTTCAAATCAGCATAACTGCAGCCGAAAGTGAACTTCCCATGCTCCTAAAAGCCATGGACTGGCAAGAATTCCAGCAGAAGTGATATTCAAATTAGTTCCTGTAGGTATATTAACATCAACCAATCAGAACAGACTTCCATCAGGATACTGTCCAATCAGAATGGAAATCAGTCATGAGCAAACCTGGTTCCGAATAAACCTTGATTTCCTGCTCCTGGATCTTGGTGATGAGGTCTTGACACATTCTGCTTTTCTCCTGCACCTTGGTCTACACTGCCTTCATTATATAACTGAAAGTTGATTTACTCCCTCATTAGAGGGCGATGCCCACCAATCAGAAAGTTGGTTGTGAATTTCCATCATCCCGATGCTCACCCCCCCCCCACCTCAAGATACCCCATCATGTGGGCTTCAGGCTTCAGGCAGTTGACCTAGGGACCTTTTTAACAAGACCTTCCTTTATGTTTCCCATACACAAAAGAACCTGACTTCATCAGAGCCCGTCTTCATGAACTCCTCCCAAGAGAGCACGTGGCCAAAGGACACCAGGATGCACACTCCACTTGGGATATTCAGATTCCCTGTTACACAACAGGGCCTTCTTCCTTTTAAGTCCTGTGAACGATCCGTGCAGAATTGCGGAACTGCTCTGCGATGGTCCCCGGCAGGTCACGTTAACAGGGAGTGCCTTCCGGAGAGCTCCAGAAAGTAAGTTGTTGCTCTTATAACTATAGCCAGTGGGGAAGTTTTGAGGCAGCCCTCGTGATTAGGGTGCCTTGAGCAAAGAATGTCGCACCATTAGTCAGTTTCTGTCTTTGTCTCTCTCTCTTCCTGCAGAACAATTGTCAAGTGCAAGCTCAGCAATAGCCATTCCGCCTCTCTCTTTATCAGCGGGCTTGGGAAAAGAGAAGGCAGTTTGTGCCTTCCATATCAGACATAAGTGGCTTGCGATTGATTTCATAATTTAGGATCTGGGGTAAGTGGAATGTCTTACCGTATTGTTTATTTAATAATCTGGCTGTAATCCACAGCTAATTCCTGCCTAAGAGAACAGCTTCCTGAGGTATCCATTGATATACATATACTATATACTTATATTTATTGACTCTAT
The DNA here is from genome assembly GCF_022682495.2 of Desmodus rotundus. Classification (NCBI taxonomy): domain Eukaryota; kingdom Metazoa; phylum Chordata; class Mammalia; order Chiroptera; family Phyllostomidae; genus Desmodus; species Desmodus rotundus. Next base: position 15,221,229 of record NC_071399.1, on the reverse strand, counting down.
TCAATCGACTATAATACATGCATATATTCACCTGCGTCAATCTAATCTCCATGTGGCTTTTAAAATCTGACCTTGCCATTCACCTTTGTGTATAATTATAGTCATATTCATTTTATTTGGCATTGGAGCTAAGGGCTGTGACTTTTTTATTAAGAGGCTGGAAGAAAGGTATTTGATAACAGAAAACGAAGCCATACCCTTAAAGTTCACTGTGATAACTAAATTCAAAACAATATCCTAAAAGGTCAAAGCTATTTTTATTTTGGACACTTAGGCTTCAAAAACATTTAGCTAACATATCAAGATAGCTTTTTAAAAAAACATAAAGGTAGTTATGCAAAATTTCCATTATATTTTACATAGTCTTTAAATAACGTTGAAAGGATATACTTCTTTAATATTATATCCCTAGTAACAAAATACCATTGTGACTTAAAAATGCTTATTATATATAATTTGCTCATAAATGCATTAATTATAACTTTAAAAAATGTATTAAGTGATTTCCTTTTTTAAAAAAAAGTAGTTTAAGATGTTTGTTTCTTGTATCTTAATTGTGGCTAGAACTGTTCCTGAGGGATCACAAAGAATTTCGCAAGAATATCTGGTGGCAATACATGAACACATCTAACCTTCAGTGGGAAAGTAAATTACTGACTTTTCCAAAGGTACTTGGAACGGAGACCTAGAAGAAGTAAGATTTTTTTCATTTCACATGTTCTTTTAAAGCCTCACTCAAAGATATGGTGTTTGTGTGTGTGTGTGTGTGTGTGTGTGTGTGTGTGTGTGTTTAATTTTGAGAGAGACAGAGAGAGGGAGAAATATCGGTGTGAGAGAGACACATTTATGGGCTGCCTCCCATATGCGCCCTGACCTGGGATCACACCGGCAACCTTCTGGTGCACTGGACAACGCTCCAACAAACCGAGCCACCCGGCCAGGGCTCATTGCACACTTTAAGTGTCTGGATGGGTTGATTGATTTCCAAAAACATTGTTTCTACTGTAATGATGATGCGGTATTGTTTTCCCAAATAAAAATAATGAAAACAAAACCAAAAGCACCTCATTTCCATTTTGTGTTATCCATTCAACTCCATCACCAAATTTTATTCTGTGTCTTAAATATTTCTGGACAGTGTAAGTGTTCAGCCTTCTGTGAAGAGGAGGAAGAAGCTTCAATTTTTTCCCTTATGTCTGTAGGGTAGCTTCATCTGCCTCCAAAAATCCGTTTTCCCATGGACTTGCAAACCTGCTACCTAGCTTGTAAAGCTAAAACAGATTTTATGATCAGAACTTAAGATCTTTATATCATTTATCGTAACCATTGCCAGATTCCAAGCAAGGTCGTTTTGGTTATGGGAAACAGCAGTAGCCTTTAACCGTAAACCCATGCACAGAGATATGAGTCAAGACCATGTGAAGAAACAGTGACCACTGGAAATCTTCCTCACCCCCCACCTCCTCTTATGGTTCAGCCCACCCAGGCAGGCTGGCTGAGATGAAGAAGAGTGCTGCTGAGTGGGAAAACTTGGCCTTCAATATATGTCTGATAATTTTCTTAAAATTTGTATAAATTGTTATCCCAACAATACAATATGTCTGTACATGACACTTTACAATATAGTGGAGAGAATGGTTTTATGCTAATTATTGGTTCTAAACTTTTAAAGAAGGACCCATTGATGGAACCCATAAGGACCCATCAATTATATTCTCAATTATAGAATTTCTGTGATAAATAAGCATAAATGTTTATGCATTAAATACAAAATATTTTACTAAAAAAGGAGGTTCAGGTAGAGCCGCCCAATGTGAGATAATTAGTGTTTAAACGCAGAACCAAGTAGAAAATTAAGAGACTGATGGAGGAGAAGCTGTAAAGAAGTCTCCTGGACTCGATGCTGAGAGGCCTTGGCAGGGAAGGAGAGGGGAGAATATAAGAGTGTAACATTTGCATGAGTGTCCTGGTCAACCCCCCCCCCCCACACCCCGAGTTCATGTAGTTTTTGAGATGAAAATCTATGAGTGTGCTGGAGACACGCTGCATTTGACATAATGGTCCTCACACACACATTTCTGTTCTCAGCACTGAAGAACTATTGTACTCACTCTGCTCACTTCTGTCCCATGCAAGACTGGATGGTGTAGGACTCGCTGACATTCCAGGCAATTTGAGAATTCCTGGTGGCTTCCACAGGGTCATTAAGGAGTCATCCCACTGCCCTCTGTAACCTCCAGTTGCTTCCATCTTCAAGGAGGTTTTTGAAGCTTCCTCAGCTTGCTTTATTTTTAAGTTCCATACTAGAATCCATTGATGCCTGAACTTGACCAAACTCCATTTAGAAAGCCCTGCATTGTAGACACTGACCTGGTCATACTGGGGAGCCGGGTGGCTGCCTGATCCAGGCCAGACCTTCTGAACTCAGCATTAAAAGGAATGCCTGAGGATGGGGCCCCGGTAGTGAGGGTGGTGCTAGCAGCCCTTGAGGGGATGAGACATCTGCATGGGTTGGGCTAGAGCATCTCTAATTATTCTTACACATCCAAGAATGCCTTGCCCTGACCAGCCTGAGCCTGTGCAATAGCAGAGCTATCTACTGGAGTCAAAGAGAGCCCAGGAGGCACATTCCAGCGGGGGGCGCCTTACAGCAAAGAAGGCAATGCTGGACCTGCAGAATCAGAGGGGAACAGGCCCTTTAGGACAGCTCTGGGAACCCTTGAAAGACTGCAGAAGCTTCTAGTTTTTTCTAAACTAGTCAAACTGCAAAGATTCCAAGGACTGAGGCTTCTTTTGTGACGTCTCAGGAAACAAATCAATACATCAGATCTGCTCTCCTCAAGGCTGGAGTGTATTTGCCTTGCTATTCTTTTTTTAATGCCATTAAGCTGAACATTTCCTCTCCTTTGCTATAATTGGCACATGAGAATTTAAGCTTTCTCCCTGCCCTTCACTTAACAAATTATTTTGTGTATCGGGAATAACAAGGATAAATGAGAAGCAGAGTCTCAAAGGATAGCTTTAAGAATTCTTATTACATCTGTCAGTCGAGAAGAGCTGTTTCTTTACATCACGGATTGGATAGTCAATTTCCATTTGGGTGAAAAGGAACGGGAATTTTTTTTCTAGTATAAAGTACAGTCAGAGGTTTTCCTCTTTGCCTTCCATTCTTGAACAAATTCAGTCCTAAAGCCATTAGGTACAGCTCCGTATGCAGAGGAGATGGGTGGGGCACATGGCAGCCTGGAGGGGGGTATGGAAGCTCCAACAGAGAGAGGGACAACCTGGTTTGGGGGTGGGCACTGAGCAGAGTGAGGACAGTTGAGTGGGGAGATGGGGCACCATCAGAAGTCAGAGCACAAGCAAGTGGAGTAGAACCTGGTGTAGGGCGTCAGAGCCAAAAACGCGGGGGGAGCTGTCTGCAGTAATGGACGGTGATTTAGCAGCAGTGATGGAAAATGTGAACACACAGGGAGATTGATCACATATATAGATATTAAGAAAAATGGGAGCCCGGTTTCTCACTGTCCGAGAAGGGCATTACAAATAGGGAACGGAAGAAAAACCAAACGACCCCTCGGTTACAACTGTGGAACTAAGAAAGATAAGCCACAGAACCGAAGACCTCGAGGTGAGGGAGTGCTTGCTGGCCAGGGGGCCGCACTCCCAGGGCCTCCGGAGTGCCCGCGCGCTAGGCTTAGCAAACACCTTCCGTTTCTTTTTCTGAGAGTCCACATGGAGTCTTGCACTAATGTTTGTCCTTAATGTACCAACTTTTCCCCTTGGGGCAGAACACATTTATTTAAATGTGTTTTCTCTGATGTCTAACAGAACAATTGAGCCAAGTCTAATCCTCAACAGATGCAGCAAACTTGACTTGTTAACAAGCACCGCCTGTGGAGTATCATTTGTCCAACAGGTGGTCTCTCCAGCCGCCTTTAAGGGCTCGAGGAAGCACAATCCCACCTTACTCACTGATGCCGGAGATATCTTTAGTGGGACCAAAGCCATTTGTTCTATAGTTAAAATGCAACTGTCGTTTGCAGGGATAAATTTGTAGACCTCAATTCACACTAACATAGCCCAAAGTGAGAATTTATGTCATGCTGAAGAAAAGAATGCTGGACTTGAAGTGTGAAGAGTTATTTTGTAGTTTATGTGTTCCATGAGACAGAAAAGGTTGAAAATCGCTGCCGAATGTCAGAACCTTGAAAACAACCACACAACCATCCAACAATGGGAGAATGGATAATGTGCTAGCAGGCAGCCCTCCAGGGTGAAGGGATTGCAACAGAAGCGAGCTGGGGAGCCAGCTGCCAGAGGTAGGAGCAGCCGTCCCAGAGACAGGCCCCGCCCAGATCTAGGGAGTGGAGGAAGAAAGGACAAGCTGCGACAGGGCCGGTGATGGTGAAGCGTCACACTTCTGACAGTCAAATGGGCATCTCTAGCCGCTAGTCACCTTCCTCCCCTTGTCCAGTCCCAAAGGAGTATCGATGGCAGCTAGCTAATCTGTAACCAGGGGAAGAGGGGAGAGTTCTTTTTCCTTTGGAATAAAAATTGAAGTATTAAATAATATAAATAATATATTGGACTAGACACTCTGAATTTTATTTAAATTGAGTATAGACTGTTTTATTTGTTACTTAAGAGTGATTGGAAAAGTCATAGGTCTGCCCCAGAGTGCATTCAGGATCAGGAAAGAGACCCAATGATAAATAAAATCCATGTTAAAAAGTAAGAAAAAATGTAATCAAGGGGGTTAAAGTATAATCATACTTTATGAAGCCTGCTTATTCAATTATTGGTTGACCGTTTGAAAAAAAAAAGCGGTCAGAAAAGTGGCTATGGGAAGTGCTAATAATTGTTCAACTAATTTAATGACTGAATCAATGATTTGTGCTTCTTGACTCACTGAAGAATTGGTTATGGGAAGGAAAATAGATTAGGAGAAAAAAAATTGAGGATGAGCCCTGACTGTGTGAGAAAATCAGTTTATGGTCCAGAGAAGGTTGTGCTGAGTTTAAAGTCTTTCTGGTAATTTTATATCTACAAGTCATTGACTGGGTGAGTAATTGCAGAGAAATAGAGTTCTCAAACCAAGGGGGGAGAGGCAAAGCCCTGGAAACTCTTGGTGTGAAGCATCGCATTTTCACAAGCCCAGGACTAGGATGGTGGAGACAGAGGTGCGGAGTGTAGAACTTACGGAGGCGCCGCTCTCAGATCGACCCCGCACTTGCAGGCCCCCGAGAGTGACAGAGAATGAGGGCCCTAAACAAGGGGGCAGACGAAGGGGTTCCGGCTGAATGAAGACAATTTATCCCAGGTGACCAGAAGCAGCTAGAACCAGTAAAAACCGAAGTCTCAAAAGAAACCAAACCAAAACAAAACAAAATGACGGTTGAGGGACAGTGCAGAGAGTTCAACCAGAGGAAGGAAATCTGTCCTAGCTTGTAGGAGTGATCAAGTGTTTGGGGAATGCAAGACAGCCACAGAGAGCTGGAGCGATGTCGAAACTGCAGGAAGGCAGAGGTGAACAGCAAAGAGGGTGTGAGATACAGGAGCTACAGGGGCCGGGAGACATCCTGTGAGAAGGACTGAGATACCAGGCGCTCCTCTTTATGGGATTTGGTGACGATTGTGTGGTGGCTTAGGCCTGAAGCAAGGGGACCAAATCCAGCAAATGGCTCTTTAAGCCTCAATTTCCTCATTTGTAAAATACAAACAATGTCTTCCTTCTAAGACTGTCAGAATTAAATAGGGTTATTGTTTCTAGCTTCTTCATTTTACAAGGTTCCTATCGTCATAGCCCCATGGAGTGGAGTGGGAGAATGTGGATCATTTCTGTCCTTTTAAAATCTTCACCCTGTGTGGGTGTGGGAGGTTCTAGATCTCAGACATAGGAATCAGCTCTGTGTGTATGTGTGCACGTGTTGTATGTACACATATTTCTGTTCAACCCTCAGCCAACTTAAACTCCCCCTGTGATGTTGCTGGTTAAGGTTTCAGAGGTTGCCCCTCCCCTTGGAATGTTCTGTCTTCCTTCTGTCCGTCCTTCTAACACCTTGAGCTGCTTCAGCACCAATCTGTCTGCTCTCCCAGCAACTACCCCAGTGCATGACACAAAGAAAAGGCTTACTAATCACATACAGAATACACGAAGGGAAGAAACCCAGTGTCTGGGAACAAACCCATTCAACGGCCCAACAGTAAAAAAATCTGGATTTTCCTTTAAGCAGATTTGATGACTCTTGTGGTTATGATGCCTTTTTCATCACTCTTCTATTTTTATTTGGAAAAATTATCATCTCACTTCCCTAAATAGATTTTGAGCTCTAAAGTTGGGATCTCACTTAGAAATGTTGCTGAAGTGCCTGAGACATGTGGCAGACCAGTGAGAATCACGTGCCAATGGGGACAGCCGGGCTTTGGAGTTTGAAAACTTGATCTCCTATTTACCAGCTATGAGACATTCAACAAATCACTTAATCCAGCTGTACCTCAATGTGTTCATCTCTAAAATGGGAATGATGTTTGCCTCATTAAGTGGTGGGAGCTGAATTGGAATCTGAGTTAGGCTTCCGGGATCACTCCATTTAAAATATCAAAACTCTTCCCAACCCCACTCCCTTTTCCTGTTTTATTTTTCTCCACCGCACTTATCACCTTCTGATATACTATGTAAGTTTCTTATTCGTTTGGCTCATTGTCTGTCTTTCCCAACTAAGATGTAAATTCCATGCGGAAGCACTGAGGAGGAGGAAATAGCTTCAACATACTCGAAGAGTTCATCCAGCTCTTCTGGAAAGCCCCAAAAGTCAAAATCAGGATCAATTCCAAAGAGGTGACATGCAGCTTCATTCAAAGTCCTAAGAGCTTTAGTAGGAGAAACTTACATGCGTGGGTGAAGCAGCTGCTCCCAATGGTGGCGGGCAGGCAAAAATCCACACCCGTCTCAGGACACTGTTCCTTTCTAAAGGGGGTGAATAGCAGGACGAGATGGCAGGTAATTGCGTAGACCTCCCAAGAGAACAATATATCACTGAGTTAAAAAAGGTTAAAAGATAACACCAGGCAGTTATTACACTCTATACATTCATTAATCTACTTCCTGGGGGCTTGCTGTTCATTATCTTGGGGGAGTATTCTGGTTTTGGGGGTAGTCAGCCAAGGGTGAGGTTACCGAGAGTTAAGCAGTCCGGTCACAAAGCAATAGTCACAGAGAGTTCAGCATCTCCCAGCCGCCTCTGCTGCTGGAGCCATACGGCATCTCTAAAGTGAGTTCCACGACAAATACTGCAGTCTTATTTGCCTTTTGATTATAATAACCTTGCAGTGCTAAGGCAAAAAATATGGTGGATAAAACTTCTGGCACCATAATATGAGTTAAGGCAGTGCAACAAATTGTACTAGTAGGTGTTTTCTTTAAAGCCATACGTTCACGGTGAACATACAAGAAAACAGAGTGAAATAAGATCAAATTCCAGTTTCACTTAAGAATGTCCCTGATAAAGCCATAAAAATCACTAATTTTAATGCTCTCGAGTCTGCGGCACATGAGTCTTGAATATTCTGTGTGGGTTTTAAAGAAAGCACGCACGACGCATGCTGCTGCAGACTAAACATCAGCGCTGTCTTGAGGAAAAGCCCCTCTATGCTGGAGTTGTGAGGGAACTGGCTGTTTTTCATGAAACACCACTTTTTACGTAGAAAATGACTGACAGGAAAACTGATGCTCACGTGGGTTTCTGGCAGACGTGTTCTCACGAAAGAAAACAGTGGACCTGTCACGTCAAGAACACTGACAGTGTTTGTTGCCAGAGATAAAATTTGACCTCTCGAGTGAAAAGTTGAATTTTGGAGAACTTGCATCTGCCACCTTGAGCTTATCAGCATCTCCAGTACGACCCATGGACATGATCTAAGGAGCGGGGAATGCGGGTCGGAGCGGGCATGCAGGGCAGAAGGGGATAAAGGGGGTGAATGGGACAATTGTAATAGCATAATCAATAAAATATATTTTAAACACATCTCCATACTTAATAACTGTTTCTGAAGAGATCGGAGGTGGCGTGCATAGTTGGGACTTTTGGGTAATGGATAATAAAATGTGCTACCACGGGCGTAAGTCAGTAAACCGGTAGTTTCCAAAGACCAAGTCATGCACGGTGAAAGGGCCATTCAAAGTACAAGAAGACTTCTAAAGAGAGATTTTAAAATATCTGGAGAAGAGATTACAAAGAAATTGTAAGGTAACATTTTAATATGACATGAATATCACCACTAAGAGTGAGCCAAAGCAGTCAAACTTAAAAAAAACAAACAAGCAAGCAAAATTCACAGAGGAGCCCAAACCACGGAGGTGCCTATTCCCCAGAGAGCTCACTGGTGGCCTCAGAGATCTGTTTAGTTACTTGCCCCCCAACCCTGGTCTCACCAGCCTCAGCCTACCTTCTGATTGGGATGACAGTGTTCTGTTTCCGTCCCAACTTGAGCTGGTCTCTGACCTGCTGCAACTCACCCTCTGGGCATGACCCTTGACCTGATCACTCCAACCCCCAGCAGCTTTGCGCAGAGGCCCCACACAGTGCTGGACTTGCCAGTAACGGAACAAAAGCAAAAGGCTTCCAGGAAAGGCTGGTGCAAATAGTAATCCCATTCTTCAGCCTCCATCTAGAAAATCCACCAGGATGCCCCGAAGACAGGATCACGTGCATGATTGTGAGTAGAAAGCTTGAGGGTTTGGGGAGGACACTCTGGATCTTTTTTGATCCCTGGGAAACAGAACTATTTCCATTTTTCTGGTCCAGAGAAATCTCAGATATATTACCTTTTGAACTCTGGGTCAGGGTTTCTTGGAAATTCATTTCCATAGCTTCAATGTTAATCTGGATTCCAGACATCTTACATCTGATCAAATGGAATGAACAGCTTCCCTGGGAATATTTTAATGGGTCTGCTTTTCACCAGGAAAGTCAATGAGCATTTGATCTGTAAAATGCAGAGGGTATGAGCATAAAATGGAAGGAGCGATAGAGAGGACTGAGAAGTTGTGCAAGAGAGAGGGAGAGAGGAAAGGCCAGAGGGACATCTATTAATCAAGAGCAAGGATATAGTCAAGAATTACATTATTTTTAAAGTTTCATTCTGTTGGTGATTTTCTTACTATCCCATATACTATTCATTGCTTTATAAAATCTCTCAGTAATGCAAGTATACACGACCATGGTAGCCTGCCTTTTTGCATCACGCCAAAATCTGACAATTGTCCATCCAGAGTTGTCTGAAGGGATGTCCCTGAGATGAGAAGCAAACCTCCCTGCTCCAGGCTCTTACCGTGGGCTGCCCTCAACCTCCACAGACTTTTGATTTGTCACACCTTTGTTGTCTCGCCTACGAGACGGCAGTAATGTTTCACCTACCCTCTGCGTCAACACTGACAACCATAGTCACCAAAAGTCAACTGTCACCATCGAGCAATTAAGAACTTCCAGCGCGATGGTTTAGAAAACATTGTTCAGTCGCAGCACGAGCAATTGTCAGGGCTCGGACAGGACGCCGGGTCCCACCCCCGCCTCCTGAGCCTCCACCTGCTGCACTAGCTGGTAGCTTAGGTTAGTAGATGCCAAATCGTAGAGTTTCCTGTCTTAAAAAAAAAAAATCCTTTACTCTTGTCAGCTGAAATACTACTCTACATTTTTGTTCAGTACAGCTGCCTCCAGAAACCACTTCCCAAGACTGACCCATCTCAGTGAGTGACATATTAATCCAACCTGTTTGCCAGAAATCTGGGCATCATTCGGGACTCATAGAACTCTCTCAGTCCCAGCACCTAGCATGTGCCTAGCACACAGTAAGCCCTTGCTCTCCTTTCTCTCTGCTCAGCCCTCCCCCCACAGCTCTTAAATGTTATCTTCCTTGAGGAAGATAACATTGAGTAAGGTTTTTCTGGACCATACTCTCTTCTTCCCCACTTCATTTCACCTTTGCACTCTTTCTGTCCTAACTGCAAAGTAAGACTGTATTTTTATATTCAATCCCAGTTTTCTCCAAGTATGTTGTTGTTTTTCCAAAGCCAACTGTCTTCTGAGTACAGGCTCTGGGTTCCTGAACAGTCTGAAAATGGCTTATCCACAGAAAACAGACTCTTCTGCGTTGGAACAAACCTAATCCTTGGAAACGTGATGTCCTATGGAGAAGATTTTTTAAATTGCTCATTAGCCCTTGGAGCTTTGCTAATTCTTTGAATTGTAAGAAAAAGCATGATTAGCCATTTAAGAGAGACACCCATTTTAAATACATGTTTATTGATTAGATGCCTCAAGGCTTCGGTTGTACATACTCTAATTCCACTGCTTTGATGGGGATTTACTTAAATTTCACCGATAATCGTAGGCCTGGAGGAACCTTGCCTAAGGGAAGGGGAAGATGCCTTTGAAGGTCTAACACTAGCAGGGGAGACCAGTCATATTTTGTATATCCCACCCATTTCAGTCTCATGTAAGAAATCAGCTTATTTTAGGATTCAATAGGTAAAGCTCAAGGGCGGTGCTCTGAGGATCTGTGGATAAACCCCAGGAATCCTACTCACCCTTGCTGCTTCTCCCTCATTGGTCCCAGTTGTAGCTAACACATCAGCTTGCCCTTCAAAGAGGAGGGAGACGAGCTGCCTGAACTGTACACTGAACCCTCCATACCAGTTGGAAAATATAGAAATAGAAAAGGAGAACCAAGATGGTGATTTCAAGTAATTTGTAAGCTGTGTGACTTGGCGCAAATTTCTTCATTTCTGGGTCCCCACATGTACAGTGGGATGAAGGATATCTTTTTCATAGAAGTAGCATGCTTCTCACTGTTAATATCACTATCCATAGTAATAACAGTAGTAAGAGCAGCAACACCTTGAAGAAGCGAATGTTGTTGAATGACATCCACTATCCCAAACCTGCCCTTGGTTAGAATGAAATCTACGCCAAATGGAGGGCCTCTGCTTGGTGCTGCCCTAGTACTCTTTCCGCAGAGTGCGAAGTCCGGGGAAAGTGGAGCTCCCCTGGCCTGCCTCACAGAGGCTCTCCAGCAAGCTCGCACCCCACCTTCAGCCTCGAGTGCTCCCTGCCCGGGTGTTATCGAGCCAGGTGGCAGGGTTTGTAATTAACGCGTCCGTCTGCAATCAGGACGACATGCCTGGGGGATACAATGCAAGCCAGTCGATCAAATATTGGCATTTTATTCCTGGTTAAAGATTTGTCCCCAAACTTTGCCATTTTTCTGAGTCACTGAGTTGGGCTGGACACAAAGGAACCTCAAGAGCCCCTTTGCCCTCCTTCCCTGCGGTATAGGCCAGACCCAGCTTGAACTCAAGTTCTCATCGCCTTGAAGTCACTCTTCTTTTTGGTCACCCAGAACAAAGACACATGTACTTTGTCCTCAACTAGGAAGAACAAAAAGAAAGAACATGACTTTCATAAAGTCTTTGGCTTTTAATCCTCAGAGGTTAGGTGAGGGGGTGGGGACCAGCCAAGGGAGTTCCTGAAGAGGTAGGGCCTTCCCTCAGGAGGTGTAGGGTCTGGGGAAGAATAGAGGTGGGGACAATGATGGTCCTTGTAACAGCTGCCTGCCTGGGGCCCTGAATGAGCTGGAGGCAGCTTTGGCCTTCACCTTTTACCTCCCTGGCCTCACCTGAGACTAGAAGCCCAGTATGTCTGCCTCATTAGTTCAGGATATACACAGATACAGAAAAAATGATATTCTTTCTCATTTCTGAAAAAGTACAGTTAACCTTGTTCAAATGACAGTTACCCAGCAGCAGTTTTCCATGGCAGGATATTTTGGCTTTGTTTTGTTAGGAGGAAGGAGTGAACATTTTGTTCACTTAGAAGACAAAGAAGGGAACGCTACTGTATTTATCTGTCAATTTCAGTAAAAACCAGGCCAATGTTGTGAAGTCACAGATAAGCAATTGGCATCTTAGAAGTCCAGACTGAACAAGCTTCTGGAATGCTCAGAAAAGTTCAGCATAAGTGTTGACATCAGGAGTCTGTTATGTTAAACCCTTAGAATTTGCAAATATTTAATTCATTACTAAAGAGCCTCACATTTCTTCCTAACCTGTAATTCAAACAAAGGCGAGAACTAGTTTATGGAGATCAGAGATTTGGATTATTATCAAATTACAGCGCTCTGGACAAATTCACCTATTTAATTTCGTGTTCAGTGATCAGTGCATAGAATGGCATCTGAGGGGTAGCCCAGACGCTTCAAAGGACGTAGAGGGGCATATGCTAGAAGCATAGTGACTTTTTATAACCTATTTTCCCTCATTTTAAAATTCAATCACTGATCCTTTTGCCCATAAAATGAACCCACTATCCTTTATAGTTTATACTAGAGTAAAATGCAGTACTAAGAGGTTTTTTTGCTTTTCCTTTCTCTTCATTCTTTTTCTACTCCCTTACCCATAATCCAATGACTTATTCCTTTTATCGATCACTAGAGAATACAATCTATTTTTATCCAGGAGTTTTAAAACATACTTTATACCTACTTTGCAGATTTTTTTTCTTTTGCCCATTTTGAGCTGGCTAGACACAAGGCTCTATTCCCCTACCTTAGTAAGGATTGTCAAAAAAATTATCTGTACTTAAAAATACATAAAAGAGAACAGTGGTTTCTTTTTTTTCTTCTTCAGCTCAGTGCTACGCTTGGCTTGGCTTTCTATTTACTGATCTAATTTACATTTATGCAGAAACAGAGACCAACTTGTACATTTTTCTCAAGTATTGATGTAACTAACTCTCCGTCGTGGAACAGATAACCCCCAAAGGGCATATTTTAAGCTGAATTGGACATTAACCAGCTGCATATCCAACCCAGAAATTTATTAAATCCCCTCTGTGTATGCAGCTTTCCAAATGCCATTTGGACCAGTTTTAACATCTTCCTGGCTCCCTCGTTAGCTAAGGAATTAAACAAAATCTTTAGCACGTCTTTGTTCTATGGTGGCATGAGAGCACGATTTTCAAACCTTTGGAAATTACACTTTGACAGGATGACTGTGTTCTCCGAACAAAAGTTTGGCAAATGTTTTACCTTATTTTTCTCACCCCTCCAATTTTAACATTGATTTTCGATAATGATTTAAAGTATTTAAGATGTTCTAAAAATATGTAACAAGTTGATACTTCATTTCTTACATATTAGTATCCACATTCAGACTAGCATCTAGGGAAGAATAATTCCTAGGTAGTCTAGTAGTAACTATATTTTTTTATTGTATTTTTTCCATTACCATGTAGTCCCCTTATACAGGCCCCACCCCTGCAATCACCGCACTGTTATCTATGTCTGTGAGTCCTTTTCCTTTTCACTCAATCCCCCCACCCCTTACCATCCCCCACCTTCACTTTCCTCCTGCTGTCTATGAGTCTGTCTCTGTTTTGCTTGTTAGTTCAGTTTGTTCATTAGATTCCACACACGAGTGGAATCATAGGGTATTTGTCTTTCTCTGACTGGGTGATTTCACTTAGCATGATGTTCTCCAGGTCCATCCATGCTGTCACAAAGGGTAACATTTTCTTCTTTTTTATAGCCAAGTAGTATTCCATTGTGTAAATGTCCCATCATTGTTTTATCCTCTCATCTATTGGTGGACACTTGAGCTGCTTTCGTATCTTGGCAATTGTAAATAATGCTGCAATGAACATAGGGGTGCTTATATTCTTTTGAATTAGTGTTTTGTGTTCCTTCAGCTATATTCCCAGAAGTGGGATCACAGGGTCAAAAGGCAGATCCGTGTTTAATTTTTTGCGGTATCTCCATACTGCTTTCCACAGTGGCTGCGCCAGTCTGCATTCCCACGACACTGCAGAGGCTTCCCCTGTCTGCACGCCCTCGCCAGCACTTGTTGTTTGTTGATTTATTGATGAAAGCCATTCTGACAGGTTTGAGATGACATTTCATTGTGGTTTTAATTTGCATTTCTCTGATGATTAGTGACGTTGAGCATCTTTTCGTATGTCTATTGGCCACCTGTATGTCCTCTTTGGAGAAGTGTCTGTTCAGGTCCTTTGCCCATTTTTTAATTGGGTTGTTTGGGGTTTTATTGGTGCTGAGTTTTGTAAGTTGTTTATAAATTTTGGATATTAACCTCTTATCAAAAGTATTGGCAAATGTGTTTTCCCATTCTGTGGATCAACTTTCTATTCTGTTGATGTTTTCCTCTACTGTGCAAAAACTTTTGAGTTTGATGTAGTCCCATTTGTTTATTTTTTCTTTTGTTTCCCCTGCCTGGAGATATATCTGAAAAAATATTGCTACATGTAATGTCTGAGATTTTGCTGCCTATGTTTTCTTCTAGGATTTTATGGTTTCAGGTCTAACATTTAAGTCTTTAATCCACTTTGAATCTATGCTTGTGTGTGGTGTAAGAAGGTGGTCTAGTTTCATTTTCTGCACATATCTGTCCAGTTTTCCCAACACCATTTATTGAATAAACTATCTTTAGCCCCACTATCCTTTTTTTTACCTAGTCAAGCTGCCTTCCCAGTGCACGAATAGGAGGTTAATAATGTTTGCCAGTATGGTCACTGCAATGCGGTGCAGTGATCAAGCGCAGTAGGTTCTGGAGTTCGATCCAGCTCTACTATTTATTAGCCACAGGACCCTGGACAAAAATGGCTCAACTTGTCTGGGCCTCATGTACCTCATCAATAAAATGGGCCCAGCAATAGTACCATCTCATAAGGTTATTGCGAAGAATGGAGGAGATCATCCTATAAAATGCCTAGAACAATACTTAGCACATAATAAACACACAATAAATGTTCATTATTATCATTATCAGAGCCACTAGTGGAGCTGGGTCGAAACCAGCTTCTCTAGCAAACAGAAGTAATTTTACGTACCATGGGCTCCGTGGAAGAACGCGGTCACCGCCCAGGGACAAGGTGCTTGTTGGTGCCGTTGCCTGAAGAAAGAGCCTCAGCTGTCCCAGCCTTGGGTCAGAAACAGCCTCCTGTCTGTTTCATGGGTTGACGTTGGATCATTGCCAAGACTTTCAGGAAAATAGAAAATGGATTTGTGGCTTTTATGAAGCTAAGGCCTTATCTGGGTTCCCAGGGCTGGTTTGTCACATGGAAATGAGCTGTTTTATTGCTCTATTGCCCTTGATTTATCTGCCAAGGCTGTGAGGCAGTGCACTGCTGTTTCCACATGTTACAACATGGTGAGGACTCTCTGCTGTCTTTACTTTCTTTGTGGCAGGGGATGACGTATTAATACTTGGTTTTGCCAGCATTTCCAAGCACTGTGTTGTCACTCTACCTTAGTGGGAAGAACAGTTAGCTTGGCGAAATATTTTGAGAGCTAAACTTTGGAGTCATTTGTTTGTCGGGTAAACAGTTGGGATAGTTTTGTGTTTTGTTTGTTTGTTTTATTTTTCTGTTCAGTAACCAGATAAGCTATAAGATGGAAACAAAAAAATCAGAAAACTGAGACATCTATTAGAACTGTGCGGTTCGGGAGTGGGAGTGAAAAGAAGACTGAGCCCAAAAAGTGTTGCTCTGATTCAGAATGTGCCCATGGAAGAGAAAGGTACCCAAATGTTAATTCCTCTTTAAATATAACCTTCATCACCCTCACCATCCATCGCTCCCCTATCAATGTCTCTAAGGGGATGAATGAGGTGACTTGTCAGAAAATGCTTTGAGCTCCTTCTCAGGGACACATGCAGATGGTAAATATAAGATATCGGACTGTAGAAAACACAAGGATAAGGCTAATTTTGTCCCCTCACACCTGGAGTACCACTTTTTTTGAGGAACAAAAATGTTTACCAAGTGAATTGAGAGCATCCTGGGGAAAGTCCTATTTATCTGCAGATTATAACACACCTCGCAGTGACAGACCCTCCTGCAGGGGCAGTGAACCAAGCAGAGAGCTCAGCTTCTGCTGTTGCAAACTGGTTTCATGTATGGCCACCAGGCTTACGGACTCCCCCCTTCCTTCCTAGTCACCTTGGACAAGCAGCATCAGCAGCCGCTTCTGTGGCAGAACCATCCACGGGCTTCATGTTTGGAGCGCTGGAAAGGCTGTGTGACTTTTTCAACTTCAAAGCCACGGCAAAAGTTGGCTTGGTCTTATCCGATCTGAAGCAATTCACGGCAACAGCATTCATTTCACATGCAAATACTCACAGACTTTTCAAATTGTTGTTATGTGTTAGTCGCGTGTACGTTTTTTTATACCAATTTCACCTTGGGAACTGAACTCACGATTTTATTCTTTTACCTCTGTTGAAATATCCAACAATCTACGTTATGACAGATGCATAGTCCATCTGAGCAAAAAGGAGACAGCTTTCACTAGGTCTGTGGGCTTGTGTGACTAAAACCCACAGCAATTTCTCTGAATATGGTCTAGAGCAGAAGCCAGTGAACCCAGTGCTGGGGGCCTGAATCAGCCTCCAAATGGTGACATGGTGCTTTTTGTTTTTAGGTGAATATTTTGAAATATTAACTGATTTTTCCTCCCTCGGCATTTCTTTCTTCTTCTTGGCCAGTCTGCGTCCACGTGAGCTTGGCTTTTCTGTCCAATGGCCTCAGGGCAGAGCGGAGAGCAGAGCCAAGCAGAGTCGAGTCAGGGCTTTGGAATCAGAGCCGCCGGGCCCTCAGGGATCCCGGAAGGACAGCTGTGCAGAAGCAGTGAATTTGGGAGAATATTTGTGGAGGGAGCTCCTCAGCTTGGAGACTAGACTGCAGGGAGGAGAGAAGTGAGGGGAGAGTGAAGAGCTTTGGTGCTGGTGGCTTCTGTTCCCGTCAGATCCAGCTTCCCGCAGGCAGGGGATGCGGGGCAGGGATGAAAGCTACATCTAAGGTTGGGGTGAGGCTGGGAATGAGAGGAGACCTGTGCCCTTGCCCGGGTAACACCCTAGGGAGGAAGCAGGACCACAAGGATGTGGTGCGCAGAGACTGATGATGCCAGGGAGCCTCACCGAGTTCCCGGCACGGAGGCAGGGGAAACCTGAAGGACCCGGCAGGGTGACTCAGTGCTGACCTGCGTGCACCTATGACCGAGCCCAGATAAGCTGACAGGTGATATTGAAGACCTGTCACAGCCTGACCCGCCGTCACCCAGGCGTGGGCACTACACAATTGCCATGGAACCTACACTTAATTCTGGGAAATGGAGGGAACCTTGAATTGATTGTGGGTTGTTGTTTTTTTTTCCTGATACCTTGGTAGAATAAAATCTTCAAAGAATTAAATAGAGTAATAAAAAATAGATATATTTTTTCAACATTGAGACTGTAGACTGACTTCTGTGACTGTCCAATCAAATTTTTAACTTTGCCTTTTGCAGTCTCCCTTCCTTTGGTCACCCCCCTTCCATCCCTCAGTGTCTCCCTGTCCTTATTAAAATTTGATGTCAGAAAAGGAATCAACAGCTCTGTATGCCAAGATATAAGTGGATAATACAGTGTGAAGTGTTACCTCACCCAAACATATTTGCACTTTGGCCACGATCTGAAATTTAGACCGCAGGGAAAAAAGTGCACAATTGGGTCATGGCGAGATGATGGTTTCCTAGGAGACTCTATCTCCCCAGGGCTCTGAAGCTCGATTCCCATGGAACAGGAAAACTGTGTTCGATCATCACTGGTTCAACTCTTCTTAGAGAGCAAGAGAGGTGTTTCTCAACTCCGCCCACCACTTCTGTAAGGAGACTTTTAAGACTATTTTTTTCTAATTTTCCTCCCCCATGAAATTTTAATATCACAGAAACATTATCAAGAGATATTTTTAATATAAAAGGGGGGACTCCCCCAAAAGTAACTATCTTCTAGAGGGTGGGCCGCCCATAGTACAGGCTTAGCCCGCTAGGGGAGTGTTCTAGGGACCCATCTGTACCAGCGTACCACGTGGCCTTGTTGCCAGAGCCTGCATAAGGCTTCAGTGAATTTTTCTGAAGATTCTTTCATTGTGTTTGCCCCTTTCATGATGGGTAATTTGCAAGTGCACCTGCGTGCACCGTACTGGGGGTTCAGCAGTTTTTGACCAAAAAAGGGTATGACCTTCGTTCTCCACCCTCCATATTCCTCTGATCTTGCCCCAAGTGACTTTTTTTTGTTTCCCAAGATGAAAAAAGTCCTCAAAGGGAAATGTTTTGCCAGTGTGGAAGAGGTGAAACAAAAAGCTGCAGAAACACTAAAAGGCATCAGAATCGACTAGTTCAAAAACTGTTTTAAGTGGTGGGAAAAAGTCTCAATAGGTGAATTGCATCGAATGGAGAGTACTTTGAAAGCGACTGAAGTGTAAAGAGGTAAGAATAAATACACGTTTTTTATATAAATAAATTCCAGTGCGTTTTTGGGTCCCCTTTGTACTGTATGTATCCTTGTGCTTTCTACACAAAAAGGCGAAGAATTTTTGCCCTGCAAAAGAAAAAATCAATTTTTGCTCCATTGGGGGACAAATTGGATTCACTGAAAACTTATATTGAGAGTCAACTTGATCCATAGAACAATGAGAAACCAAAAGGACATGCAGTCCTTCCCCTCCCTCCACTTCCTCTTTCATTCTTCAGCTTTGAAATGACTCAGGCTACACATAGGAAAAATGGAAAACTTTCTTGTGCTATGAGTGTTCCCTGCCTCAGGAGATGCAATAAATACATTCCTGGGAAGTTCAGGAAGAGCTGTTTTTTATTCTTTGAGCTTGTTACGAATTAATCCATGATCAAGGCCTGCCCCATGGAGTTTGGAGCACCTGATTCACACCTAAGTTCCCTATAAAGAGCAAGTCAACCCAAGTCCCTTTAAAACTGGCCTTGTTGAACTGTTCTGACAATTGCCTTTTATGACGGCAGCGTGACGGAGCGCTGTCTTTGATGGGTGCTCATAACGAACTGCTGGGCAGGCATTCTGTAATTATAAGAAGCATAATAATATCTCACGTTTATATTGCTTGCTTTCATCTCAGTGGATCCCAAGGCATTTTATAGATTATATTATTCATAATAAAATAGATAAATACTTTAATGAAAGCATTCTTCTTTTTTTAAATGTGTACACTACGTAATACAGGGCAGAAGTCTATATTACAATGCAAAAATGTGAGCCATGTAGTTAACACTTGTACAAAGTTGAACTTTCTCATAGTCAGTATGGTACTGCATTGGAGATGTCTGACTTGCTTTAGACAGACTATACTTTCATCTCTGTCTGTCTGGTGGTGGCTACATCCAGCAGCAGTAACTTCATTCATTTGTTGGTTCATTCATTCATGTATTCCATTCACCAAACATTTATGGCAGGTCTGTTTTTGTCAGGTACCAATGACTATGGAAGGCGCCGGCTTTCCTTGGCAAGTGCACAGGCAGCGAGTCAGGGATGATCTCAAGGCCAAGAAGCTGCAGGGCATGGAATATGTGAAAAAAGTTTTCTTCCTGGCACTCACTTTTGGGTGTGACAGTAACTTTAAACACATATTTGCACATGCCTGAGGCTTCAAGCTCTTCTATCTCCATTAAATTAAACCAGAGTCAACCTGCTTGACACCCAGAAAATCCTGCAGCCCCCAAACAAAAACACGCATTTGCTCAGAGTCCCAACCACCAGGCTGGCGGTTGCTTTTCCTCTGAAAGTCTTATGTTGCACCCACAGAAGGGGTGGCCTAAATTGCCCTCATCAAGCTCCAGCCTGGTGTTTCCAGCGATGTGTACTAGCTTGTTTAGTTCACACTGGCTGGTCTTATTCAGCTGCCCCTGGGCATGTCCATGAGTTCCAGGCATGTCCTCCAAGGAGATGGGTGTTCGTTCGGCAGGCAGGTTATGCCTGTGACTATGGCAACGGGTAGCTGCCTCTGTAGCAGGGCTGGGTGCTGGGAGACTTCTTGCAGCAGGTCTCCCACCACCAACCTGCCTGATGTCCACCAGGAAGACTGAGTCTGGAAAAGCCCTCAGCCTCTTACCTCCTGATGTCTTGGTGAGTGAGGGTCAGAGAAGATGAATGAGTGGAGGGAGGACAGTAACTGAGTGAAGGCAAATGCTGACAGTGCTTTTGCTGGAGGGGAATTCTGCAGTCTCATGGGTCCCTGGGCAATTCCTCCCAGTAGACACAGTGTACAGGGTGTCC
Source organism: Desmodus rotundus (assembly GCF_022682495.2). NCBI lineage: Eukaryota > Metazoa > Chordata > Mammalia > Chiroptera > Phyllostomidae > Desmodus > Desmodus rotundus. The sequence goes on along the minus strand of NC_071399.1, from coordinate 15,201,101 downwards.
AGGTGCTTGCTTGCCTGCGTGGCCACCACAGAGGATGTTCAGGCTGCTTCGGGATGTGTTGGCCATGCCTTCTTTCTTCACCCACTTCTCCACCCACTTCTAGGGTGCACAAGGAGCAGGGAGAGAGTCCCATTTCCCCTTTCCTTGACAAACATTTCACCCTAGTGGAAGCGCAGCTCTAATGTCCTAATCTTAATGACGTTTTTTTGAGATGCTGGGAATGTCACCTCACTGAGACTCAGACTAACAACACTAAAAAGAGAAGATAACCTATTCTTTCTCTCAAACAAATCCTGTTTATCCACACGCTCTCACCCATGTCCTAGGGACCCTGACAGCAGAGCCACCTTCATGGACATGTGACATGTGCAGTCTCCAGGACTCAAAGGGCCTCCCACTTGGCTTAATGTTCTGTTACCCCCGTTTTGAAATTCTTAGTAATTTGGGAAGAAGGGGCTTCACGCTTTCATTTTGCATTGCACCCTGCAAATTATGTTGCCAGTCCTACCTGTGAGCGTCTTGGATATCCTTTCCTCTAGGAAGCTTTTCCACACTCCCAGGACGGGGCTTCTTTAGAAATCTACTCCTCTGGGCTCTTTAGAAACCTTCTAATGAGATGTCTCAGACTGTGGGCCAGTCCTTTCAGGGCCGGACCATGACGTGGCCTCGCATCCCCAGCGCCTAGTAAGTACTTGGCACTATGCGTGTCGTAGATGTTCGGTAAATATTTCAGGAATGAATTTCAGCATTTTGAATGCACAATATATTTCTACTAAATGCTAATGCGATTACTAAATGTATCTGTAAGTTTAACAAATACTTACTAAACCTTTATTATGAGCTAGGCTCTGGGTACATAATTTACATAGCAGAGAGCATAACAGACAAGGTCCCTTCCATGGAACTTTCACTCAAAGTGTGGAGACAGACTGTTAATAAGTAATCTAAAAATGTGTATAATTACAAATTGTATTGATTCCTCTAAAGTTAAAAAACAGGGTGGAGTAAAAGAGAACATGGTACAGCACTTAGCTCCTCTCCATGGAGCTTGAAGCTAAGCCCTGAGGGAGTGGGTGTTCCAGGAAGATGAACAACTTGTGGTTAGAACCTGAGGTTGCAGAGACCCAGGAACGGAGAGGAGGCCAGTGCAGAGGGAGCTCACAGAGCTCGGGGCGTACTGACAGGAAATGAGGCTGATGAGATAGGCAAGGCCCAGATCCTACAGATGCTTGTAGGAATTTGGATTTTATTCAAAATGCCATGGGGAGCCTTTGAAGAGTTTTAAACATTTGAGCATATCACCCAATTTATCTTTTCAAAATGACTTCTTTAGCTGCGCAGGGGGAAATGAGTTGGAAGTGGAATGAAAATAATGGGGATGCTGTAGGAAGAGCTCCGAGGGCGCCATCGCAGTAACATGAGGCAAGAGAATAACAGCTTAGGCTAGGGGCAGTGGAGGCAGGAAGAAGGAAGATTTGTGAGATATTTCGGAGGTGCACTTGGCTATTGATTAATATGGGGAATGAGGGGCAGTGAGGTGCTCTGAATGAGACCTAGGTTTCAGACTTGAGGAACTGGATGGAGAGAGGGGCTGTTTGTTCAGAGGGTAAGCACGCAGAAAGCAGCACATCTGAGGGTGGAGCAGAGGGTAGAAGTCAGGAGTTGGGGTCTGAATAGTTGGCGGACAGAATGGTGTGTAGTTAAAGGGGTGCCGTGAACCGTCTTCAGGCACAAGAGGCATAAACTGGGAACTGCGGGCACTCGGTGTGTAGAGTGCTGATCCTCCCAGAGCCAGCATAAGTCTGGGAAGCTAAAGGGGTAAGAGGGAACAATGCCCATCACTATTACATGTAATGACCTCCTTCAACTGCTCGCTCCCGTTCTCGGGACCTATGCTCATCTTCTCAAAGAAGGAATGCACCCTCGAAGGTTCCATTGCATTGAGAGTGGGTGCCAACACCTGTCTCTGCTGTTCGCTGCTAAGAAACCAGACCACAGTAGTGGATGGTGGTCTGGGGAGACCAGTCAGGAAGGAGAGCATCGATTCTCCCTGGTGCGCTGCAGCAAGGGGGGTGAGGGGAGGAAATCGCCTTCGCTGTATTGGCCCCCTGAGGAAGTGGTGTTTGCGGGGTCCACTGGGGAGTCTGGCTTCAGAGAAGGCCAAGAGCTGAAGGGCAAGTCCAGCAATTTAACTGAAGACACTGTGAGGTTTTCTGGACTTCAGGGGACACATTGAAGGGTTTGGAGGGAGGGAAGGGGTAGAGTTTTGGTTCAGAATGGGGACGGGTACGGGGACGATAGTCGAGCTGATACTGACCACAGGGATGCCATTCTTGGCCTTACAGCGGTGACAAAATTAACCAGGAATGGGAAGAATGATATCCTTAAGGAGACGGGTGAGCAGTCACTGTTAGTGCAGTGGCCATAAACAGGTCGAGGAGTGGTATGGAGATTCCAGAACCTCTGCTCCCTGGGGCAATGATAGAGTTGGAATGAAGGGCTAACCATCCCTCGTTGGGGCTGGTCTCAAATTGTGAGCTGGTCTCCAGCCCCTGTGAACTCATCCAGGGGAATTTCAACCTATCTGCATTTATCTCCTAATGTAGGAAAGCATGGAAGGAATGATAGGTATTCTGGGATTAGCTGAGCCTGACACATGATGTTTTATTCATGTCACTTGATAACCTTTGCTTCAGTCTCCCACATAAACTAGGAACCCATGACAAATGCCTGGATGGGAGCTATGGCCCCTCCCCCGGGTGGACACCGAGGCTGTCTATCTTGTGTCCTTATAAATTGTTGCTGGCAAGGAAGCGATCCTACTAGTCATCTTTTTAAACGACCTTCCTATGTTAAAGACTGCGTGGGGAACAGTGTGCATTATCATGTTGCAAAGTAATAACAACTTCTATTTAGTACTTGAGGTTGGAGAGAGAGCAGAACATATTTTAATATTTCCTTCCAAGTAGATGAAAATGGTCCCTCTCTTGCTCTTATTGTTTCTTTCTTTCTTGTGTTCCTCCCAATGGTCAAGGTGTCCTTTGATGAGATTTGATAGCCCAGATGAGAGAGTCATTCACACATCCTTTACGTGCTACCTCAATTATAGAATTTAATCTCCTGGGCCTGTGCGTTTGGAAATATGGAAACTGTGAATTCCCTTGTTGTTCTTATGAGAACATAAAGGTGGGAGGAGGAGACGAAAGATCCAAAGAGGACCCACTTATGTTTAGAAAAATACCAGTGGAGTAGTTTCCATCTATATTTGGCATATCTATTTCATGCTAGGCGCTGGAACAAGCGATAAGCCAGATGAGCCTGCCCTCCAGGAGCCTGCAGTCCAGCGGGATGAGCAGAGTTACTGCGCATCATGACAGTGACTCGCAGTGGGACGTACTGGTGGCTAAGACAGCACACAGGAGGGACACCGGGCCCAGTCGTTCGGGTCCAAGGCAATAGCATCTAACCTGAATTTTAAGTGTTGGATAGAAGTTAACCACGTAAGGCTACGAAAAAGAGAACATCTCAGGAGGAGGAACAATGTGTGGAAAGGCCTGAGGAAGACAACCAGAATGGGAGACTTGGGGGCAGGATGAGCCCTAGGTGGCTGGACTGGGGAGCAGCATGAAGACGTTGGGGAAAAAGGAGGTTGGACAGGGAAAACCAGATCCTGCAGACCTAAGAGGGGTGGATGGGACATGACATTCTGGAGGGAACTGGGATGCCACTGAAGCATCTGATGTGGTCGGACAACAAGTGGAGGGATTAAGGAAGAGAGAGGAGCCAGAGACAGACCCCTGAGAGGCTGTCCCAGCCATCTGGTCCCTGGTCTTCCCAATTTTCATCAGGCACCACTGTCTAAATAGTAGAAATAATATATGCCAGTATTTATATGCAACTCTCATCTAAGGTTATGTTTATATATAGAGAGAAACAGCAATGTGAGAGAGAAACATCACTCAGTTGCCTCTTGTACTTGGCCCGACCAAGGAAGAACCTGCAATCTAGGCATTTGCCTTGACAGGGAATTGACCCCGTGACCTTCTGGTTTACAGGACAATGTTCCAACCAACTGAGCCACACCACCCAGGTCTGCTAGTGTATAAAATAGATGGTATTACCTATACTCCAACCAAATATATGTCTATATATTTAAATGTGTTACATACATTTTGAACATATGCATATACCAATATAAAAAATACTATTTCAAAAGATGAGATGAAGTATATAAAAATGGAAGTTCTAATCATTTTCTCCCCCTCTGAAGTGGAGTCTCCAGTTCCCCACTCTGGAGACCACTGGCTGAGGCCGGTCGGAGCCCGAGCGATTCGGACCCTTGTCAAGCTGTGGCACACACAGGCTGCTGCGAGGCGCAGCCGGACCCCGTGGCAGTGTTCGAATTCTGCGCACAGCAGTCTAATGCAAAGGTTTCCATTCCTTGGGACAAGTCAACTCTCACTTTCCTTTCAACAGTTTAAAAGATGATAACAGCACCATCTCTTACCAAAGCAATTTTTCTCACAATTTTAATGTTTCTTCCTTTTAAGAATAACATTTGTATGTTACTGACTAAAGGTATTTTGGTGGACAACCACGGGGAAATTCCTCATTGGCTTAGTTCAGTTTCTAATGTCTTTGACTAGTCTGGAGTTAATGGCCTGCTTGACTACTGGTAGGAGAAGGCTCGTGTTCATCTAACTCGAATCTTTCGATTATAATGGTTGTGGAACACGGGGCCCTTACCGTCTGTGCCAGTCTGTGGCGCGGACGGCTCTGTGAAGGATCTAGCAATACCAAAGGGACAGAGGGGCAAGGAAACCGTGTTAATACACAGCTGCTGCCCTGTGAGGGTTCCCGAGAAAGCAATGCTCAGAGCAGAGCGTCTCTGAGAAGTCAGCAAGTGCACGTAAAGCTCCTCACACTGGCACTGGGTGAGCAGAGCTGCTCTCTCCCTGCACTTGACCTTCCCCGTCATTCTTTGTCAGGGTGGCCTCCTCCTGCTCCACTGAGTGGCCTTGCTGTCTTAGACACCAGGAGTAAAGTTAGCTCCTCAAACCACTATCCTGGGCAGATCCAGGTGACAGAAAGTTCACTGTGACCTTTCCTTCTATTGGGAAACCACTTAGAGATGTTGTTCTTCCCCAACCAAATCGCCAAGCGCACAGGTGCGTATTTTTATAAGTGAATGTGACTGGTGCATCTGTGAAGGCACACTTCCATATCTAAATATTTATTGGGCCGCAGGGGAGTTGGGCAAGGAATAAAGAGAAAGGAGCAATTATATGTTTCAGGATTTATACTTTTTAAAAAATCATTCTTCCTGGTGTATTATAAATCAGCAATTCTCATGTCTCAGTTTTTACAGATACAGAGTTTTACAGAGACACGTGGGACCGTCTCCACATTCACCGTGCACATGCTGCAAGCTGAAGGAGACGCAGATGGTGTCGTCATCTGCAGAGATCAAGAGGAGATTAAGCTACACAAAAACTCAGCAAACAAAGCCAAAGAAAGGAAACAATGAGAAGGTTCTAAAACCCGGTCATAAAATAATAATTTCTCTTGAAAATAAAATAGTGGTTTCTCTGGATGAATACTGCCTTTCTTTTGTCTCCTTCCCTCTGACATTATTCTATTTACTCTGAGAAAAATAAATTTTAAAAGTGCTTTTCCCCAGATCATTTACTTATTTATTCCATGTGTCTGTCCCCGTGCTCGGTGGGCAGCCCCTTGGCCTGCCCATCAGGACTTAACTCCCTGTCTGCCTCCCTGGGTTGCTGCAGAATGAACGGCGAGGGCCTTGGGCCCGCACAAGTGCAAGCACGGCAGAGACACCAGCAGACCTGGCTGCACTGCAGGTCCCTTGGGGAAATTTGCTCAGCTCATGATCTTGACCCCTTGCCAGGCAGCTCCCTCCTCCAAGCTCTACACCTTGCTAGCCAAGGCTATTGTTACACTCAGTTTCGGCCATCCCTTGTGTTAAAAAACAAAAATGCACCCTCAGAAGAGGCATATTTAGACATAGGAGCAAAACATTACCTGGCACATGCCCACTTTCCTTTTCCTAGTCAGCTGAGATCATTTTTTCCTCTTCTACCAGGTATTTCACCTCCCCGTGTTTGCAGATGGTCAGCTTGCGCGTTGCAATGTTTTTCCTACAACTCTTTAGGCTTCTAAAAATCATTTATATGTTTCAAGGGGAGTGGGGGGAGAAACTAAGCTCACCAACCCAAAGACTGAGATTTAAAAAAAAAAAACAATGTTTAGAGGGACTACACATCCCCTTCCCCCAAATATTTTAAAGCACTTAAACATAAAAAATTAGTCCCTCAGTCTCTCGGATGGAGTCCTACTTGTGTTATGGGATGTAGCTTGGGCAGTGATGTCATCATATTTATGCTGAATCTACTGGGGAGTGCTCTGTGAGAAAAACATAACGATGTGCGTTGCAGCACATACAATGGCTCCCTCAGCACGGCTGTGTCCTTAGGTGGTATCTGCTCAGCATGGTGGCCAGTCCTTCACCTGGAAGCCACGTAGATTCGCGGTGCTGGCATCAAAGCTCATCCCAAGTGGAATCTAAGCTAATGCATAGTGAATAGCAAGGGCATCTTGGGTCCGGTTGGTTATTTTTGCACCAATGTAGATAAAAGTTCCATAGTATGTTTTCAGATCATGTTACTCATGAAAAATGGCAAATTTGTATGGCACACTGATGTCACCTGGAGGATTTGGAACTCAAACTAGACTGCTTTCAATGACGATGACCAGCCCCGGGTCTTTAGCCACCCAGACAGGCTTGGTGCCCTGATTACAGGGAGATCACTCTCTCGGGGCACACTATTGGGAAGCGTTTGTATCTACAGCACAGAGGTTACCAAGCGACACCTGAGGGCAATTGCTTACAGCCAGCCACTACTTCCCACACCCAGTGCTCTCTCTCCGCCCAACTTTCACATTCTATGCAGTTCCTCCCCTGGCTTCTTCTTTCCTCCTCTCCCCGTGGCCATTAACTATGCCCAGCTACGAGAAGCTCTTGGAGTAACAAGGACTTTCCTACCTTTGAAGGCTGGAACATGCACACGGATGATGACCAGGCATGTGCTTGGAAGGCGGCCAGAGGCAACGCTTGCTATCCAAGGGGCAGGACGCATTTTTATTAGGCGCCTCTGCAGTAACATCCTCCTCTGAGGTCACACGCAAGTCAGAGCCCATTGCAGTCACCGTCCCTTTGCCCAGCATTTTTGGGTAGTGAGATTTCCCAGTCCTGCCGTCCCAGGTCCGCGGATACTGCCAGGACAAATACATCCTATAAAACTGAGGGCAGTCTTGGAATTTTCTCTATTGTAGGTCAGAGTGTATACAGGTACGTGCATGGCTTACCAATTTTGCGCCCACCCACTGAAGCAAAAATTCTAAAAATAGGTCCTTATCCTTTTTAATTTCAAAAAGTACATTCCCTCCCTATGATGAAATTCCAACCTGAGAAATCCCCGATTTTTTAGCGAAAGGAGCTTGTTTGCCACAGCCTCCTGTCTGCACTATTGACGTGTACGCAGTCGTGGTCAAATGCAAGGCTGAAAAATAATGTTATCGTCACCCATATCATTCTTAGTAACATAATAGCACAGATTCATCTACCTGCATAATGTTTCTGTATATTGAAAAATATAAAAGTTCAAAAATAATTATGAAGGAGCATGTAAAAATATAGATTTCTGACATCCCTAAAATTCGGGGAGTATTCCTGTTACATTTGTATATATTTAGCAATAAAACAGCATTTGGCATTTCTTAAACTTGAAAATTAGATGTACCTATTCCAAAGAAAATACAGTTCTCAAGAATCCCAAAGACTACGTGAGCCTTGTTTGATAGATGCTGACTTGAGAAACTAGTCTATTTCACAAGACTACCTCTTAATAGAAATTGTTGCTGGAAAATGATGCAACTTTTTTCCTTTATGTTAGGGAAATTTTCAAATACACATGGAAATATAGAGGTAGAGGTGGTATGAGCAACCCACATATTCAATTATCACCCAGCTTCAACAGTCATCAGTTGATGGCCAATCTTATTTCTACCCCTCATTTATTCCCCATATATTATTTTTAAGCCAACCCCAGACATCATCTCATTTGTAAATACTTCAGCTTGTGTTTCTGAAAAGTAAAGACTATGTCTTAACAAAAACTAAATCCCCCTGCCATGATTACATTTAATTTCTCAGTGTAATTAAACACCTAGTCTGCGCTCAAATTTTCCAGCATGTCGCATACATCTTTTATTCTAATTGGTGTATTCAAATCAGGGTCCAACTTCTATCTGTGTTACTAGTGAGTGTTTAGTATTGTAACCAATTTTTAAATAACTCATTCGTGGATTACTCCCTAACCCCTGGGCCCATAACGTCAGGGGCCCAGAGTTTGAGAAGCACTAGTTTGGAGGTTAAGTGTGGGCTCAGGGAATGAACAGGTCTGGGATTGCGTCCTGGCTCCCGACTCCGCTGTTCACTAGCTAGGGGAGGTCAACTCACCAGTGACCCGCCTCTTCTGTAACAGGAGGTTAAGAGAGTACTTAACTCTCATGCCGGGCCACCAGCTAAAACAGAGGATGCCCAGTTAAAGTCGAAATTTAACAGTCCTGTGTTTTTATGGCCTATATCTTACACTCCTTTCACGGTAATTGCAAGGATTCCGTGGAATAAAACATTTAAGGGGCTTAAGGCAGGGCCTGCCACGCGGTAACTGCAGGATAGAAAGAGCCGTTCAGTGCAGTTCAGCCTTAGAAAAGGCAGGAAAGGCAGGCTCTCCTGTTCCACTCCCCTCTGCTCTCTGCTTTGTTTACCATTCCCCATGGGGGAGATAACAATCTTCAACAAGCCTGAAGTTGGAGCTGCAGCTAGTAGTTAACTCCTGCAGATTTCCAGGTCTGGCTGAAGAATTGTGGAGTGTTTGGGCAACCTGAGGGTACTCCTGATAACAAAGATATTTCTGCTTCTTACAAATGGAGGGCTCTGGCAGCCGAGGCCCATGCTCCCACCTGGCACTGAGCAGGGGAGCTGAGTAGCAGCTGCTCCCTTTCATGGAGCACGCACTTGCTGGTTCGCCATCTGGCCCGTTCACAGACTCCTGTCACCTGCCTGGACCCTGAGGGTACTGTGCTTGCAACTCCTTGTCTCCCCTCCAGCTGGGTTCTTATGCTGGCTCTTTGGCCCCCGTAAATGTTAAGCCTGAAGTGGAGCAAGGGGGCTGGGAAAAAAGGGTTAATGAGGCAGAAAGCAAACTGGATGATCCAAAGAAATCTTTGTTACCAAACTCAAGGGGTTCACCACTTGGGGTGTTCTATTCAAACACAAGGTTTATCACAAGGTAGTCTTATTGACTTGCAAGTAAAGGAGACAGGGTATGCATAGCCAAAGCTCTGTCTCCCTGAAGGGAGGCTTAGCCATTGTTTATGTACACACAATGTGTTGGTCAATTACACATTGATTTCTTCTTTGCGGTTGGCTAACCCTCAAGCTCATCCTGTTTACAGCTCGTCTCCAAAATACTGAGCTACATTTGAACATTTAGCGAGAATAGCATTTAGTAAGACTGGACCAGACCTTGAGACCCTTGTCCTATCTAACATCTTCCCTGGCCCCAGTTCGAGAAGTTGGGAATTGAGTTAGACCATGAAGCAGGGTGGGGGTGGAGGCCGGGAAAGAGGTAAGTATAAATAAAAAAGAAAACAAACAAACAGGAAGGAAGGGCAGTGTGGGTGTGAGTCTGACATGGGAAGAAAGTAGAAACGCAGGTAAGAAAGATGAGTGACTGAAAACTTTGAGAAACAAGGGTGGCCGGCTAGCAGGGGAGAGAAAAGGAAAGGGCAGGTACATAGTGACTCTTTATAGTGACCATTAGTTTCCACAAACAAACTTCTTACCCAGTAGTTCCGGCTTCATAATGGGTAATCCCCATCCTGCGGAGGAGTTTCCCAGGAATTCTTATGTAAATGCAGACACACCAGGCCTCCTTTTCCTCCAACTCCAGAGAGCCTTCTTCAGGATGCTCACACCACTGGGGGGTGGGGGGTAGTGGGACCGGTTTGGGACCTGAAAGGTAGCCAATGGGATTTAAGGCCCAGAGGATGACTGATGCTTATTGCCTTTGCAGTTAGGTGGTCCTGTCCACTGTGTGTGCCCAGCAAGTGTTGACAGAGAGTGACTCAGGCCCAGAAGTGGCCTGACTGCTTCAAATAGAGATCCGCAGGGTAACTAACTGAGGGTCCATCCTCCTCCAGCTCCTCCTCTTCACTGGTCTTCACAAAGAGCTGAAGGGGGAAGAAATGACAGGGAGCAAAATGGAGAGGCATTGCCCTGCAAGCAGCTTCTGAAATGCCCTGTTTCTCCAGATAGGCATGCAATTGTTGGAAAGCAAAGAACAGGAGAAAAGGGGAAAAGGGGGAGAGGGCACTTTGCTTTCTGGGGGAGGATGAAGCAACTTTCTTTGGAGAAGATGTAATATATTTAACGAGAGACACTGCCAGACAGAACCCACCCCACCTGTCGCACTGCAGAGAACCCAGGAAGCAGATGGTCCCCTCATCCTTAAATTATCTACGCTGAGCGCCATCCCTCTCAGGTGAGGAGGTAACGTTCTCATCTCACTCAGGTTGCTAGTTCTAGAGGAAGCACAGAAGTTAAAGGGGGAGATGATGGGGCTTTCTCATCTTGTATAGGAACTTGGATTCCCTGTTTATTCTGTTGTCAATACATGTCTTTTTGGAAACATTATAGATTTTTCCACATGGGTCTTGTATATTTCGTATTAGGATATTTTTAAGCATTTGGTTTTTTGCTTCTATTGAAAATAGGTGTCCTTTGTGGACATTTTCAGGTGGGTGTGTCCAGTGAACATAAGGTTATCTACATTTATAAGTAAACCTTGAATCTATGTATCTTGCTGTACTGTCTTATTAGTTGTAGGAGTCAATTTGTAAACATTTTATTCAGGAATTTTGTACCTTTGCTCATATGTGACATTTGCATATCATGTTCTCATGCTGTGTTTGCCTACTTTTGCCATCAGACTTATGCCAAAATCATAAAATGAATTAGAAGGGATCTTACACTTTTCCAAGTTCTGGAACAGTTTATATAATATTGGAGGTATGTCTTCTTGAAAGTTTGATAGAATGTACTTGTCAAAATTGTAAAACTAGTGGCACTTATTGGGAATAAATCTTTAATTGCTTTTTCCAGGTTTCTTTTTGTTGGGGGGGGAAGGGTTTATGTCAGGTGTTAGAAGACCAAACTTTGACTAAATTTTTAATCTAATTTTTCACAGAAGTCATCTCTTTCATTTGCATTCTCTATTTTATTTAAAACAAAGTCACGAAAAGTATTCTTTTATAGTTCAGAAATCCATGTCTTGAGTTCTATTCTTTCTCCATCCTAATTTTGCTTGTGTATGTATTTCCACTCTTGTTCCTGACGACACTTGCCAAAGATTTGTCTATTTTGTGAAGTACTAAGTCTTGGTTTTATTTATTAATCCTACTACTTTTTCTTAATTCATTTCATTTTGCTTAATTAGTTGGATTTTTTACCTCTCTGGGTTTACTTATCTTTTTCATTCTGAGTACAAGCTTAGTTTACTCAATCTTTCCTATTGAATTAGACATTTTTTTCCCTACCTACCCCTACGTAGTATTTCTGTTTTGAGTAGAGCAGATCCACTCCTCATTCTAAGTGATCATGTTGGGGTTAGTCCGAGGACTCCCTCCCCTGTACATGAGGTAATTTAGGTGGCCATTATCTGTGGACGTGTGGAGAGAATCTGCCTGAAAACGAAGACAAAACAGCAGAGACAGGAATCAATGATATTTTTTGTGCACCTGGGTCTAACTATTTCTGAAGTCTACCCTGGCCTTCTTAATTACATAAGCCAATATGGGATGAGTTTTTTTTTTTTTCATTTCCTTAAGCCAGGTTGAGGTGGGTTTTAGAGCCCTGTAGATTAAGAAATACTGCCTTGTCTTTTAATGAAGGCATGGAGGACTATATACAGGGTCCGGCAGAAGCAAGGCCTGCATGAGTGTGGCTGGTAGGGTAATAATATGGGTGTAATAATCTATAATTTTAATTTGAACATTCCACCTAAAATGTCATATGGCGTGCTTGACTGTTAGTTCCAGAATCACGTGCTTATGATTTTGTAATAAAAGATTTTATAATGAAAAAGGGGTGTTGTTTGTGCCGGACCCTGTACTCCCCCCGAGCATTGCTCTTATGCTACAAGCTTTGATATATTTTCCTTATTGTAGTTCATTTTTAAATAGCTTGTAATTCCTATTTCAATTTGAAAGAATTCAGACTTAAAATTCCAGTTGGATTTTTTAGATTTTTTGTTTCTATTTCTTTGATATTGATTTTATTGCATCGTGGTCCGTAAGTGTGGCCTAATTTTTGTTTGGTCAGAAATTTCAGAATCTGTTAATTTTCTTTATGTTAATTCATGGACAGTCTTAGGAATCTTCCATGTGTGTTTAAAAAGTATATGTTGCATATTTACGCGCATACAATTTTGTTTTTATATAAATATTTTATAACTAGTAATATGTACACACTAGATTGATGATTTATTGTGTCACTTGAATCCTGTGTACCTGTCTCTATTTGTCCATCTCAGTGAGAAACATTTGAAAATTCCCCTTTACCACTGTGAATTCTAATTTTGTTTGTACTTATACCAGTTCTTGCTTTATATAGCCCAGGCGATTGGTTGGTTACATTAGGATTAATGTTATAAATTTCTGAATAATTGTACCTCTTCAGAATAGTAAATACACCCTCTTTCTTTTGATGCCCCTTTTTTGCTTTGAATTCTATTTTGTCTAATATAATGTTATCTTGCTTAAGGTTTTTTTTTTCATCTGTTTTGTAAGTCTTTTCCAAATTTTTTTCTGCAAAGATTTCTTTCTGTGTCATGTTTTCATCTCTTGTAAGTGGCATGTAGTTTAATTATCTTGTTTTTGTTTTTTACTCAGTCTGAGAATATTTAGCAGATGAAGGTAATTCACTTATTTTATGGTGATCACAGATAAAATTAATTTCTGAGAATAGAAATTATAAAATTTAACCAACTGGTATTACGGTTCCACTCAGGGAAATTTGCCATACTGTTTTTTTTAGATTATTTCCTTTCTTTTCTTCTTTCTATTCTCTTCCTTAAGATAAATGTACCAGTTATGGGAAATGTTCTCTAAGACTAAGACTTTTAATTTCATTTTCCCATATTCCACCTATTTGTCCTTTTGAACTGTCTTTCCAGACAAGTTCTTAGGTCCGTTTCCCATGGGTTGCTCTTAAGCTTTGTCCCTTCTACTATTAGTCCATCTACTGAAACTGTTACTTCAATAATCAAGATTTTGGGTTTCAGTGTCTCTGATTATTATTCATATAACCAGATTTTGTCTTTGGAATGTGTGATCCCCTTACTCCCTACGAAGAAATTATTCATGATAATGTGGTTTAGATGCTTCCATCTCTTTCCTCTATTAATTGTTTTTGTTTTAAAATCTTTAGTTCTTTTGTTGGTAAGTTTTGGTGTCTCTCTCAGAGTGTTTATTTACCTAACCTGTGAGTTAATTCTGGTGTGAGCTCACATTTGAGTTTGAGACTCCCTCTTACCTATTGGTGAATACCGTGCCTTATTTTTTTCAAGGCCTGTCTCCGGTGATGAAAGAGAAAGGCAGAGTGAGCTCTCAAGGCGCTATACAAAGCAATAACCTGCACTTTGGGCCCTGAGCTACTTCCTGGGTCCGTGTTCACTGCTCCCCCCCCCCCACCAACCACACTGTGGACTTGCAAGTTTGCACCGCCTGTGATCTGGGGACATGCCAGAGCCACCCTCCCCACGGACAACAGGCCTTCTCTCTCTCTCTGTACTTGGGCTGCCTTCATTTTATTACAAATACAAAATTTTTTCTTTGCTGGATCAGAATAGTTCATAACCTCTTATTCATTCCTAAAGTGATTTAATAAAATTATGTCCTTTTATAAGTTAAGTTTCACAAAGCCTCAAATTTGTATTGCATATATTAAGATATTTACACCTTGATTTTGCCTAAGACAGCCTGTCCCCCAGGGAACATTGCCAATTTAAAATGAGATGTTTCACAGAACTATACTGCACGTTTCAATGTGTTCCATAGGGTTTGTAATTAATAGTCATAGTAGCACCTGCTCTAAACCTTAATTGCTTTCTTTCCCATGAAAATGGATGCTGGAGGTGTTGTGAATTGATTTGTGACTATGGGCTACATATTCAGCTTTGGCATACACAGTACAAAAAAACTGAACACAGTATTGGCAATTTTCCTAAGGAAAAGCTTAATTACAATTGTTTCAGGTATTCAAATAAGTGCCTGCTAATGAATGTAATGGTAATAGTACCATTATTTACCATTTGATGTCACACATATGTCTGGACATCCCAAGAGACCAAAGAGGTGACATAATTTAGCTGATAACAATAGAAACACTCCAGAATCCAGTAACTCAGCTTAGCATAAACGGCTCCTTATATCCAACCTCATTGTCCCCTCATTGTTCATTCAAGGACGCCCCTCTGGGTGAAGGAGTCCTGGGTTCTGAGTCCACCCGTCTGTTTACGACTGTGCCTGTGGGTACATCGCTGACCTTCCCTGGACCTTGGCTTCTCATCTCACAAAATGGCTGCAGAGCCCTGACCTGCGTGGCTCAGTTCGAACAGCGAAGGGTCGCTGGTTCGTTTGGGTCTGGGTCCAGGTCCGGGCGCATCCAGTGAGTGTTTCTCTCTCACATCGACCTTTCTCTCCCTCTCTTTCTCCCTTCCTTACCTGCTTTCTAAAAAAAAAATAAATAAAATACATATTTTTTTAAATCCCCGTGGAGTCAGGCCTGGCAAATGGTCCCACCAGTGGAGGTGGCACCGGCTTGAAGACTGTGAATAAAATGTACTTCAGAAATGTGTGTGCAAACGCTACGTTTGTAAATTAAACTGTATTTCCAAATCACTTCTATTATTTTTCCTTTTAAATAAGTAATCTATATTTATTTCAGAAAAAAAATACATGAAAAAGAAAAGCAAAGGAAGAAAATTTCCTGCCCTGTTTAATCAATTGCATTTTAAACATCCTAGAGAAACACAAAAGCCTTTGAAAGGCATAAAACGAACCCTTGTAATGTGAACATTTACTTGTTAGCTTGATTTTTCATGTAATAAATTAACTCTGAAATGGGATTTGGGGGTATTTCCTGATACAGTGTCATCCATCCTCTCAGCTGATGTTCCCCAACTCCTTCTGTGTAAGGCCCTGCCTCATCCCCCCTGCTGCCTGCATGGCCTCTGCAGTCAACGCTACAGCTTTCTGTGCGTAACTGCAGTTACTTCCGTTTCAACCTCACACTGTGGGCCAGCGGGCCACTCGTCCTGTGATGGACTCAACACCTGGACTACCAAAGCCCCCAGGATTCAGGGCACACCCGCCAAATACCAAAAGCAGCTTTCCTGCCATCGTATTATAATCCATTCTCCGAAAGAAACATTTTAAAACATGGTGTCCTTGGGGAGCTGAATTATCACTTTTTCCCCAGTCTTTTGGGTGGTGGTAAGGAGTAGAGGATTAAGGGTGAGGGACAGGTAGCTTTCCTGAAGAGGCTGAAAGGTACCCCCTGCTGAAGGAGCCACTCTGACCGTGTATTTTATTAAACGCCTAAGTGGAGTAATCAGATTGAAACATACACCGAAGAGCTTGCTGTAGGATTTGAAAGTGCACAGGTCATTCCACATTGCAGGTCTGATGATCTCTGCGGTTCTGACACTTCCTGTCTGAGGCCGGTGGGAAGTCCAGGATTTGTGTGCCCAGATGGAGCTATCCTCATAAAAGGAAGCCAGACTGATGACCTCACCTGCAGCCTTTCTGATTGGATTCCCAGTTCCTTCTCCTGTTAATGAATGGCGTAGTAGTTGACAGAAGCTGCTGAAATTAGCTGCCATATTTACACTTTACCAAAGCCTTGTCTTCTGAGGTTTCTAACAAAGTGACAGGGGTTTCCCAGGAGTCTAGGACTTGCTCTCTCTGGGCTTGTTTGAGATGTCAGAAAATGCAAGATGAGATCGAAAAATGTGTACTTTTACAAAGAACATTCATTGGATGCTCCAAAAAAATGTCTCTTCTTGCATAAAAGGATAGTTACTCATTGCGTTCTCTTCCTATTATTCCTAAGTGTTTCGTTTCAGAACACATCGACTGGAGCAAACGAATGAGTAGTGCTCAACCCAGATTACCCTGGTAAGTTATAAAACGTACTCACAGAATATGTTATAGGTAGGTCACGTATCACAACTAAATATGTATTTTGTGTAATTATTTTAGGTCTGCACATAGATATGTACTAGAAGCCATTTTATTTGCTTTGTGTATATTTACAAAACATACTGAAGAAAATAAGTGATCTATGTTTATAATTTTCAACATATTTTAGACAAGGTCAATAATCACTTATTAATTTGCTATTGGAAGTAGCTTTCATGTTTTTTTAAATTGTACTTGTTTGTTTTGGAAATCAAGTCAGCATGACAATATTCTAAGGATTAACAAGTAGGAAGAATATTGTTTTTTTGTATAGAAAAGACTTTGCCTTATTGCTGAAATCTACTTGGGGAACCTACTTATTTGGGTTTGTTTGTTTGTTTTTTCATTTGTTTGCTTTGGTAAGCTGTCCTCAGGAAACTGCATTTTATTTCTTTTAATTAAAAAAATTTAAATACTGGTTTTCTTCCTCCACCCACCCTTTGGCAACCATCAGCTAGTTCTCTGTATCTATGAGTTTGTTTCAGTTTTGTCTTATTTATTCATTCATTTTGTTCATTTGTATGGCATTTGTCTTTGTTTGACTTACTTAATCTAGCGTAATATCCTCTAGGTCAATCCATGTCGTCACAAATGGCAAGATTTCCCTCTTTTTTGATGAATATAATCCATTGTGTATATACACACACACACACATATACATATATAGAAGTCTGTCCATAAAGTATCCAGCCATATAATATGAAAAATAGTCATTTATTGAAGATACGAGAGACAAGAAACATTGAACTTAAGATAATGATGCCTCAGTCCCCTGCAAAATAGGCACCTTGAGACCTCACACAGTCCTCCCAATGGCAGCATGATGCTCCTTCTGCTCTGGTAGCAGAAACTGCAGAACAAATTTTGCCAGGACGCATTCCCTGCCAAGATCCTGCATCAAAATCTCAGACACAGTAGTTTTTGGAATCCCCAAATCAGCTTCCAGTTCTCACACTGTCAGGCGCTGGTCTTTGTGGATTGCAGCCCGGACACGTTCAACATTCCCAGGCGTTCTGTCTGTTGCAGGCCTTTCAGAATGTGGATCACTTTCAACAGATTCTTGACCATCTTCGAAGCATTTGTACCACACTTTTATTTGTGCTGCACTCTTTACATCGCCCCCCAAAGCCTTTTGAGTCATCTGACTAGTTTCCATGGAGGAGTGTTCAAGCTTTAATGCAAAATTTGATGCAGGTTCATTGCTCTACTCACTTAGACATTTTGAATGTGACAGCCACATGGTACACATGCTCACTCAATGGTGTCTACCACCCCCACTGAGTAGGACAGTGAAGTCATCATTGTTCGTGCATGTACATTCCAGTCCACTCTCCTTGGCTGCCATGTTACATTGATGTCGCACAAACTGTTCTCATTATATTAACAACGGCTGGACTTATTCAGGACAGCCCTTATATATATATCTCACCATCTAGTCATCTATTGATGGACACCTAGGTTGCTTTCATATCTTGCCTACTATTAATAATGCTGTAATGAACATAGGGGTGCATATATCTTTTCAATTTAATGTTTTTGTTTTCTTCAGATAAATACCCAGAAGTGGAATTGCTGGATCATATGACAGCTGTATTTTTAATTTTTTGAAGAATCTCTATACTGTTTTCCATAGTGTTTGCACTAGTTTACAATCCCACCAGTGGTGATTTTGTCTCCTAGAGGTTATGTGGTCACGTGGGGAGACAGTTTGCTTGTCATTGAGAAAGGGAGGGCTGCTCGTGTGAGAGGCCAGGGCCGCCTAGAGCATCTGCAATGCACAGCACAGCCCCCTCAGCACAGAGTTATCCAGTCCAAAACGTCCATAGTGTAGAGGTGGAAAACTTCTAGATCGGAGGCTAATATGACCTTTTTAAAGCAGTGGCTAGAAGAAAAATTTGGATGACGGTCTGAGTGTAAGAGGTTAGCATTTTTCTAGAAGTTGGTCTTGCGGTTGCGAATGTTTAAAGGCACGCCCACTTCTAG
The DNA here is from genome assembly GCF_022682495.2 of Desmodus rotundus. NCBI lineage: Eukaryota > Metazoa > Chordata > Mammalia > Chiroptera > Phyllostomidae > Desmodus > Desmodus rotundus. The sequence continues at coordinate 15,182,732 of NC_071399.1, read as the reverse complement.
ACACCTGCTGCGCAACCTACAGAAGGAAGCAGCAGGGCGTAGTGACCTGTGTGAAATGGGAGTCACTGGATTGCTGCTCTGTGGACAGGTCCATCCCCTTCTAACCTGCCTGCCACCTGCGCACACACACACACCCTCTTTTCTCTCCCAACCCACGTGTTCTTACTCTTCACTGTTTACATTCTTCCCATCCCAGGCTGCATATCAGTTCTTAAATGCCGTTTTATACCACCAAGCAATTCTACCCATAAGATTTTCAACCCTAGAGTCTGCGACGTAATTTTAGACAGCTGAATACTTCTTTAAATTAAAAAATGTTGATGGCAGGAGCTGATAACAACTGTGTACCTTGTTTTCTTTTCCTGGCATTCACAGAGAGACACGCATTTCAAAAGACTGACTCTTCTCCCCAGAATACCGTTAGAAGAAAGTAATTTATCCTTTTCAGTCTTTTTACTTTTTAAAAAAAGGGTGGGGTGACTGAAAGAACAAAAAAGGAACTTTCCTCAAAGGAAACATTCTAGACAGATGACTTGATTTAGAGGTCTGACACGCACTTAGCTTTTCAACAGTCTGAGTAACTCAGCAAATCTGAAATAAAGAACCGTTCCAAAAAAGCAACCTATGGCGGGGACTGTGGGTAATGAGACTTGCTTGGAACAATATGGTCACTGTGTGTGACCGTTTCAGATGATGACTAGAAGATGCACACACAAATCTTTGTTCTATTAGTGCTGCTCTAATCTTAGAACTAGATGAGACCCTGTGCTCTTGCTGCCATGGAATTTTGCCTTCCATGAAATAGCCACTCCTTCCTTAGGGGCAGGCAGTGGACAGTATTTCAAACAGTTAGAGATGTCCTCAGGCGGAAGTGGCAAAGAAGGGGCACGTGCCTGGCACAACTGCTGGCCCCCATGCCCCTTTCTATCCCATGGCCAACACTGTTGAGTAACAAAGGCCTCTTGTGGTTGAGCCCAAACAAAGTCTCTGAACGCTCACATGACATTCCTCTCTGTCTAAGTCCCGGAGGGGTTTCACTGTAGAGTAGATCTTCTGGTCAGAGGTATTACAGTGTCCAGTTTTCACTGGTGCCACACAGCCCAACGAACTGCTGTCTGTGAAGTGCAACAAGAAAACACACACTCTCACTGGACCTGGAGTATCTATAAATCTTGAAGGATAACGTGATCTACTTGGTTTTAATAACTACAGCAGATGGATCGCAATAGTAGCTCCAATAGCTTCCTACATGCACACTCTTTGCAATGTAACTTTGCAGCTACTCACACCATGAGAGGGGAGCCATCTTGCCCCTTAAATTTGACCTAGTCTAGTGACTTGCTTTGACCAATACAATGCAGTGGAAGGGACAGTGTGACAATTGCTAGCCTGGGTCTCAAAGTGCCTTGGATTCTTCTTTTATATCTGTAGCTTCTCTGCCTTCACCATGACACTGTGAAAACATGTCCCACTGGCCTGCTGGCGATGGGGACAATTGAGCAGAGCAGAGTCAGCCCAGTGGGTAGAGCCAAGGCCCCAGATTTGGGAAGGAGCCCAACCAAGAGTAGTGCATATATAATTAAGACATTATTTATTCAGTCAAGGGACAAAGGTTGGTACAGCTAAAGGTTCAAAACCCCCTTATTAAATTTTAGTACTATTTTGGCATCTTGAACTACAATGATAGAAACCTTTGGGTTATGCTTTGTGACATTTAATCATGCAGTATCCGAGGGTGTGACTTAAATATTTTCTCAGGTATTCCATTCCATGCAGCTCAGTGCTGTGTGCAGTCATTGAATAGGCTCCATTTCTGAACTGGTAATTTGAGCATTCATCCCTTCTTTCTTACCATGAATGCTGGTAATTTTTCCTGAGGCCGAGGGCTTGCACAGCATTTGCATTTCTCAAAAGGGAGTGGTTTACATGGAGAGAATTCTGCATCGGGACTGCCAAGCTGTGGGCAGATGTGCCCTGGCCTGTGCTCTCAGCAGGTTTGCTTTCTCACAATGGCTGATTCAGAAGCTGTTTGATCTCTTTGTCGTGGTCCTCACAACAGAGGGGTGGCCCCAAACTTTAGCAGAAAGGCTCTGTTCTCCTTCCTGCTTACGTTTAACAGGCTGATTCAGGGCTCAACCAACTCAAAGCACAGTAACAAGCAAAACAAGTAAATAAACAAACAAAAGACACACACACACACACACACACACACACCTCCACATTTTACCAACGTGCTAAGGAGATAGTTCAAATCAAATTCCTACCTGGGCATCCAAAGGCAACTGAGAACCTTTCGGGTATTTTGACATCTTCTGGCATAATTGGTAATCATCTACTTTTATTTCAGTCTTTTTTAATTCCCTCAAAGCTGTCACATCATGCAACTTCTCTGAGAATCTAGAACTTATCAAACGCAAGTGCCGAACACCTGAGTTTAAAAGGTCACTGTCCTCATAAAAGCAAGTGTGTGAGTAGTTTCAGAAGCCAAATCTCATACCGCTTTCCAAATCTCGTATGTCTGGGCAACAAAAGGATTAGATATCTTAAGGTTATTCACAGCCACTGGTGTTAGATTCTGACAGGCTGTCTATGGTCATGGCTATCAGAGGGCTGAGCCTCTTATCCTCCTCTAGCTGGGAGCAAGGACTGACTGAGATGTGGGGAACCACAGACTTGAAATGGTAATGAGGCTTATATTTGCCATATGGCCAGCCGTGTTACATAATATAGCCCAAACTGCCTGAGAGCAAGTCCCTTAGCCCCAGAAAAGCATTACAATAAAGGGAAGCTCATTGGTTTGGGACTATGTTCCCTGTCACAAAGTCCACAGTGTTGTCCTCATCTCTGAACACTAGCTGGTAACCCAACTGCTGGACATGCTTCCTCTCCTGGGAAGCAGGTCAAGGAAACAAAGGCAAGTTAGCATGCATCTTTCATCCTATGAAGAAGCCGCGGTCAGTGGTCTTCCTTTTGTATGTAAATGAAAAGCAACCTGCTCTATTTTTTTTAATCTCCAAAGCTCTTATTGTTAAGGAGAGAAGGATATGAAAAAGAGCTTCATCAGGGACTGTAGCTCAGAACCCTTCCAGTTCCATTTATGATCACAGATGATTACAAGGTGTTCCTTCATCCATTCATCTTCTAACTGGATGGATGAGCTGCCATAACAGGGAAGGATGAGGTTAGTAGGTTGCTACCTAGATGGAAAATCTCACAGAAGCAAGATTGCCCTACATGGATGCTGTGGCCATTGAGATGCTTGGAACCTTGGATGGTAGTGGCGGTTAGGTCCTTTGATGTGGTACATACTGTTCCCTTGAAACAATTACAGTGCATTCCATTTTTTAAGAGGAGCACAGCAGAGGCACAGCAAGTCCATACCCATCCTTGCTTCCCAGAGGAAATGTTAAGCTGGTGCACGTTTCTATAGCCCCTCCAGCTGCTACTCCCTTGACTTCTGTACAGGACTAAACAAGGGAGAACAAAATCTGAAAAAACGTTGATGCACACAGATCCTGTCTTCTACGATAAGTCAAAAGAAGAGAAACTAAGGAAGAGCATTGTGCAAAAGGAGCCATTACTTTTTTAACTGTGTACTTCATTGAACTATAATTTATTAATAAGTTACAATAACATAAGTGGATTTTGACAAAGGAACACTTTGGTATCACAATCATTCAGTTAATTGTTTTTAAGTGCTGAGATTTCTAAAAGAAATAGTAATGTGCTGATCTAGTTTCTCCATTGTTTTCAAGTAAACCTGTAGTTTCTTTTCTTTCTTTCTTTCTTTTTTTTTTTTTTTATCTTTTGAAGGCTAGATCTTGGGGAAGTTGATAGACAGGCGAGGGATAACATCTTGCTTCCCTGCCCAAAGTGTTTCACGAGTCTGAGCTGGGCAAAAGTCCACCCTTCAGACGGAAAGGAGGTCCCTGGGTAAAACAAGTTTTCTTTCACTTTTAGTTTTGTGGAAATCTTGAAGCAACCCATTTTTAAAAATAATCTTCAAAATTTTTAATTGAATTTTCTATCATCTTTACTGGACTCATTTTTTCCCCACAATCCTATTACAAAAACCAAAAAACAAAAGCCACTGTGGCCTTTAAAAAAGTCTGGGGTACTCCAAATGCTACCGATTTCACAAATAAATATTTTTGATGTGTAACTTTTATTCAGGATGGTACTGAATTTTAGACAGTGTTTTTCCAATCTTAAAACATCAGACGTGAGAAACTAACTAAAAACATAGCTCTTCTCTGACACCAGCTAAATTAGGGTCTCTGAGAATCGCGTTGGCCCAAGAGGCTCTGAAGCCGGGAGTCTGGAACACGCCATGAGAAATGCAAGGGGAGTGAGACCACAAGCCTGCTGAACATCCAGTAGCGCCTATGACTGTGCAAGATTATTCATTTTTTCCCCCTTTTGGCTTCTATCAGCTTCTCTTTAATTGGCAGGCTCTGAGCTTGGTCAGCTCTGCCGTCCACAGAGATTAACCTGCAATCAGTGACGGGCAGCAAGTTTACGCAATTAACCGTGGAGCCCAACGCAGACTTTGTCACCTACTGGCTATCTTACTTACCTTCTCTGTGACTCAGTTTTTCTATCTGTTAAAACAGGAGTGACACATTTGGAATTTGCTAATAACTTTTCCTAAAGGCTATTGTGCCTGGGGGCGGGGAGCGGCAGTGCACTGCCTACCTCCTGCTGACACTGTGAGGACGAAGCAAGTTAATGAAGTCCATCCTCACAATACACAACTCATCCTGCGAGCTAAAACTTATCTGTTACCCCCAAATCAAGACCTGTGGCCTTTTCATGGTCATTCGAAGACATGCACAGTGGTGAAGAATTTGTGACCCCATGCACGGTTCCCAGCAGAGGTGGGACAAGGCCACGCTCTGCCTTCTTGTTCCAGGCCTCAGACTGTAAACACGTGTCCTTTCTGGAGTCCGGTTAGTGCCCTGTTTTCACATTGTTGTGCCCTTTGCTAGTGATCCCCTTGTTTAATGGCCCCCAAGGAAAGCGCTGGCTGACAAGTGCTATCCAGCGTTCCTGGGGTGAAAGGCTGCAATGGGCCTTTCAGAGAAAGTAGGCTTTAGATCAGCTTTGTGCAGGAACGAGTTAGAGTCCTGGGGGCTGCAAGTTCAATGTTATCGAGTCAACCCTGTCTACTAAACAAGGTGTCTTCAAACAGAAACACACATAAACAGGTTATGCACTGATCGGCTGAGGAAGGTGTGACCAGAGGCTCACAGGAACCTAACCCTGAATCTCCCCTGGGAGCAGCCGTTGAGCATTCACCCATGCGGTGTTTGCTGAGACTTCCCAGACCGTGACTACCGCAAGCAATGGGAACCGATTGTATGTTGAAGTACTTAAAGCGTCGTCAGACACAGTTACTGCCATGGAAGTGTTTGCTAAATGAAGAAATCCTGACTGAGTTGATAGGGAGGCCAGACCCCACCCTTACAGAGGCCGCACAAAGAGCGCAGTAGAAAGCTGGTAGACTGGGTAGCCCCAACGTCCTTCCAAGGCAAGTTCGAGATCCAGGGTACTTACAGATCAAGGCAGATATGGTGCATGAGATTCCCTCAGGTACAAGGCCCTGAAATAGCACTAGTGCTGCTTTAAGCGACAGAATGCTGCTGGGAGGGGCAGTGGGGTGCAGTGGTCCCTGACCCTGCTGAGCATCTGAATCACCAGCAGGCCTTTAGAAATATCTGCTGAGGCAGATTCCCCAGCCTCGCCTCAGGGTTCAGAGTTTTCAGACGTGGGACCAGACCTGAGTAGCTATAAGCAGCTCCCCAACACCAGTCCGACAGCAGCACTGGGAACCATTTGGATGATAGGAAAAACCCTCCTTTGCAGTAGGACAGACTTGGGTTTGAATCCAACTACTTGACCTTGGGCAAGGGATTGAATTCAGAGAGCCTGGGTTTTGTCAACTGTAAAGCGAAGATGGTGATCTCAACCTTGAAGCACCATCACTGAGAAGAAAAAAGAAAACAAAACAAAACCGAGAACGTATGTAAATCTCTGGATCTAATGCCTGGGAAATTGTAGATATCCGATACATAAACTGTCCTTTTTGTTGGTTCATCCCCAACAGCTATTCCATGGGTTTTTGTTTTGTTTTGTGTTTTACTTGTTTGTTTAAATATGAAATGGACCCTCTCCCATGAAGTGCTGGGTCATTTAACAGCAGAGTGGAGGATTTAAGGGGCCCCCTCCCTCCCTCCTCCCGCTGGTTGGGCTCACACATAAGGTCAGGGCACCCACTGAAGAACTCAGCTTATCTCACTGTCCTCACCTTCTCGGTCTCAGCAGCTCAGGGAAGGCGGCCGCACTGCTGGTTAAAATGTGAACTGAAAGGGAGCACTAGCCTTCCCTGGGTCCAATGTCAGCCTTGCTTAGCAACTTGATCTGGAGCCCTGAGGGCTTTGCAGATGTAAATGGAGGACTGCGTGAAGACAGATGGGCCAGGTGGTTATCGCGGGCACCAGAGCACAGGTGGCCACCGGCCTCAGCTGCATCTGCCACCAGCTGAAGCTTCCTCCAGAGTCATCTGTGGGCCCTCCAGCCGGCATCTGTTTGCTGCTGTCTAGGATGCGGATCTCCAGCACCCTGAGCAACAGAACAGCTCAGTATTACAAGATAAGCAATAGTGAGAAGATCCTGTAGCTTTTCATTCCCAGCATTTGCGCAAGCCTGTCTCCCTTCCCATTCCTTCCCACCCTCTTCCCCAACGCCTGCCCCATTCCCAAGGTACAGTGCCTCTCTGGGTTGTTTTAGGCCACTCCAGCCCTTGCCATTCTTGCGTTTGCTGGATCTTGGCTAAGGGATCAGCAAGCAGGAAAACCTCCTTCCTGTGCCAGAACCCCCGAGGAAAGCCACTTCCCTCTGTTCTCTTTGGTCGCTGACTTGCAAAGAGAAGTTCGCTCCCTGGCAGAGGGAGATGAGGCCTCACATGGTTTCCCTTCTGTTCCTCTTGACCGAGTTTTGCTCCAATTGATGTCCAGGGTTGTTGAAGTTTTAGTAATGTCCATTAGAAGGCAGGACTTATATGATCATTCATCAAAGTGCCTTGAAGTCGAGTAGAATTTTCCTAAACTTTCAAGTATGTTCTACTGACACCTTCTACCCTGATTGAAGAATGAGGTCAGCCATGGAGGACAGTGGAGAGTTGAAAGGCAATTCACTAACACATATATTACCTGACAGCTCTTGAGTGCTAACTCTGTGTCAGGCACTGTTGTGAATGAGTTAACTCATGTAATCTTTTCAACAACCAAGGAACTAGGAACCATTAGAATCCAGTATTACCCTGATTTTGTTGATGAAGATATCGAGACACAGAGCTGAAGTAATTTGAATAAGAGCCTACACCTTGAAAGCAACAAAGTCAGGATTACAGACGAAGCAGAACGTCCCCAGAGTCAAGACTTGTGTCTCTTGCACTGAGCTGGGCTCTAATGAAGTGTTGTTCGAGCTCAGATACCATTAAATCTTAGGATATCTGGACACCCTGGGTACAATCAGGGTGACAGGTACAGAGTTCAAGGGGCACCTAGTTACCCAGTCTCTGCCCCTCTCCCCAGCTCACCTCCCTGGGCATCGGCTGCAACCACAGTCCTGCTTTTCTCTGTTATGTGGACTTCGCATAAGTCTCTACTTGAAAGGGGGATTTGAGAGGAGTGTGTGTCTCACCAGACTGAGTTCTGTTAGTTGGGGACAGTTTGGTTGGTGTTCATAACTCCAGCACCTAGAAAGAGACCAGGCATGTGGGGGGTGCCTAACAACTGTTTGTTGATTGATCAAATAATGCTCTGGCCTCTCCCCTTCCCTTCCTCCTCAAGGACCAGGAAATGAGCAGGGGAGAGGGCAGGGAGAGAGGGTGGCAGAGTGTGCCAGCATGGAGTGACTGGGCGGACACTTTGTCTCCCAGTACAGGAACTCAGCAGGTCTCCGGGTCTTACCTGTACACTCTGGGGCTTGGCCTCCAAAAGCTCTAGCTCTAGTACAAATCTTAAATTTCTGTGAGTCAACAGCAAGGGGGCCAGGACTGGGAGCCAGGTGAGTATCAAAGTGTCAATCACATCTCTTATCTCCAGCAAGGGAGTCCTCCTCCCTGGGCAGTGGGGGCACCGGGCACGCTGTTCCAGGTAGCCTCTGGGAGCTCCCTCAGGGAAAAGTTAAGATTAAACCTCTCAAGGAAAGAAACAGACATGAATAGGCCAGTTTTGCAAGTATAACTGGGTCCAGGATGCCACATGAGAATGGGACCATTGGGAAGGGCTGTCCATGGAGACGATCAAAGACAGAATTACAGAGGCCAGGAAGTGACGAAGCACTCGCAGGGAGGCCCCACTGAAGCTCTGTCCAAGGCAACAGCAAATGCCTCAAAATAAAGCACCGAAGGGGGCCAAAAAATAAAAAAAGAAAGAAAGAAAGAAAGAGTCAAACACCATCACCCTTCTAGAGACACAGAGCTAGGTGTGGAAGAGGCCAGGAGGGCCCTCAGGATGCTGCCCTTTTCCTCACACCCACAGGGAGAAGGCAGAAGGACTTGTCCTCCTCCAGGTCACACAAGGCGCTGCGGGAACAGAGCAGTGCAGGGTGAAGACTTTGTGACATGACCGATCCCCCTCGAGTGTGAGTGGCACCTGCCTGAGCAGGAGGAGCAGAGGGAGACAGCAGTGGGGCAGCGTCAAGTGTGAGTGAGGAGAGGCTGCCACAGCCTGCTGCCCATGGGCGACCCCAGTGGCCGAACAGAGAGGCCAATGTGGAGATGTCCCAAGACCAAGGGAGGAATTGTCATCCGGAGCGGTGAGAGCGATGACCTGGCCCTCACCGCGAGGCCCGCAATCAGAAAGTGCCCCAAAGGGAGAGAAGCAGAAGAGGTCCTTGTCGCCCCCGTGTCTGACCTGCTGTCTGTGTCCCTCAAAAAAGGCCTCTGGTCCCCTCTGATACCTCCCTGGCTGCGGCTCCAGCCCCAGAGAAGCCAGAGGCTGTGTCATGAAGCAGGAAAAGGAGGGGAAAAAATCCCAGAGTTGGACCTTGAGCCTGAGGCGGGCACAAAACCACAGAAGACAGGCTTTACCTCTGGGTGAGGGTGACGGTTTCGAGGCCTGCACTGGATGCCATTTTAATTGTGGAAAGGCCGAATTTCTGAAATGAGACTTGCTCTGGGACTTTCCGAACCTGGAGGACATTTTACTACCACCAGTGACCAGGTCCTCAGACCTGCCTGAGTCTGTCCCCAGCACGGGGGGGATGAACTCCGTACAGAATGACAGCAGATTTTCCCGCACCAAACTGGACAGAATAAAGCAGTTTTCTGACTGTGCCTTATCAAACCCAGTCCACTCATTGTCACGTTTGGATGTCTTTATATCATTCGGTCACTTTTTACTTTCTTGGCCAGAGAGTTGGACTTTGCCAATGTCCCTAAGTCACATGAGGAGGTCAGTACAGAAACATGTACTAGCTAGAGCTGGCTGGGTCTTTCTGTTTCAAAACAGCAACTGCACAGATCACCTTTACAATGAGTGTCCCCAAGCCATGGATGACAAGGATTTCTGGGACTGCTCCCATTTCCACAATTAGCCGAACCTCTGACCTCACTACTTAAAGAGCTTCAGTTTATTTGGCTTCCAAAGGCTGTCCTGTGGACCTATTACATCCTCTTTCTCCAGCCTAGGTACAAAGTTCCCTGTTTCGCTCATTCTCCCAGTGCCTTGGGGTCCCGGTGCCTTTTAGCATCCTGCATAGCTACCACAGATGTGGTCATCTCTGCATTTACGTGCTCCTTACGTTAAGCAGCCTTAACAGATCAGATAAAGAGAGGCCAGAATGAAATAAAAGAGTCTTCTATCAGGCTTCCCTCCTCAGTTTGTCTTCTTTGTAGACTCAGGCAGTGAACCTGAACTTTGAACCAAGGCGGTAAACAGAATCTCTGGTGGACCCGAGAGCATCATCCTTCAATGGCAGGTGGTCCCCTCAATCTAAGCCAGGACACATATGAAAACATGGAAATGGCCTGGGTCAGAAGTCAGAAAACCTGAAACGTGGTCCTGACCTAGGCCCATACTGTGTGCATGTCATTCTTCACCTGTGCTCTGGGTGACCGAAGACTCCACGCCTGACCTCATGAGGTTGAAAAAGGCAATGAAACAAGTATTTTGAAAGTGTCACACACACGCCAGAGTGTGAAGATAGAGGATGGCCTGTCATCTAATGGAGGCGGTAAGAGCTCTGACTCCTTTGCAAGGATGATGGTCGAACCCTCTCCCTTAAGGCCTCTCCAGTCTTGTTCCCAGTCTGATTTTCAGTCCCCCTCTAATGCCTAGGAGCAAACAGGTGAGCAAGCATCACACAAACCCTGAGGCAAGTCTCAGATAAGAACGGACATTCCAGAACAGACAGAAAGAAATGACTTGGAGTAAACAGAAACCCTGCAGGAATGTGAGAATTACTCCCCACCCTTGTCAAAAACAAAGAATGGAAGAGATCATTATTATCCTCATAGAGATAACAACAGACATTACAACCAGAAACAAGAATGGAGTTGTTTAAGGAAGGAAAGACAAACCAAGTAGGGAGAATACTACATAGCTCAGCATAAACAGTATTCACTAATCCAGTTAAGATAATCTGCTGCGATAGCATCAAAAGCAGGAGGCCTCAAATCAGGAGGAGTGAGCAGTGATGGGCAGTGAAATCCCTGCCTTCGTCTTCCATGTGGGAAGGTTAGAGCTAGTGCAGGAGATGAGAAGATACAGCAAAGATGGAAAACCAGTGGTCTATGACCTAGAGGAAGTAATGGAGAACAGAACTATTGCTAAAAAAATAGATGATTCTTGGATGTTTCATTGTCATCATCCAATTCGAGCCCTATACCATCCAGATGATAAAGAGATGGAATCTTAACACCACACTCTTCCTTATTTTACAGAAGAGCTACCCATCTGAGATTTGACTACATACAGAAGTTTTCTAAGTTGAACTCCATTTGCTTACTGCATTAAGTTTGATTTCAGACATAAGTTCCCATGGGAGAATACCAGCCCTAAGACATACCAAGACTCAGGCTTAACTAACAAATTTTAAGAGCACCCAATTTAAGCATAAACAATATTATGACAAATACTAATAACTCTAAGACTTGGGGAGGTTCAACTATTGGCATCTTCAGAGTACTTGGGTTGAACCAAAATCAGAAACCTGGGGAAGATCGATATATTTCATCTTTAGAGATTTACAGGTGTGCCCCAACTTTGCATCACTCCAACACCACTCCAAGTAGCTTATGCATAAGAAGGAATTTGCAGGCTCGGGTAGCTAGAAAGGCTTTGGGGACAGCCAACAGAACAGAGAGGAGAGCTGAGGGAACCACTGCCTCGGAGGCCAGCATCAGGATTCACGGTGCTTGCCGTGCTCCAGGGCCCACTGGGTACAGCGACAAACACAGCAAAACACGAAGAGATAAATATATACCGGATGGGCAAAAATAGGCTTACAGTTGTGAGTATGCAAAACACAGAGTTTATTCTTATATTATTATGTATCCTTGTGTTACATTTTTTTCCATATGAACAACTGTAAACCTACTTACGCCTGCCCCAGCCATGTGCACTGTGTCAGAGGACTCAGAATTCTCCAGAGAGCCAAGATGGGCTCCCAGGATCAGGGCAGCAGGCTGCAGGGCAAACCTTTGTAAGGCTTCGGCTTTTCCTCTCAGGGAAATAAAAATCCTCTGCAGGGTTTGAGCGGAGGACTGACAGGCTGTAATAAATGTTTTGAAAATGTGCAAGCAAACAACGAAATGACCTCTTTGCTATATGGGAAATCAACTGCGGGGAGGCAAAGCAGAGACACGGTAGGCAACAGGCTCCTGGAATTTTCCAGGGGAGACACTGAGCTGTTTGGACTTCAGGTCGTCATGGCAGAGATGGGGCGGCCTCACCACACCATGAGGATCTGGTCCTTTTTCAACCGCACAGATGAAAGGCTCGCCGACGGACTCCATGGGGTAGACTCCCCACTCTCCATCACTTGCCTCCGCCTGTCTCTTGAGTTCATGCTAATCTCCACCGGGCAGGAAATAACAAGGTGTCGAAGAGCCCCAAAGTCATGCTCTCCCATTTAGCAACCATGGAAGCTTACTTCACTTTTATGCACCAGACCTCAGCAAGGTCCCTTTGGGTCATAGTCCTAACCTTAGACCAATCACTGTGGTCAGGAAAAACGGGATATAGTGGTTGTCCAGACCTGGAACACACGCCCGGTAGACTGGGCAGACAGACCAGCTTCTGGAATTAGGGAGTTTGGAAAAGCTTTCCCGGCAGGCACAAAGCAACGGCTACCATAATTTCCCCCTCCCCCAGCCAACACCCAGATTGCCTTCCCTCTGAGTTGTGTCCTCTTCCCCTGGACTTGTGAAGACTCTGCCTTTCGCCCAAGCCCTGTGCCGCTTCCGTATTGGGGCACTCACCCCAAAAGGAATATCGTTCTTTTGCTATCAAATAGAAAGAGATCAAATTAAAAGTCACAGTAATTTTAAATCTGGCCTCAGGACCCAGGTCAGTCATTCAAAAGCTGATGGAGCACAGGAAGGGAAGTTGGAGAAAGTTTATCCCAAATTGCAAAAAAGTTCCTCCATCCCGCACCCGCTTAGCTGTTGACAGGGAACCTCTCTCAAACCGTTTTGCAAACAGCTGCACAGAGAAGCGTTTCCAGCCAGTTCTCTGAGCATCCTGAGATGGCTGAGAGCAAAGATAGGCCTCTTTTTTTTTTTTTTTTTTAAATCTACTCAGGCCTTTCTGCGTTCTTTGTCAGTTAAGGATTCTTGGCCCCAAACCAACTCCACCACTAGCATTTGTGTGTTTTGGAAAACTGCTGAGGAATTGAGGAAGCAGTCTATGGTCGGAAAGTATTTACACACTGTGGCAACACGGGATCTCCAAACGTGTGTTTACGAAATGGCAGGGCCCCTGGCTGCTGGCCACCGCGGCGTTCAGTGACTTTCCCGCGGTCCCGGCCTGATCCCGGATCCCACCGCGCCTGCATCTTTATCCGTCAGTCCTCTGAACACCTGCTCCCACAGCCACTGAGAAAGAACTGTTCGGTGTTGACAGTTTCCCTACCCCAAACCACCTTGGGCTGTTTATAGTAAATATTGCACTGGCGGTGAGGTTTTATTGATCTCTTTTTTCCCAGACACCCCTCCAGTTCCTCCTGCCCTGCTCTCATTTTTGTTCCTCTGCCACCTGGAAGCGGCAAACGCTGCACCTCTGACTTTTCTGCATACCAGAGGCAACAATAATATTTACTCTTAAAGGCCCTTCCTGCTGTGACTGTGCTGAGACCCAGGGAGCGCCCAGTGTGGAGCCAGGCTCCTGCCCTCTGCAGCCCAGAGAGGCGTCCATTTCCGGCCGATCTCCAGGTGTGGTTCTGTACACAAACCCCTTTCTTGGCCATCTGGGACACGGCAACCAGGGAACTCCTAGAAGTTTCCAAAGATGGAATGGTGTCTCTCTAAGTATTTGAGGAAAGGTTAGATTTCCTTTTGGAAGAGAATTACAGAGGAGATTAAAACACCTAATTGAATTTGATGAGTTGTCTCTAAAATAGATTTCACATACCCCAGAAGGAACAAAGATAATCAATCCATTAGTGTACAGGAATAAAATATTATAACTTTATTTTTTAATTCTTAAATATAATTTTGTGTGTTTTAAAATAAACTTACTAATGTAAAAGGATAAGCATGTCATTTAAAAATAAATAAATATTCATAAATGGAGGTGACATACTTAAAATATTTTTATTGCTGAGGGTAGATGATCAAAACAGTTTGAACACCATTTAATTAGGTGATACTTACGCTCTTTTCTCACACTGGAATTCTGTACCTCCGTGGTTTTATGTCCTAGGACAAACTGCTACAACAGACCTGAGAAGGGGGCGGTGAAAACAGACAGCTGGTCGCCCAGTGGCAGCCCCATTCCAGTGGGCTTTCTGCCATCTGGGACTTTGGCCCCCCTCCCACTCCGGGAGGGAGCTGGATCTTGACCAGTTTGGGGGAAGGAGGTGGGCAGGTGACAGGCACGAGGCAGAGGATGGGTCCTTGGAGCCCTCTAGGAGCCCCTGCCCTGGGGTGCAGCTCCACCAGCCACTGGGACCAGGCTGCACCTGATAAACAGTTGGCTGCTAGTCTTTATAGACTGTGCCACCAAATGCCGCCATCTTATCCTAGCGAGGGTTAGGGAGGTTTCTGTCTGATTCAGGCCACGTCAGTTCTTCCTTTGGGATATAATATGTGATTTCTTCTTAAGCTTATTACCTTTCTTTACTCCTTTCCCATCCAACTTTTCTCATTTACTTTCTTTTTTTGTCATTTGACTTCTTTCCATTATTCAGTTTCACCTTCCTGCTATCTTCTAAGGATCTGTGGCCAACTCAGGGCCAACTCCTCTCAGGCAGTGCCAATTGCCAGTGACCCCATTCTGTTTGGAAATTATTTTGTAAAGATTGTGTAGGGAGTCTGACCTTCATTTAATTGTTCCCCGTTCCCTTCAGTGCTTCTAACCTATTCTGCCAAACTCCTCCTGCGTGAAAAATTCTGATTTATTAACCCCGCACACACACACACACATATACACCTTAGATGTCATCTCTCCCACAAGCCATCCCTGGGTCCTCACACACCATCCAACAAGCTCATCGATCCCTTGATTGTACTTCCTGCACACAAACTTCTTCTTTTTAATGGAGATATGATTAACATTTAACTTTATATTAATTTCAGGTGTATACCATGATTCATTATGTGCATATATTGCAAATGAATCACCACGATCGTTCTGGTTAAATCTATCACCACACAGTTTCCTTTTTTTTTCTCGTGATGATAACTTTTTGGCTTGACTCTCCTAGCAACTTTCAGACATACACTACAGTATTATTATCTGTAGGCACCACGCTGTGCATGGCATACGCACAGCCCTTTGATTTGATCACTGGAAGTTCGTACCTTTTGACCACCTTCTGCACGTACTTCTTTGCAATGACACTTGGTTGCACTGATATATATATACGCCTGCCTCCCTCTGCTAGTCTGTAAACTCACCCAAGGGTCAAGGCTGACTCCTTGCCCCCCAGCGCAGTGCCTGGTACGAAGCAGGTCCTTAACAAATGGAGTGAGTGAAGGAAGGATATCTGAAGCCAACCACTCTTGGTTTCCCTGTTGGTCCACCAGAGTATGGCCATCTGCAGAGGTAACAACAACAAAGCTAATATTTATCATATGCTTCCATTTTCCTTCAGTGAGAAGCCAGTGAAGTATGTATCTGGTTGAGTGGAGACCAGTGGACCTAATAATTGTACGCTCTGTTCACCCAGAAGCAGCCGCCTTCTCCCGACATACTTTGCTAAGTCCGTTCCAGGCTAAGTGACGGTATCCTAGTGCACTTGGTGCTAATTGCCAGGTTGTTTCTTAGGTTCATTTCTGGCCTTTAAACTGCTTATCCGTGATTGTTCCTGGACACTAGAGACCCAAACTGTGCACCAGGAACACTGACATTTTTCTTGTTCCTGGAAATTCACTGGACATTTTCCAGTGGCCAACCAGCTGAATCTAATCAAATCACAACTTTATATGAATACAATTTTCTTCTCCAACAAGGGAGATATTTTTTAAAGGCTCACCAAACTGAACAAAATAAATAAAAAGTTTCCTAACTTTGATTACTAACTTCTTCATCTGACCCCTCATCCATAGCCAAGAAGAACAACACACTGTTTTCTTTTACAGTATATCTGAATTCCATATAGTTCACTCGCTCTCTCACACACATGTGCACACGCACACATGGGAGCCTGGTAGCCCTAGTGCCCAGGACCTGAAGCCATCTGCACTTGACAAAGCTCCTTTCTAGACCTGGACCAATCAGCCTTTCAGTGCCAGCCCCTTGTTAGCAGTCTCCCAGAGATGACAGAACCAGAGAGAGTAATGTACCCTCGGGTGACAAAGCTCCTTTCTAGACCTGGACCAGTCAGCCTTTCAGTGCCAGCCCCTTGTTAGCAGTCTCCCAGAGATGACAGAACCAGAGAGAGTAATGTACCCTCGGGGCCTCTGCCGCAACAGCCAGCCTTCCCGTCCCCACTCCCAGCCCCACACGCCCATCTCAGCAATGTGGCCAGGAGAAAGCCCTGTCACAAGGCATGGAGAGTCCACACTGTGCTGTAACTTTAAAAACACATTCTCCCCCTCTGGCTGATGCTACAATCACAGTCTCAGACACTGAAAATTGGACTGAAAGTCAAATTCTAAGACCATCAGCGGCCTAAAAACTGTGGGAGCCTCCAGTGATTCACTGAGCCTCTCTGGGTGTTGTGAAACTGAGCAAAGTTGCTGTCTGTCCCCTCTTTTTCCTTCTTTCTGTCTGATCCCCCACTTCTCTGCTCTCTCTGCTTTTTACAAGGTCATTGTGAGAACAAAGAAGATAATGTTCACAAAATGCCTTAAATCCCTACAAAGGAAATTAATAATTCAAAATACCATCGTTTTTTGAAATGTTACCTTTCAGTGCTCTGCTAACCCTCTTACCACGTCTTTCGAGGTGAAGCGTTCTGGAGACGGGTGGTGGTGATAATAACAAACAACCTGAATGCACTCAGTGCCACTGACTGTATGTTTAACAGTGGTTGGTTACCATGGTAAATTTTCTGTTATGAGTATTTTACCACAGTTTTTTGAATAAATATATAAGTAAAGAGTCAACGGTAATGACAACAAACCTTTACATTATTTGACTGTTTAGGAAGCAGCTTTCCTGGCCCCCATCCCCCACCCCTGGGTTCTGTTTCCCTATTTGAATCTTCTTGCTCTCTGGTCTGCTAGAGAAATCTCACAGAGAATGACAGAAGTGTAGAGCTGAATGGGCCTTGAAGATCAGGGGCCCCCTTGCCCATCCCTCCCCCATTACAGGGGAGGAATGGTACCCATTGGAACAAAAGGGTCCATTCCAATTTAAGGTTCCTAATTTCAAGTCCAATGTCATTTTCGTGGGGGAAAGTAGCACAGCATGTTACATATTATTAGTAGCAATAGCCATAATACTAGTAACCAATATTATAAAAAAAACTGTGAGAACACCCTCCATCAGCCCCCCCCCCCCCGCCCCTGCTGGCCTGGGTGGTGGAGAGGGCTGCCCAGCTGAGCCCAGTGCCTGGATCTCTCTGCCCCTCACCTGGCCTCTTCCAGGGAGGGCGTCCCCTGGGCTGTTGCTCTAGGGCTGGTAGACAAGGAGGGGAGAGGCATGTGCTTGAGTGTGTCTGATTTCAGGTCACCTGTCCATCGTGTGCCAGGTGATCAGCTTCTCATCAAGTACCGTCCCAGACCATTGAACACGAAATTTCACCAGAGAAGGGTCATTTTACAACTGGGATTAAAACTGCCATCAAGAGGCTCTCAGACAGGTTGACATAACCTCCAGCCACCTTGGCTGAGTGGCGCCACAACAGTGCAGCCTGGACCTTTGGAAAGTGCTCTCCCTGGAAACGGGTCTGCTGAGTATACGCTGTGGTCACCGGGCAGGGCTGAGTCCCAGGAAAGGGAACGGTGGCTGCATTCTCTCAGCTCCTGGCAGAAAGTCAGTGTGAGAAGGGGCTTAGCCAGAGGCCAAGCCCCCTTACTGCACAGATAAGGATCTGAGGACTTAAGCACTGGGGATGGGGTGGGGCCAGCAACCTGTCTAAGGCTACCTGGCCACTCAGCGGCATCTGGGATCAAAGCCAGGCCATTTACCAGCCAGGGGACCAGCGTTCTTTCCTCCACACTATTCCACCCTGTGGCCAGGATGGCGGAGGGTGGACCTTGGAGCCGGGGGGTGCTGAGTTAAACGGTGTCCATGAAGTGCCAGCATAGTCTCTGGCAGAGTGCCCCACAATCGGTACCTATGATTTATCGCCATTACTTGGGCCACTACGGTTCTCTGAGCATAATGGGCCTTTCAGGGCAGGGTTCCAAATGCACTGTGAGTCCTGTTGTCGCAGGAGGGCAGGTCCAGAGCACAGAGGGAGGCTCCAGGTCGGAGTGGAGGTCGTGCACGGAGGAAAGACTGACTGGCTAGCTGGGGTGCCAGTAGATCTGAGGGACTCACTCCATGCAGACAGCTCGCATATACCCAGGACACGAAGTTCCTTGGGATTACCTGACACCCACTGTGGTAATTAGATTGCTTTCCCCAAATCAAGAAGAACAACAAAGAATAAAACCTTTACACTTCAGGCTGGAAACGGTGAGGCTGCCCCCTGCTTCAGTTAGGTTGAGAGAGTGGGATGAGTCATGAGGGAGGTGTCCTCCAAGCACATGTGAATGAGGGTCCACAGAGAACTCTCAGCCCTGCGGGGTACACAGAGAATGGCTGACTTGGCTCAGGACATGGTAATGTAGGATCCACCAGAACAGTAGTCCTCAAAAAGTGGTCCTCGGACCACCCACATCAGCATCACCTGGGAGCTCATTAGAAATGCAGAACTCCTGCATTCCTTCCAGCCACTTCCTGACCTCCTGAATCAGAACCTCTGAGGATGGGCTGCAGGGCACAGTTGACGGAGATCTCCAGGCGACTCTCAGGCACACACAGCTTGAGAACCATGGACCCAGGCCATTCCTCTTCATTTTCTGATCGAGGGCACAGCGGCTATCAATCTGGGCTGCGCAGAAGCAGCCCAAGGCCAAAGCTAAAACCAGAGCAATTAAACCAGAATCTCTGGGACTGGACCCAGGCACCAGCTTTTCAGAGGCTCCCCAGGTGACTTCAATGTGCAGCCAAGCTTGAGACCTGCTGGTTAGGAGCAAGAATTTGAACAAAGCAGTAAGTCATTCATACCAATGGTACAGGTACGTGAGAGAAAGCGGCAGTCAGCTCAGAAGGCTGGGCGTTCCCACCTTTTACTTCCCTCGGGGTTTCTGTGTTTGCTTTTCCCACCACGACTTCCTCAACTGCTGTCTGCAGGTTCTGTATCCCCAAGAGAAGCTCCAAACACACTTGTCCCCTCCTCCCATTCACCTACCCTACTACCTTTGAATCGTTAATGTTATTGAATTCACTGACAACTGTTAAGGAATATCCAAGATGAAGCTCCATTCACTCCAGGACTTTAGGATCCAATGTGAATTTGCAAAGTAAAGACAATTATGTTTCTGTCACATATGTGTCTCTTCTCCATCATATTTTGTCTACAGTGTTCTTGTTATGTTTATGCATTTTATTCAGCAGGCTAATAAGACCCCATCGGGTTTATGCTTTCTTTGGCCTTTGAAACATGCAGACGTCTCACCTTGTGCTTAACATTGGAGACGGTGGGTGGTCCTCACCAGTGTTTGCAGCTGGGAGAAGGTGGGCACCGTACCGCAAGAAAGATGGTAAGGATCCTTAAGTGACACTTTCAGGCCCTAACACAAATGGTGCGTTTACGACTGGGGCAATAGGACAGTGTAATCATAAAGGCCAGCTTCACACTTTCAGCTTCAGATCGATTACTTGGAAGTTTCAGAAATCTTCCAAGAAGCTCAATTTAGAAACATGTACAGTCCATGGAGTGAGTAAGTTTTAGTCTGCCGATATAAGTCAAATGGTTCTTCCCAGAGGATTTCCTGGGGTGCCATCTTCCACAAAGTCTCCAGGAGTTCTGTAATTCCTCCACTTAGGGGGAGATGGACAAGTATAATTGTCCATGTTTCCCCACCCTGCCAGTTGCCCCAATGTTCCCGAAACTTTCTCATTTTAGCACTCAAAGTCCCACGTCCACCTTCCACCCCGGGTAAACTGGGACAGTTGTCACATCACATACTGTCCAGCTCTCCTTGCTCACCACCTCTTTCTTTACGCAGCCTCCCCTGCTGTATGACTCAAGCATTTCCGCATCTCAAACCACCAGCTCTGGTGCTTAAACACACACTCGCACGCACACGCACACTGAACACCCCCAGTTCAGTTCCTTCCTCCTAATGCTAATGCAAATACATTCATGTATTTTTCTTGAGTTTCCACTTCTCATTTTTCTCATTGCCATCACCGCCCTATCTCTCCAGAGGAGTGATTCCAAAAACATCTTGTTCTGCCAGAACAAATGAGGAGAAGAAAGGAAGGTGATTCCTGTGTTTCAGAGCTAAAACGAGATGAAAGAGTCCATCATAAAAGTTAAAGAGTGGCTTTTTATTCCGGGAAAGAAAGAGGTCTTTATTGAATATGCCTGAAGTGCTGGATCCTGTGCGATGCCACGTCCACAGTAAGACCAGTCCCTGATAGCAAGCTCAGACGTGAGACCACAGTGCTCCCTTAACTCAGCAAGACTCACCAGCAGCCTAGATTCCCTTGTTCCTTGACCTTCTATAGAGCTGGGCAGATGTGGCTTTGGTTTTGCCATTCCTTATCTTGGGCTGCGCGTGGCTATTGACTGAGTCCACCTCCAACTTATGCTTTCTAACCTCAGAGCTGCTCCAAAATTATGATAATAAACTTTATTAACTTCTCAGAGTGGTTGCAAATTCTTTCCACACGTAAGTTCCTTCACCCACCTATCATGTAGTACCTGATTTTGTCAACTGCCTTTGGAGTTCTGTGTCATCTGAGGGAGTTCCAGCTGGTTAGTGTCCTCTCTTCTACGTGACATTTTCCCGGGCTCATCACGGCCATTTTCTTTCTCCCTGTTGTCTTAAATAAGGGAATACATTTTCTCCTCTCCAAGGCTTCATTCTTTACCCTCTATTACTCCTTCTTTTGACTTGGTTTCTCAGTCATTACCTGTCTGATGTTTTGTTTTGTTTTGTTTTCTGCCTTTTGTCTTTTCTTCAATATACAAATATGCTGGAATCACAATTTCTCTTAAGGGGGAAAAAAAGGTGATCTGATTCCACTGCCAATATAGAATTCCCAACCCCTTTCCTCTACCCTATTCTCCAACCCCCACCTTTCTCATCCACTTCTCCCATCTGTTTCTCAACCCTGTGCATTGGGGGTTTGCCCCTGCTAAACTGAGATGTTTGCTCAGGGAGTATTAATCAACTACTTGTAAAATGCGATGCCTCTTCTAAGTTCTCACCCACCCCAGCCTCTTGGCATCGTTGGAGAGTGTTGCTGGAGTTACCCTCTTTGACCTCTGTTATGTTATATGTCCCAAGTCTCCTGTTCCTCTCTCACTGGGCCCCATCATCCCACTGCCGCTTTCTCTTCCAGGCCCATTGCTCCTCCTTTACCTGCTCCCAGTCTCACTCGTAGCCTCAGGGCTTCAGCGGCTGCACCATGCTGTCAACTCCACATCCACATCCCCATTTCTGAACTCTGCCCTGGGTCTTCTATGCACGTGTTCAAACACCTAATGCACAGCTTAACGCGGAGAAATCCAAAGCTCCACAAAGTCAGTGTATTCAAAGTTAAGTTTAATAGCTTCATCTCTAAACTTGTCTCCCTTTTATCTGTCCCAGTCCCTGAAACTCCTGCATTATGCTTTTTACCCCTTTTCTCTTTTGCACATCTAGGCACTTGGTAAATAACATCATGTTATTGCTATTGTTAGAACTTTTTATTACAAATGGCAGAACCCCAACTCAAATTAGCGTAAACATACAAACAAAAAAAATGGATGTATTGGCTCATAGAACCAGATGGTGGAAAGGATGGCTTCGCAGGAATGGCCCCGGATTTCTCTCTTCACCCCTCATCTCAGCTCTTGTTTTGGCTCTTACGCTTTCAGGCTCCTGCCCGTGGAGGGGCCATGGCCACGGCCACTTCTGGAGGCAAACCCTGATGACAACACTGAGAGGGGTCGATTCAGATGGGCCAGGCACAATCTAGGCACTTCGGACCCCATAGGCAAGAAAAAAGAGAGAGAAAGTGTTCTCCACTTCAAATCTAGAAAATCCACAGATGAAGTCTTACTTGGACCCGTGTGGGTCATGTCCCCCCTGATGGAACAGCCCAGGACCAGACTGTGCTCATCTTCCCACCTCTGAGCTTGGGCGTTTCCGTGGGAGGGTCCTGGACCACAGTGGGTGAGAGAGCATGTGGGATCAGACATTTCAGCAAGAAACTGGAGGCAGAAGCGCCATGGTGCTGATGAAGGCTCCTGGGGGTTTGCACCATCTTAGGGAAACGAAGGGGCCCAAGAAGGAATTATATCCAAATAGATGCCCCCATTCTCTCTCTCTCTCTCTCTCCCTCTCCCCTCACCCCCCCCCCCAAATATAGAAGAGAAATGGTTTTTGGAATACACTAAAACACAGATAAATGGATCTTGAAGGCCTCAATAGTTCGTAGCCTCTGCAAATATAGAATCTCTTCTTAAAAGAAAAAAGAGTTCCACACTCCTAAATGGCAGTGGCTGTGATAACACAATGCATAAAAGCAAACCAAGATGGCAGGCCTTTGTGTACCACACCTGCTGGCCTGCGGGGGGGCTCGCGCACTCCCACACTGCAGGCCTCCAGCGCTGACTCCGAGGACCCCGCAGGCCTATTGTCCTGGGTGAAACCTAGCTCTCTTTTCTCATAGAACTTTGGAAAGATTTCTACCTGGAAAACTTTCAGAGAGGGTATTGAAATTGACCACTGAAGCAGTAAAAATCTCAATAATGCACCCGTAGGATGTCTGTTATTAAACAATTTAACTTTCCAGCGCCCCTTTTTAAGAAACAGCTGCCAGTGTTACCCTGAGGTGACTGCACGAGTGAACTGGAGGCTCAGCATTGTTTTAGACCCCGTAACCCCGCCCATCTGCTGCTCCGGAGGGCTTACTCTGTGCCTCCTCTGCGTCTGCGTCCACAGTCGCTGTGATTATTGACTTCTCGTTCACCAGGAGATCTGTAAACATAGGAAGCCTAAATGAGCTTCGTGAATATGAACTCTGTGGCATGTGGACGGTAAGCCTCCCACTGCAACATCTGGGGGAGATAGCTCTCCAGGGAGCACGTGCTGCCAACTGCCAGGTGCATTATGAGATGCCATTTTCGTCTTCCATCATCCAGGATTTAGGATGTGACTGGACACAGTGTGGGGGTGGGGGAGCTGCCCCAAGTCGTTGTTGGGGTAACCATTATTCTATTATCTCGCTCAGCTGGACTTGGGAATGAATTAAAGCAAATGTTCAAAAACGTTCTGTTTCCATGTTAAACTACTTCATCTGATACATTTTTGTCTTGTACTTAAATGGGACCAAAAGATCATCCAAAATGGAATGTGGCCTTGTATGAAATAAAATTAATCTCTTATTTATAATTCATTAGATCATCTTAGTCCTCATTATTATTAGGCTGCAAAACTATTCTATTTATATTTTTTAAAGTTAAAAAAAGAAAAGGAAAAAGAAATAACCTTTTGAAGTTTGACATTAAAAAGAGAAAGCTAAACAGCGTGTCCTACATTTGAAATTCCTCAAGCTGTTAATAAACTGGATTTTTCCTTTAAAAAGAAAATGGAGTCCTTTTGCTTGGCTTCGCCACATCGATGTTCACTTTCACTATCCCAGCGTCCCCTGTCCAGTCAAATATGTATAAAGTCCAAAGCTTCCTAAGAAATGCCCTGCCCCATCCAGGATCAAAGGGATGCTTCTAAATGGATGATCAGTAATGCAGCTCCCTTTCTTAGCTGTGTTCACTTCACATTTTTTTAATGGTTAGCAGTGACTGCATTTCAGAAACAAAGCCACCTGCTATCAAACACAAGTGACAGAAGGCTGAGTCTCCACGTGCTTGTATACGTGTTCCCTCATAGAAGGAGTTATTTACATGCCTAACCTCTCTTCAGCAGGCTGGAACTGACCTCTGGGGGATGGTGGCACCCAAGGGGACATGTGAGGAAGCAACCTCCCCATCATCTCTTGGTAGGATGGGTGAGGAGTCACACCAGGCAGGTCCCTGTGCTGAGAGACGTCTAGCTTAGCAGAGCAGCACAGGCCGGGGGACAGGCAGAAGGCCCTCGTATTTCCTAGCTGTGCAAATGGGGGCGTGAGGCATTACCTTCGGGAGCCTCGGTTTTCTAATGCATAAAATGAGCTGTCTGGACTGAGTCAGGGGTCTCCACCCTGGCTGCACAGTAGACTCACTTGATTATCCTTTTTTAATAGCCATGCAAAGGCCTTGCTCCAGACCAGTTAAATTAAACCTCCCCGGGGAAGGACCCAGACACAGGTATTTTTTTTTTCCCCCAAAGTTCCCTGGTGAGTCCAGGTGCAGCCTGGGTGGAGAATGGCTGGGCTAGGTGACCTCCAGGGTCTCACCAGCACCAGCACAGCTGGGCCTGCTCCTGTCCCATCAGAGCCCAACCCTGCCCAGCCCTCTGTTCCAAGTGCCTAAGTCATTAGGGCCACAGTGTCAACAGGATCTGCCAAAATAACCAACAGAATTAACTAGACTATGCAACTTAACGATGATGGGGGGAGGGGAAGAACTATTGTTAAAAAGTTATTGTTCGTGAGAAAAGTGCAGGCAGCAATGAAGTCTGCTCTCTTTTCTCTGGGAACTCTGCTTGGAGAGCTCCTGGCTTCTCCTTCGCAGCCTAGCACTGCGCTGCAGAGATAAACTAATCGAATCAATAGCAAGAGCTGCATTTTGCTCCTGCAATCATGTCACATAATTTCCTTTCCCAGGGCAGCTCCACACTTCTCTTCACCCAGTTCTCTGGTCACCCGGAGCTTCTTTTGCTCTTACTCCTCTTCAACCGGGTTCCCACCATCCGCAGGTCTGACCCACTGCCACACCTACCCACCACCCTTGGCGTGATTTGCCTTTGGAATTTTCCATCCCCCACCCGCTTTGTACGCTCCTGTCCTTCTTCCGGCTCCTTCATTTCCCAGCCAATATTGCGGGACAGGTGATAGCTGTGAGGATGTGAAAATCTGAGCCACAGGCATGAATAATGAATTGGGAGAGCCAGACTGAAGCCAGTGGAAGCTGAGAAGACTATATGAGAAATGTCGCCAAATGATTTAGCAAGAGGCAGTATTAAGTCACAGTAATCCCCAGAAGCCCTGACCCACTGTTAATTATGAAAATGCAGCTCTGATGAGGGAAGAATCTGCCGTGGTCCAAAGTCAGGCTGAGGCTTCATATCCTGCTCAGAGGGGTGGAAACTGGGAGCTCTGAAGGTGCAGAGACATCTGCCCAACACTGAGCAACTGGTGCAAGGCTGGCTGGATGCCTGCTTGCTCAGGCCAAGAATATCACTGCCACACCGGGTGGGTGCAGCTGGACAGGGATGTTTAGAGCGCCTATAAGTGGAAACCACATAGTAGCAAGGGCAGGAAGAAGAAAGTGGGGAAATCTAAATCCTGAAGTTACCAGAAAGGATACAGGCAGGAAGTCTGAGGCAAGGAGGGTTGTATGTTGCTCTTTTCAGTCTTTAGAAACCAGCCTAAGGACCAGCCCTCAGCTCAGATGTATCTGACCCTAGACTGCTTTTACAAGCAAGACTTGATGGGTGGGTCTGGGGAGCCCGTGGTCCAATCTGGAGACTCGCTGGAGCTGGTTGGTGAATGAGAGGACCGCAGGACAATCTTACCACCTTGCATTCTTGCCACTCCTTGAGTCCTCTTTCATTTGTCCTCCAAATGCTGCCAGACACATCTTTGTAAAATATAAACCTGGCTATCCCATTCTCTTGCCAGAAACCTGTCAGTAGCTACCTATCAGCTCCAGAATAGATGCTACTGTCCTAATTATAGCATTCAAGGTCTTCTGTGACTTGGCTCAAACTTTCACTTCTCTCTCTTCTCAATTGATCTATCAGTCCAGAGATGCTGAATGCTTTGCTCTCTAAGCACCGTCTGCGGCTCCTCTCCTGCATCCCTTTGCTCAGGCTATGTCATCTGCCAGAAATTTCTTTCCCACTCATCTCTGTCTGCTGTACGGACACCTATTTATCCTCCAAAACCCAGGCTAGAAGCCCTGTTTCTGGGACTTGCTCCAGAGCCCTCACCTTGGACAAACTTTCCTCTTTGTGCTCCTAGCTCGCCTCCTGCCCACTTCACATCAAAAGATCTCCTTGTGAGCTTGGGATGGACACTCTGGGGTCAGGGACTATATCCTATTTACCCAGCAATGTTCCCAGCATCCAACACAATTTATGGACTATAGTAGACATCAGGCAATGTTTATCTAGAGACCGGCTAGAACAGAATAGACGTGTAGGATTATAGTATTCCAATGTTATAGGCATAGATATTACCATAGTTCCTGCCTGGAACAGAGGTCCGGCAATCTGAGCCATGCTCCCCTTCCCCACCCGTCACAGGGAGAGCTCCTCAGCACTCGCTCATAATCCCCTCCCCACCCTGATGTGCTATAACCGTGATCTCACAGTGTCAGCTGTTCCCAAGGTCCCAGTCTCTTCCCGTCTTTGTGGGGCCTTGATAGGCCGTGGAGACATGCCCTGTTGACTCATCGATTGCCAGGGGTGACCTAAACCTTTCAAGCCAAAACTAACTTCATTTTTCCCAAATGAGGGCAATGTCTGAGTCATGGAGAAAACAAGTAGAACAGGTATGAATCTCCGTCTGCAAATTCAAATGTGCAAAATAAAAAAATCTATCTTGATTTCTTTTTTCATCACTCGACTTAATTTCTATTCTAAGTCTCAGGATGTTGGAGTCAGTTTTTCTGCCTCTCCCTTTTCCCTAGTGTGGTTTTTGAGTGCCAGGGCATTTATGTGGTGTCTGGTGAAGGTGTACCTGGTCTCCATCCTCAGTATTGTCTATTCATTCTGGTTCCTGCTAGGAAGTCCCATTGCATCTAACATCACCGTCCACCCAGAAGGTTCTCATCCAGTTGACCACTGTTGGGGGCCAAAAAACTATGCCGGGGATGTGATGGGGCCTGGGGAACTCTGTAGACTGACTAAAGCCACATCTGCCAAGTCACACTATACGGTCCCTGATTGCCTCTTCCCCAGAACCTTAAAGAAATAAGGCATGGTTTCTCTCTACTCTCAGATCCTATGAACTTGTATGTGAAGATTTTTCGGTTCATTGTTTAGTTGGTTTTTGTTTCTTTGGTTTTAGGTTCCAGCATCCCAAACACTTGATGTGGAAACCAGGGCTCATGGCCTCCTTTCTCAGAAACCTGCCAGTGTCTGCACTCTCAGAACTCTCGGGCCCATTCGGTCTCCTCCGGATCTAGGTCACCCTTTTCCGGCCAGTGTGTGAGTGAGGGTGAAGGGACGGGTGCCTTCCAACTGCTCATCCAACATCCCCCAACCTATTATCTCTGTCCTGTTTTCATTTCCGCAGAGTCTGTAGAGTCTGTTCTTTTGAAACTGAAAGCTCACGGACTCTTTCCACCCCATCCCCACCCCGATCGTTCCTGTCACATCCCTTCCCTGTGTCCGTGATCACTTACTGCAGTCTTATTATTGGATAGAGAGGAGGGGCAAAATGGGAGAGGGAATTGAAGGGCAAGGACGCTTAAGAACACCAGCAAACACCAATGTAGCATTTACTATGAATCAGGCACTGTGCTAGGACTTCATGTACATTAGCTCGTTAACTTACAGCAACCAGATGAGGCAGGTACTGTTATTAATCTCATTTTTTAAGATGAAGAAACGGAAGTAAAGTAGGGACAATTGGAGGAGCCAAGGCTTGAACCTAGGCAGCCTGTGCTCTTAACCACCAAGATGACAGCTTCTCACTCATCAGGGCCCCGCCACACAGGTTGTTCTTATTGTACAGTCATCTTCCCGCAAGATGTATAGGAAAAGAGAAGTTTTAAAATATTATGATAAAGCCTTCTCGTTCTATTCAAAGTGCTTGTGCTGGGGTTTTCCAAATTTTGATTCTAGTGAGAACTCTATCACTCATCCATGTGAATGTCAAAAAATGAAAGAAAAGCATAGAAGTCTTTAAAAATAGAATCTCCTCCCACCGCCACCACCCTCAATGCCATTGCCTCCACCTGCCCGGAAGCGTTTTATCAGGCCCTCCGCGGTGCAAGAGGTAGAGGGCCTGAGCCCTGAAAGGTGTGCCAATTCCCGACATTCCACCCTGTGTGCCCTTGCCTCTCCCATCCCATTCTAAGAACTAACATCCCTTTTGAATGAAAAGATGCCCAAGAAAAAAAACACTCATGGGCTTCCAATTTCTCTAAAACAATTATTCTTAAAGCCTTGGGGAGGAGTCACAGATCTTTTTGCAATCGATGGAGTACCTCCCAAGGAAAAGCAAATGCATAGATCCGAATGCATATACAATTTCTCATAAAATTTTGAAGCGAAGTACTGAGCCCTGTGCTGTGTGGGAAATCTTCCTGGAAGGGAATTTGCTCTGTCATTTTGGTACCTTCAACCCTTAGCAGAGAGTAGAGCCCCCTGCCCCCTCCCCATCCATAATGTCTCTCTGTGGTACCATCAGAGAGAGAAAATCTTCCCCCTCCCTTTTTCCAGCCCAGGTTCTCTGCAAACGCCTGGTGCTAACAAGGACTTTGTTCTCTGTGCGTGTGTTGTCAGCCTGTGCCGCTTAGAGACCTGCAGTGTTTGCAGGCACTGAGCAGAAGCAGCACTCGGATTTCTGGACAGTTTGGGGGCAGCACATAAAACTCTACACGCCTCGCGGGAGGCAGGTAGAAAGGCTCTCAACCTCTCCATAAGCCCAGGAAGAATGACTGTCCACCCTTTACTGAAAGGCAGCCAATCCCCCGACTGGTTTCCCCCTTTTCTGAAGGAGATTTAACACATGAATTCTAAAATACCTTCTTGAGGAAAACAATTCATGAGGTCTCCTACCTGTGAGAGTGTCACGGGAGTGCACTTAACTCAGCTTCTCAATTCCCTAATCAAGCAACCGAGAGAATGTTTGGGTCCAGGCCAAGCATTATTCTCTCGTTGAAGGAAAGACAGAAACGGTGCAGGATAAACTCTGAGCCACTCAGAACTTTCTGCAAGAAATCATTGTCCCCTGCGAGTGCAAACACTGGCATGATTATCACTTGTGGTTAGTTGGAGTCATGCCACCAAGCTGATTATTAGGAATAAATAGGGCAAACAAAGCCGACAGCTAAAAGATATTGTGAAATAATAACCATACCTTCCTCTTTCTCATTTTCCTTTTCTCCCTGCTGGTGTTGGAGCAGCACAGTTTAACCCTTTCATTTATTCTATCACTATTTTCTACTGCTTTGATGATTTTTTTTGGTGATCTACCCTCGCTATCAAGTTTCAGGATCTTAACTGTGTTCATGAATTTCTACACCATGAAAAAGGCCACCTTTGTTCCTTACAAGTGATCTCTGAGCCTCTGTGACTGCATAGCCATCACTACCTGTTCCAGACCTGTCCCTCATTATATTTGATTATATAAATTGCATGCATGTAAGATTGTACTAATACATTCCATATATTATAAAATACCACAGAAATAAACTGTAAAAGAGTCTGATGGAATCATTATAAATAGAGCTCTAATGTTTAAGAAGGCTGCTAATTATCTGTCCATTCCCCTTCAGGATGTAAGCACCCTCTTTTGACTCTCAAGCCTAGCCTAACGTCCAGTGAGAAAACATCAGAGCAAAGCCCTCCAGGAGGCTTAAAACCTGCGGTCACTGCCTCAAACTGCAATCTGTAACACTCCCCTAACACCTTCCCTTTGTAGAAATGAATTCATAACAGACTCTCGGTTATGAACTAAATGGTAGTGTTTCCCCCCAATTCACACAGTAAAGCGCTCGCTTTATTTGGCTGTATGTGGAGATGGGACCTCTAAAGAAGTAGTTAAGGTTAAATGAGGCCATGACAGTGGGGCTCTGATCCAAATGGAGTAGATAGGTTTAGGGTCCTTATAAGAAGAGACTCAAGACAACTCATGCTCTCTCCCTCCAAGCGCTTGCGTGGAGGAAGGACCACGTGCACACACATAGAGATGCCGGCCACCTGCAAGCCAGGAAGAACTCTCCTTAGGAACCAACCTTGCCAGACCTTGATCTGGGACTTCCAGTCTCCAGAGCTGTAAGAAAATAGATTTTTGTTGTCCAAGTCTGTGGTGTTTTGTTATGGCAGCCCAAGCAGGCAACTACATTTTCAGAAAACTTATCAGGTTATTCCTGTACTTAAACTCTACAAGTACGTGTGTGTATGTTGTGTGTGTAAAGAGAAAGAATTTGTTAAAATAATAGAATTCCACAAATAGAATTTAGATAAGAGTGCTACCTAGCCATTTAAAAATGCAGTAGCTATATACTTATTTCTTTGAAATAATCTCCAAGGTAATATACATTATGCTTGTATTTTCACAGGATATCTCTGAAAGATACCCAGGAAACTGAGAACAGTAACTAACTCTGGGTTAACTTTTGAATTTCCTAGTGTATATGTGTTAAAAAGAAAGATTAAATGGGTACAAAAGGAGGAGAAAAAACATGCACAGAACCAAATATCCAGAGAAAAGCAGACACACACACACTCATATGCAAATATACCCAGGAACCCATGGCAAAACTTACCATCATTGAACACCTTCGTGGAGGAAAACACCTGAAGGAAGCTCTCTGACTTTCCCGTCTGTCATGGAAATGACAGAGCTCCAGAGCCTGCATTTGCTGTGGGGCGTAGTATGCGTGTTACTCCTCTCCTTCGTGCACACTTATTCGATTGCACATTTCTTGAAGACCTGACTCAATATATTATTTCCTTTGTAATTATTACCAAATATGTAATCATATGGAGCTTTGGTTATAGTAGGTGCTTAATAAATAAAGATACCTAAGCTACTGTGTACCATATTTTATGCGTTTGAAGTTTCTTATGCTAGCAAACTCATCTGAATCATATTAATGAGTTTTATCCCATATGAAACCCAATGGAATGCTGTATTAGTTTTGACTGGCCTTAAAACTTGAAAGTCCCCTAGTTTCTTTCATCGTCTAGATTGCTTGCTAAATTTGACACAATAGGAAAGACTTACTTCAGGTATTTAGGAAAGTAAAGTACCACAGTACAAAATTACCTTACAAACAACTGTATTAATATGTGCTTAATTTCCTCATTCTGGTGACTTAAATACCAGCATATGGAATGCATTCTTTGATAGTATTTGTACATGTCACATTCTTAAACTTTGTCTGAAATGAGGGACTCTTGGGCTGAAGGCCAGATTTGAGTATTGGATGTAGGATAGGGTCCTGGGTGTGCAATGGGGGTAGAGCATGAACTCAGATATCCAAACCAACATTCAGGGCGTCTGTCTTCAGGGTCCCCTGAGTTGTACAAATCAGTTGCAGCTGGAAATGTGAAAGCGTGTCC
Source organism: Desmodus rotundus (assembly GCF_022682495.2). Lineage (NCBI taxonomy): Eukaryota > Metazoa > Chordata > Mammalia > Chiroptera > Phyllostomidae > Desmodus > Desmodus rotundus. The sequence continues at coordinate 15,151,447 of NC_071399.1, read as the reverse complement.
TTGGGATAATGAAGTAAGTGGCTTTCTATGTCCAGAAGTTATCTGGACAAAATCACTTTCTTGTGCATTCATTTGTATTCTACCCAGAAAGAAATCACCAGTAAAGATAAGCATGAAAAGCTCTCTTTCAGATGTTTATGCTGGAGTAATTGTCTCTCTAAGTCTTTCCCCCCTCCTACAGAAGTGTTTCTTCAAATGAAAACATAAAGAAGAGTCTGATATGTAAAATAGAGGAATGTGGAGTGGGAGTGGGAACACCAGGAATTCCAATTTCTGACTCCTAGGTCTATGGCCTTTGCGTCAGCAGTGGTTCTCAAGCGTTTGTGTGTGTAAGAAGCACCTGGGAGTCCACTAAAAAAGGCAGGTCATTCGGTCTGACCCCTGGAGAATCTGATCAGAAGATCTGGGTGGGCTCTGAGAGTCTACATCTTATCAAGCACCCCCCCATGTCACGACCCGTCACCCTTTGCAGGGATGCTCAGCAGAGCCCCCTGTGAAAATGACCACCAGGTCACTCCAAAGGGAGACTCACTGTTTCAGTTACTCATAAGAAAATAGAAGCCCAAGATTCCAAGTCACTTTAGTTGATTTTCCCATCATTTTCTCAGCCCACCAATCCTGTGGCAACAGCTAAATTGCATCAGGCTAGTGGAAAGAATTCTAGGAACTTGTTTACTTTAAAGCAGCAATAATGATAGGTGCAGACTGAAATTTCATCCAGCACTCATTTCCCAAATTATTTCAATAGAAGGAAATGCAGCCACACTGAGATCATTCCAAGAACTGCTAAGGACACCAGCTGGAATCCTAAAAATAGCCGATCACGTTCCGGGCCAGATCAGGGAATTCCTTCCCGACATTTGACTTCGGAGGATTGCCACGAACGCACAGCTGCCTGGGTGACAGACACAGCGAGGAAACAAAGGGCTTAGATTTTAGAGACAAGGGGCATTAGTGACCGTGCATTGGCCTGGCTGTTTTTGTGTCTAAAAACTTGACATTGGATGTCCAGAACAGGGGGGTGTATGGAGCAGGAAACACCTTCCCGTTTTCGTTTTGGGTGTGGTTACACATCACCTCTGGGTGCCCCCTTGTCTCTCAGATTAGACGGTAGAGAAATCACAACACGGGAGCCAGCACGTATGTCTTCCTTTGTCCAGATTCTATCACAGGGTCTTTAAGGTGCTCGATCATATCAGGTGACTGTGTGTGGGCAGGAAAGGCCTGGGAACAGGGTTCCAAGATCCGCTTTCTTTCAGAAGTCATGAGCACACTTAGGTGTATATGTGTACAAAATATGTAATAATGTGGAGTTTTGTATACAGTATGTGCTTAACAAATAAATTAAGATACATGAGCTGCAGAATCACAGTTTTATAAACGTTAACACCTGGGGTTATATATTGTCTAAAAGCCCCAAAACCAAAAAGAACTGAACTTCAGTAGATTACATTCGATATTTCTCTAGGACCTGCAATTTCAGAGAACTTCAGAACACTTCTAAAGAGATAGTACATAACTTATTCTTTTTTCGTAAAGATTATGGGAAATTTCAGTCTAACATCCGCAAAGCTCTTTGACTTTCAGAAGGAACATATGAATAAAAAAGATGATTTTAAGCATTAGTCTAATTTTTAAGTGAGAATACTAGACCTTTAATATTAAAATAAGCTAGCCTTCAAAATAGTCACCCTAGAAAACTCTACCTGTATTTCAATGTAGCTGCTATGTCTCAAAACACTTTCCGAGTCCTGTTTTGTGAATTGTCTTTAAAGTCAGGTTAGGAGCCACACGAAAAAAACTATTTTATTACAACAATATTTTTTAAACTTTTAAAACTCATACATCTTTTTGAAGTGTGAAAAAATTTTAAAAGACCCTCAGCTATTCTCTGTCCTGAACCTCAGATCACTGATCATCCAAGAAAGTTTAAGTTTAAAGTTGAAATGTACTTTTTATTGTTTATTTCATGAAATCAAGACTTTCTTTTTCTATTTTTAACTCTGTGAACGCATTTTCAATATGCATCACCAACTCACCATTCCTAGAATTTTACTTCTTGCTGATTATCACTGCATTATAGTCTAGTAGAAGGGTTTTTTTTGTAAAATTAATGTTCAACTTGAGTATTTATTTCCTTCACTCATCAGCCTGCCTCTGAGTGAGGCCTTTTTCAAAAATCAAATCCTTTTTGAATACAGAGAGCTTGCCACCATAAAATAAGAGCAGTCACAGACTTTGAGGGCAGTTTCAGATGGATTCTTAGACTTTTTATATTGATATTCAGAAAAAGGACATTTGTTTGTGTGCTCAAAATCTAATAGGTTGATTAAGAAAATCAATCTTAATAGCCATATCTACCAGTTACAGTTTCTAGACACAGGGATTGTTTTTATAACACAGGTTATTATAGATTAGAAGCCACAATGTAGAGAGCAAAGTCTGATCTCCAGTTTATTAGTCATATGGCATATTAAGCCAGGACCTTGAAAGACAAGCAATGAGAGAAAACATTCAGATTTGTATAACGTACACCCATAAGCAAGAGCCAAATGTTATTATAGAAACAAGGGTGCGTGTATGTTTTGCGAGGTGAGAGGGATGAGTTTGGAAAAGTATTTATTCAAACTTACTTCAGAGACATTTTTGAAGGCTGACCACTGCCAAATAAACAAAGAGAAGAATCAGACCGACCAAAGAGAGACGTTTGTAAACTACCTCTGCCATTCATGCCGCTGGGGATTTGCTTTTACTCAGTAAAAGTCTGTATCCAATCAAAGTCACGCTTTAGACATTTGAAGTTTGAACAGGCATGGGTGGTTATGGACTATAAGTCTCTAGTGCAAGGAAATCATAAATGTGACATTCACAGGAGGAAGAGAAAATGTCTGTATTGTCCTAAGGACACCCGATGATGTGATGGTGATGATGACGCTGGTGGTAGTGGGGATATTGGAGGTGGTGATGGTAATGGGAACGGTGATGGTTAGGCTGCTGTTTCCACAGTAGTGGCTGCGGTGGCTGAATTCTTAATGGTAGGAATGATGTCTCAAATTTTTGTTGCACCTTTAGTTCCACCGAAGTGAACAATGTGACTTCCTGAAGTTTCTTATTTTCTCAGAAGAAAAATACAGATAACAAATTGCTTATGTTTTGAAAGAAAAGAAGAAAATGAACCAAAGTGAGAGACCATGTGCCTTTCCAGAATTAGTACTTCTACTAAATAGTGAACCTGGGACCAGAGCTTCGGTCCCAGATACGGTGCTCCCGCCCTAGAAACTCACTGTGACCCTCAGCGGTGTTTTTATACTGTGTTTTTCTCTGGTACAGGTCACAGAAATGTTCCTTTGGGAATGCTACTGTGGGTCCTCATGAAATACATTTTCTCATCAGCCGTGGATTAACAGGAACTTCCCAGAAGTCAAACAGATAAATAGTAGACAACATGGTATTCAATATTACTGAATTAAAATCCAGGGAATTTGCTCCAAACCCCAGCTCTCCCATTTTTACACTGCGTGAAGTTAAATAGGTTAACCTCTCTGAGCCTCGAAAAACCATTTTTACTCATTATCCTGTGACACCAAACACCAGCCAATTCCCTAACTCTCTGGACACCAGCGGGGTGTTCTACACTATTCAGTTCAACTCTGACACCAGCTGCCCAGAGTTAGCGTCAGACCCCCCACGGTAAGGGCACAGACTCATAAAACTGCCCCCACTTCAGACGCCAGTTGCCAGTCCCTGGTCTCCCATGCTTCTGAGAGGCTGGCTATAAATCAGGGATTCCCTAGACCCCTTCCTTGGGTTTCATAATTAGCTAGAAGGCTCACAAAACTCAGGAAGGCACTTTACTGTTACAGACTTATTATAAACTGTAATATAATATTATATCCAACTCAGGACAGCCAAATGGGAGAGATACACAAGGCAAGGCACGTGGGAAGGGGCTTGAGGTTTCCATGCCCTCTCCCACCCCCGCAGCACCTTGAAGTCTCACCAACCAGGAACCTCTCTGTCCTCCCCATGCCCACCCCTACTCCCGCAGTTTAGAGATTTATTTTTTAATGGAGGTTTCATTATATGGGCATGAGTGGTGATTACCTCAGTCTCCTGATCCTCTTCTCTCCTGGGAAGTCAGGGAGGGGGAGAGGATAAATCAAGCTTTGGTCTCTCTCCTGAAGCTATTTAGGGGATGTCCCTCCTGCCACCAGTCATCACATTAGCATACAAAAATACATTCTTATCATTCCGGAATGTCAAGGGTCTTAGATCTTGTATCAGGAACCAGAGGTGAGAACAGATGCTCTCCCTCTTCCCCCTCCCCCCATCACTCAGGAAATCGGGTTTTAGGAGCTCTGTTCCAGGAATCGAGAATAAAGACCAAATTTACATAGACTTCTTACTCTGTCACAGCCTCAGTGTCTTCACCTAGGAAATAGGATTATGATCCTGTGGTTTTTAGAGGGTTCAATCTGTCCGTTGTGGGCAGTACCCGGGACTGAAGGTGGGCTCCTGTTGTGACAATTACCTTCCCTCCTCACCTCCCTTCCACAAGTACATGGTGACCCCTCCCTCGCACCAGTCCCTGAGCTGGGCACTCTGAGAGATGCCCAGAAGGAAGCAGACAGGTTGCAGTCTGCCAAACCCCTCAGCAGAGCTGTGTGGGCCCCTTAAGGGGACAGTTCTTCTCTAGAGGAGAAGCTTAGCCTGCAGAGCAGCTGGGCATTTATTGTTCAAGTGCGTCAAGTAGCAGAGCGTCTCGAATGTCAATGATTAGCTAACTTCCATCCCGAGTTTAGAGCCGCACTTGGTGTGTATTTGTTTAGCGATCAAAGCCTGTGATACTAAACAAGGAAACTGAACCTCGTTCTCCCACGTGCTAAATCTAGAAAGCTAGTCAGAGCTCATGTCTGCCTTGTCTTTAAAAATATATGTCGTTGTTTTAACATAAAAAAAAAAAAGGAAGAAACCTACCTAGCTACACTGGCAAGAAAGCGTTATGCAAAGGAGATCAAACAGTTCTAAAGGGCTTCCTGAGTGATAAGGCACTCTGCAGAGGTTTGGCGAACTTCCACCTACCCAGTTGATTACCTTTGTTATTCTAGCGTGTGTTATACTCGAAGGTTTTAGGAGTGTAAGAACATAAGTCTGTCACCCACACTGGGGATGTTTGGGCGAGAACAATGAGTGTGCACATGAATACAGGTAGACTAGGAGCTATGTGAAGAAGAGAAAGGCTGTGTAGCTCTTACAGACTGCTGTTGGCTTAAAATGTTGACAATGTTATTCTATTTTTAAATGCTCATGGTTATTTTTCAAATTAGGTACTGAATTTGTTTTTCATTGCAATAGAGTATCTTTCATGGTAGAAAACATAAAAAAGTGTTAAGCTGAAGAAAACAAAGTGTAACTTTGGTGTCCCTGGCGTTCTAAGCCATGCATGACCTTGAACTGAAATTAAGTTACTTTTTTTTGTACTCCCAAGACATTAATGTATGAGCCCTTCCTGGTTTAGTACTTGAATGTGAGCCCCACGTCCCAACAGCCACATGTACCCGTATCCCATGCCTCCCAAGTGATCTGAGGTTTCTCCAGGTGTCATAAGCTGTGTTCTCAGGGGCAGATGTAGAGGTTTGTTTATTTCTTGCTTTTTGGCCTGCAGCCTCTGCTGCTGTTCCCCCTCACCGGAGCGCAGCTCTTCCGGGCCAGGCATGTCTGCCCCAGGAGCATCCCTTTCTCCAGCCTCTAAGAACACGGTTCTCCTCAAAGCCCCGTCCAGCACTCACGTGCAGACACACACCCAGCACGTCTGTACACTGTGAGTGTAGAACGTCTGAGATCGGGCTGCCAGCGAGACTTCACGGGAGACTTGGTCATGAGCGAAATGAAACTCACAACTGCTTCTAGAATTGTTTACTCTTAACATGTCAGGTCGGCCCAGCCTCTGTACGTGGTCTACATTCCTCCCCACACCTCAGAGTCCGAGTCCAGTTCAGTTCCCAGGAAAAAGAGATGAACCTTCTTCTCCTGATTCAAAACTCTTCTCCTGAGACAAGTGATCCTTGTTTCCTCCCTTCAGGTGAAACCCCACCCTTCTCCCAGCAGGTCTAGTCGGCCCCACAGAGCTTGCGCACGACAGTCACGGGGGCTATGAGAGCGCTTCGAGTGTCAGCTTAGATAACCGCTCACGTGAGCAACGACAGCAGTCCGGGCGGCATGACCCCAGCCCGGCCCTTCCTTTTCTCATTCCGTCCTCCAGCCGCCAGTGAGCAGAAGGCCAGGTGAGCTTTGTTCCTCCTAGCTGAGCTGGTTCTGGCCCCCAAGTTTTCAAAAGCAAATGTTTGGACAACAAAGTGCACACACCCCCTGTGAACAAAAATAAGATTCTGGAAAGTTTGGGGGGAAAGCTTTTTCTACCTCTTTAGCTATAGAGTCGTTATACCTAATCGGCATTGCTAAGCACCTAACACCTGGGCCAGAAGCACCTGCTTCTGAATTCTTTCTCCAGGTTCCAAGTTTCCCTTTGCACAGGGGCAGTCACTTGTCTTGTGACTCACATGCAGGAAGGTCCTACCAAACAGTCCCTCCTACCACAGGGGAGGATCTACACAACATAATTGCTTGCAGTTATTGGAGTGGCAGTATTTTTCCCATCAAAGGACACAGTCCAGTGTCTTGTCAGATAAATGTTAAGATTTTAAGCATATTTTTCTTAAACTTTCCAACTCAATCAAACAACTTCAGCGCATTGTTCCTACCAGGTCCTCAATCTGCTATGGAAATAAATATTCCCCTTGGGGACAACCTTATACCACCACGGGTAGGTGTCACACTGGGGATTAGACAAGACGAAGCTGGAAAGATCTGTAAAGCATTAACATCCTTAAGAACAACAGTATGTGCTAGTTTGCTGATGCCAGCCAGTGCACCCACAACACAATCTCCAAGGGCAGGAGCAACAATGATCGCCTTTCTTTTTTATTGGCGACATTTCGCACATGCAATTTCACTAGCTGCTTAGATAACACGGTGGTACAACAAATAAAGTCCATAAAAAACAGAAAACGGTATAGCAGACAGCGTACAAGAGTGGAGCAATTTAATTGTTGTTTTCAGCAGGTGCAGATTGATGAAGCAGATTATAATTGACGGCGTGCTGAAGGCCGTAAATTTGTAGTAGACAAAAGCTAGTGTTGACTTTACTAGTTATTATTGTCCCCTGCAGTTTAAATTATTTTTTTACTAAGAGCAAAAGAGCAGTAAGAAAAAAAAAAATTCTAACCTTATGTAAATGCAGTTCTCCAAATAGAGTATTTTTGCAGCTTCTGGAAGCACCGTGGGAAGTGTGGTTGCACACATCTAAGGAATCTTAGGATTTCAAAGATGTGGCCATAAATATCACAATCCAGTTCCTCCTCGCTTCGTGCTTAGTCAGGGCTTCCTAAACTGCCCTGACGATGCAGGGCTACGCCGGGGGTGCTCCTGGAAACCGCAAGTTAAAGCCCCTCAGACACAGGGGTCAGACACAGGGCCTGACACAAGGTAGGCACTCAGGAAATACTTGGTGAACTAATATATCTCCGTGGTTTATCAGTCTTGCTGGATGTAAACTAATTTAAAACAGTGTTTTCATGTTAAGGCAAATCTGCACTAAGCATAAACCGATGTTATATTTATACAAAATGAAACTGGCACTCAAATTTCAGAAATCGTCTAGGAGACGGGGCATCGCAGGGGCGGAACGAGGGAGGTGATGAAAACAATCTAACAGTGCTGTAGATGCAGGGCCCCACCTCACTGAGGGGGGGGGGGCGGTGCCCAAGTGCTTAGTGACTTGGCAGAAAAGTGGAATCTGGAAGACCAAAGGCAAAAGAAACGATGCGGGACACTGCGCTTTAGTTGATGAAGTTATTTCTCCTGGGAGTGCAGGTTAACAAAGCAGATACTGCTATCCAGGTACGCTGGGAATAAACACGTACGTGAAGACACAGCCAGGGGTGGACGTCAGCTTTTTCACTGTTGCAATGAGAGTTCACAGATAAGCAAAGAGAGGGGGCTAGACTGATCCCTGCGTTAATACGTCGGAACATTGCATGAACTTACGTTTAGCCTAAGATAGGTGTAGATTTATCTATATGTCCTTTGCTTACACAAAGAAGCATTTACACGCAGGTGAACCTACACCAAGGGGTACACACGCCCATATCTGTTCCTCACTCTGTCAGCTGAGAGGACCTGGAAGTAAGGACACCAAACACAGCCAGCACTCAGATCTTGGTTTCTAATACCACCTCCACGCTAGGGGAGCCAGAGTATCTGAGAGTGCCAGAGAGTAAGAAAGGGCTAAAAAAATTAAATTAAATTAAAAAGCCAACCAAACACAAACACAATGGTAGCAGTGTGTCAAAGAGACATGGCAGCCAATTAACAGAGCTCCTAATGGCCAGAATCGGTACAATGTGAGCAACAAAATTAATAAAGTAGAAGTGGATTATAACCTAAAGTAAAAGTAAAAATAAATATTCATGAGTCTACGCTAATATAAAAATATTGAATAAATAAATAAATAGGAAAATAGACACACGTGTCCAAAAATCATTTCTGCACTCTGCCCTGCAGGAGGTGGAGCACGGCCATCTGCTTTTTAAGTGTGGGTTGTGCTTAGTGACTTCCTTTCAAAGAGAACGGTATGGAAAGGGGGGGAGAAGGGTAACCTTGCAGAGGAGAAAACTGACAAGCACCACCTCAGCTAGGAGATCAAGGTCAACATCAACAGTGATAAGTCACTTCGATACTATGGTCTATTGATATGATGTCATGAGATGGGCCCTTTATCTGTGGTCTTCCTCCTAAAACCCATGTCCCCAGTCTAACCATGAGAAAAGCATCATACAAATCCCAGCTGAGGGACAATTCTACAAGACACCCTACCACCCGTCCTCAACCCTGTCCATCTCATCAAAGACACGGGAGGTCTGAGTGCCCATCACAGTCGGGGGGGCCTACGGACATTTGACAACTAAACATAATGTGGTACCTGGGGCTGGATCCTGGAGAGAAGAGTATTAGGAAAAACCAAAGAAATCTGAATAAACTATGGCTTTAGTTAAGTAATAATGTAACAATATTGGTTCATTATTTGAAGCAGATATACCATACTAATGTAAAATGTTAATACTGGGGGAAATTGGGTACAGGAACAATCTGTACTCTTGTTGTAATTTTATATAAATATAAAACTGTTCTAAAATAAAAAAGTTTAGTTTTGAAAAATCTAAATAGGTTGTGGGGAAAAGGCCAAGTATTGATGAATCTTTAAAGAAACGACTTGAAGGCAGGCTGAGCAGAGACTACCCAGAAACGTGGGCTGTGCTTGGAGTCCTGGCTGCAGCCAGTGGTGCTTGGTGGCGAGGTTTATGGTTTACGGAACACTACATAAACTTTGGACTTTACTCAAGATAACTCCAAGGAAACTTCAAGCATTTACAATCTTCTTGTTTAAGGAGTAGAACAAGGAGGAAAACTGGGAATCCTCTAATGATTAACCACTATATGGTACTTACATTATTCAGGTTAAAAAAGAATGCATTTACAAAGAATTAAATTAACCCCTTATCAGTAAGACTTACTCAAATATTTTGTTTTCGTAATATACAAAGACAATAAGCAAAGCTGCTTTGTTGTAGCAATATTTTCTTGTTCGCTTTTAAAATTCTTTGGAAGTTCACAGTGGTGACTATAAATAATCCACTTCACCTCATTTTAGCAATTTCTCAGTTTTTACTATACATTTTACTCTTCACAAAGCTAATATCCCACATAATTCTTGAAAATGAAAAATCTCATCAGTTTAGTTTATTAAAAAGCTTTTTAAAATACAGTGTCCAGCAGAAGTAATTCCTGCCTGAGTGTGGTTGGTGGGATAATAATATGGGTGTAATAATTTATAGTTTTAATTTGAACACTTCACATAAAATATCATATGGTGTGCTTGAGCATATTGTTAGTTACAGAATTACATGTCTATGATTTTTTAATAAAAGATGTTGTAATAAAAAGGGTGTTATTTGTGCTGGACCCTTGTATATTGTGTTTATTTTTCATTATATAAGGCCCATAGTAACTGTTAAAATATAACTTGTGTTTTAAGCCTAAGTAACCGTACTTGGTTATTAATAAAATGACTCATCAGACTACTTTGTCCAATAGTTTCACAGGCATTATAAGTGAACATTTGTCTCTCCCTTCCTTCTTTCCTCCCTCCCTTCTTCCCTCCCTCCCTCCCTCCCTTCCTTCACTTCTTCTTTCTTTCCTTCCTTGCAAAATGCTTATTGAGTATCTACTCTGCCCAGGATTTAGGAATGCAGTATAAATAACATCTGATTGGTATTAAGGAGCTCACAGTCTGGTAGGAGAATCAGAGGACTGGGCAGATAATTAAATATCACTATATGAACATTAGGCTAGAGATGTGCAAAGGATGCTTTTGATGGGACCACAGGACAGAAGGCTATGACTCAGACAGAGGGGGGGGTCCTGTCCTTGCAAGTGCCCCCCTCACCCGACACTCGGCTGTCTCTTTCAGATTGCTTCCTCTGTCCTGAGGGACATTCTGAAATCGGATCATTTCGATCAACTGACAAATGCATCAGATATAATGGAATCAGCTAAGACTTCTCTCTTATCATGTCCCTAGAACTAAAAAACAAGGTGTTTGTGCTGTCCCCTGGCCCTCCCCACATTAAATACATAAAACGGAGGGGGTTTAGGAACGTGATTAGATTTAACTGCTTTGCATAGTATTTAGCCAAATGTTTGAGTGGGAAGCCAGATTTCTTTAAGGGTTTAGAAAGTTAGTAAAATAACTTCTAAAATATTTTTCTACAACTTCGTTCTCTGATAACATTTTTTTAAGTGGTGAGTGGGGATGCCTGGTTTCTGCATCAACCTGAAGTCACAAATAGCTATTAAGCTACAAACTGATAGTGCTGGTGTCAATGGCTGCCTTGGAAGAAGAATATCTCCATTGTTGAGACTGAAAGGGGCAAAGTGGAAGCCTGTCAGAAGGGCCTTCGTGTCACACTTTTGCTCCAAAATGTGCTGAATATCATGGGCTCCTGTTGTGTTACTGTGCAAGGCAGAGCCCGTGTCGCTGGAGAAGGGCCACCAGCAAATACTATTAACCCGGACACCTGAGCTCTGAAACTATGAACCGGCCCCACCTTCCAACAATTAACCGTAGCAGTAGACTTTCTTAAGTTTTTATCCAGGGAGTGTTTAATTAAAATTCTTCCTTATTGTTTAATTCAGGAAAAAGAGATTTCTAAGTCTGTGAACATTGCAGGGAAAAATTATATACATGCAAATTATATGTGCCCGGCTGTAAATTTATCACATGTTTAAATGGGATCCTGCAGAGACGTTGCTAACACAATGCTAATTGAAGATGTTTATGAAGCCACCAGATTGACAGCTGAACCCTCTTTTCCTGAGCCAATATGGTTTCTGGAAAGAAAGAAGCTCTCCCTTACACAATGTGCTACGTACATTCCCTGGCTTGAATAAGCTGTGGGTGTGAGTCTGCCTCTGCAGTTTTGGTTTGTCAACAATAGCTTCCCTAAATAAGGAAAGTCCCGGAGGCAGTTCTTTGATTACACTCCAGATCTCGCCTCTAATCTAGTCCAGATAAAGAGAGTTCTGTGGAGTAGCTACAACCTGCACCACCCAGGACGAGCCCAACCTTCAAGGCTTGTGAAGGGAAAAGCTGATGGTGTGTTAGGCACTGTTACCAGAAAAAGAAAAAGACGTTAAGGCTTAACAGAGCTCAGAGATCAGACGGCACTTTCTCAAATCAAAGGATGGCTTCGTTCATTTCTCCCAGGCTGCATCCACAGTGTGGCAGTGGGCAGCCGGGTGAGGCAGGAATTCAATCAAGGGGAAGGCTATCCAGAACCAATGGCCAAGTTTCAGCGAGGGACTCCTGAACACTTGCGCCCACCTGCTACCCTTCCCTGCTGTTCCTCTGCTTTCCTGGGAATAATCATTACTCATCCTCTGAGATTCTAACCAGACTCCACCCCTGACAGGAAGTATCCCTCTGTTGCTTTAGCCACTTGACCCCATCTTCATCCGCACGTTTCTATCACATTTGTAGCAAATACCACCCCTCGGTGGATGGGCACTCCCTGACCCTCCCTTATGGGGTCATTGCTCTATCAGTATGTGACTATCCCAGTCACTGCATGAACATTTGTTGAGGAAACAAGTTTAAAGAGAAGGCGAAATGATGATTGTGAAGGGCGGTGGGAGATGGCTGAGCAGGAGAACGATTTGCAAGACTAAATGCAAACAAACTACTCTGAAATCATCACTATGTATTTCAGCTAGAGAGGTAAATAGTCTTCAGTCTTGGGTTGGAAGAGCGGAGGAACATAGAGAAGACAAGGCTAACTCCATGTTTTGGAAGCTATAGAGGAATCGTAACAAAATAAATCTCAGCAGGGAGAAGACGGGTGTGCCTGAAATGTCTGTACGTTTGTGTGGGTGCGTGTCTGTGCAGAAAGCACGTATATTGTTTTGTAAACGAGGGTCCAGCTGCCCCAGATGTGGTTCCTTTTTGTTTTTAAAAGGACTTTTTTTTGGCACATGCCTGGCACTAATTCAAAAGAGGTTATCTCAGCAGAATCACTTACCTTGTCGTTCTCAAACCCAGATAATGTTCCAAGTTTTAAAGTACTTATTTGCATCCTTCTCTCAAAGATAGTTAGGCCATATTACTAATTCTCAAACCAATCAAAAGTGAGTTCCTTAGGAGTCTGTTACAATAGTGGCACTTTTAATAAATTCAGCGGGATACCACTCAAGAACATGTATGGATGACTAATTTCTGCTCGAGCAGGATGAACTGGGTCACAGAGACCTAGCAAGATTGTCTGATGCCTCTAAAATTTAAAAAATTGAATACAAAGAGACCACTTCATGATAGATATGGAAGAATGTGGTTCCTGATTAAAAAGAACATTATCTCGTCAAATTATTTGTGAAGTATCATTGTCTTATTTTTCCGTAGCATAAGAGTTCAGGGGTCAGCAAACCTTTTCTAGAATGGGCCAAACAGTAAATACTTTCAGTTTTACGGGCCATACTGTCTCTTTCACAACTACTCAGCTCTGCTCTTGACGTGTCAAGTAGCCATAGAAAAATATGTGAACAAATGGGCGCGTTTTTATGCCTGTGGCTATGTCAGAAAATATTTACAAAAACAGGTGAAGGGTTTGCTAATCTTTACTAATAGCTGATGTAAAAGAAGTAGAAGGAAAAGTTTATAACTTTTTTTTTGTTTTAAAATGCCTGTCGTGCACTTTTTTAGCATGCAATAATATCCAGTAAGTAAAGGATTTTGCTCTGGATCAGACCTGGGTTTGAATTTGTGCTCTGCCTCTATTCTCCTGTGTGGCACTAGGCAGGCTGTTAACTTTCTAAGCCTTGATTTCCAGGTTAACAATGGTACTTATTTCACTGGTGGTGGTACAGGTTAACAATGGTGCTTATTTCACTGGTGGTTGTGCAGATTAAATAAAATAGTATGTGTCAAGTGCAGAGTTTGGCTGCTCAGAAACATTATCTAACCCACGCATTTGCATTGTCCTAGAAAATGCCTCACTGTCCGTCACCGAGACAGCCTCACCTGCCTGTGACCTGTAAGTGAATTCCCACTTTATAGGGTGGCCCCAATCTTTACAAAGGTCAGCTCCCTTGATTTCCATCCCCCAACTATATTGCCTTCAGGAGACAGATTTCATGGCACCCTGGTTACCTAATGATTCCTTTTAAGGATAAAAATTTAGGTTTCTGCCTTGAAGCAGGTCTGCATAGGAGTGGAACCTGAGACATTTTTCACATGGTTTTAAACCAATTTAATATTGTCATTTAATTGCACTGGCTCACATTTTAGTGTTCTCCTGAGAACAAGGGCTCATTTGTCTTTGATTTTTCCGATGATTAGTGCGGTGCCTAGCACACACTAAGCATTTCATAGATGGCTTTTGAAGGAATATTGGTAACTGGATGACATGAGTTGAAAAACCAAAAGAAGAAGTAAGTGCCTGCCCGTGACTCTCAGGGTGTGTCCTTGGGATCCTGAATAGCCAGCCACCCTTATATGCAGACCCTTACAGGGCTGGGACTAGTCTCAGAACTCAAAGAATCGTTTTCTCCAGCTTCTTTTCAGGAACGGATAAAAGCCGATGGAGACCTCGTTCTGTACAGTTATTTGGACAAGAAATGTGACTTGATTTTCCCATAACCCAACTAAAGTTGTGTTTCCTGCCTTCACTTAGTGTGGTGCAGACTTAAACCCAGTCATTTCCAGTTTCCCCTTCTTGCCCCATCGTTGCATCTAAGGCGTTGTGGGGTCTGGGGTTCTTCTAGTCCCTGGACACCACCTACCCAAGCTGGCACCCTGGAGAGGCCTGTGGTCCTCCCTGGCCCAGGTGCACAGGGCATGTGTGCGGTCCCTCATTACTATCCAGATGGTTCCGTCCAAAGCAGCCCTCTGTCCCGGCTCCTTCCAGGACTCCAGAAAGGACACTGTCCTCTGTGATCTGCTGTCTTCACTTCTTTCAGGCAGTAGGCAAGAATGTCCTCGGTGATTTGTGGAGGAAAGACAAAGGGGCTCATGGAAATGTGGCAGGAAGGAACAAATTAGTTAACATTTCACAATTATTCCGCCATGTACATCATTTAAGTTCAGATGAATTGGACAAGGCGGGTGTGTACCTGTGTGCAAGCAGCCTGCATGGCTCGTCAGATACAGGACAGGGCCAAAGGGGAGACAGCATGGGGAAAGAGACTGGGCTTGCTATGCAAAACAAACAACAACTTGGAACCACTAGAGCTGCGCCCAGATAGAAGGAGCTGCTTCAGTGGCCAGCGCTTTCCTGGGCAGAAAACACGCAGCCGCAGCTCAGGGCTTGCGTAGGCAGGTGCTAGAGAATAGATTTATGGCTTGGGGAAGAGTGGGAGTTGTCTTCAACATTTTCCTAATGCTGAAATTCTGCAATTGTTTAGGAAGTGTGTGTGTGTGTGTGTGTGTGTGCATTTGGTCTGATATTGTGGTGGCAAGTCCTGCAAGACCTAGACTACTACCTTGTCGTGTGACCTCAGGTGAGACTCCACCTCCCTGGCCTACACCACTGGGACAACAAGGCTTACCTTGTGTGTGTGCTGGGAGGCTTACATTAGGTGAAACACTTCTCAGGGCGGTAGGTCCCTTGTTAGTACTCAGTAGCAAGTAGGTAAGCCTTGATGGAGATGCTAGCCTCGCGGTAACTCCTCAGTCCTCCCCCAAATTTTTAACACTGCTGTTTTCAGGACTTCCAGAAGCAACACATTCCTTCCTAGCATGGTCCTTTCCTAGATAAGTGCCACTAGGACTCGGATAGTCACGGCTGAGCTTCCAGAGCCCTTGCTCCTTCACAGCGAGGTAGAACGGCCACCCAGGCGAGGTGACCGAGTGCACGACTGATGACTGTCAGAGCCTGAGTTAGAAGTCAGATAATTTGGCTGCAGAGCCTCTGTCATCGACCACTGCCCTGTCCCGCCCTCGCCCAGGTGGCTGTTCTTCCGCCACTGACTGGCTGTGTGAATGAACCTTCCAGGGTCTCCAGAGAACCAAAACCAGCAGGATATGTGAGTACATATGTATGTATAGAATTGTGTGTGTGTGTCTCTATGCCTACATCTATATATCTGTACATCGAGAGAGAGAATCAGAGAGATTTATTTTAAGGAATCGGTTCGCATGATTGTGGAAGTTTGATAAGTCCAAAATCCTCAGGGTGACTGGCAGACTGGAGACCCAGGGAGAGGCATCTGCCGACAGAATCCCCCTTGTTCCTGGGAGGTTGGTCTTCATTCAATTCGGGCCTTCAACTGACTGGGCAAGGCCCACCCGCCGTATGGAGGTCATCTGCTTTACTCAAAGTCCACCAATTTGAGCGTTCATCTCATCCAGAAAACACTGTTACAGGAACAACTGGAATAGTGTTTGACCAACTGCCTGAGTACACATGGTCCAACCGGGGTTGACTCATGACCATCCCACGGTGGTTTTCTACAAAGACTCATTCTAGGTCCTCTTTAGTGCTCTGCAGTCTGACAATCAGGTCAGAGCAAGTGAGTTGATTTTGAAAAGAACTTTTGAGATTCTAAGATGAGAGGTGATGTTTTGTTACCCAGGTTTTCTTCTTTCTTCTCCCCTTCCTACCCACTCCTACCCCCTTTCTGTCCTTCTTCTTGTCCCCTGTCTTTCTTTTCTCTGGGAAAAAGAAGAGGCTGGAGAGAGGAGCAGAGAAAGAGAGACAGAGAGAGAGACATTTTAACAGCAATAGTTTTGCGATGTGATATTCACAGCCCGTTGCAAAACTATCCTGCCTGAAGTAAATGTATCTAAAAGACAAATTCCACCCAGGCTGGTGTGGCTCAGTGGATTGAGTGCTGGCCTACAAACCAAAAGGTCACCAGTTTGATTCCCAGGACACACACCTGGGTTGCAGGCCAGATCCCCATTTGGGGAAAGCAGGAGGCACCAGATGTAAGTGCATGCACATAAAATAAATCAGCATTTACATATCTTAGAGCTTCAATGTCCATATGTGTACCTTTTTTTCTTGCTTCTCAGGGGGGCAATTTTCAAAATGTAACAGAGTTTGAAGAACTTAAGTATGGCTCCCAATTGCCTGTGGGTAAAGTTGGAAACCCATTCACATACAATTATTTGCCTCATGGCCTTATTGTAAAAGGGACTGCTGGATCTCACACAGCTGCAGCCACTACCTTCTGAGTCCCTACAGCCAGCTGCATCTTTTCTTGTTCAGATATGGATAAGAAGCAATGTTCTGTTCTCCACATGGGAGCCTGGGATGACAAGTGCAGAAAGAGGGCTACTTACCGGAACATCTGCGCCAAGGTCCCACGACCAGTCTGCCTGGTTATGGTCACCTTTCAGAACAACTGCTTCAGCCTAAAGGGCAGAGGGTAACTCCTTAATATCAACTCAAACTAAAAATACAATTGCTAATTGCTACATGAATAAGTTACAATAAGTTGCCTACTAAATTGAAAGGCAAAGTTGACTTAACTTGCAAAGCAACCCTTTCAAGATGAATTTTTAATTCGAACTCACCAAATTCAGAAACAAATTAAATCTTCATCAGTCGGTGAATGGGTAAACAAATTATGGTATATCCATATAATAGAATACTACTTAATAAAAAAGGACAACTTACTACCTTGGGGAAAACATGGATAAATCTCAAACACATTACGTTAAGTGGAGGAAGCCAAACTTAAAATGCTACCTAACTAATACGATTTTCTGGAAAAGGCAAAACTAAAAAGGGACAGAAATCAGATCGACGTTTGCCAGGCAATAGAGATGGCAGCTAGGGGTAGACCTTGAAGTAGCACAAGGGAATTTCTATACCCCCCCAACTGTTCTGTATCTTGATTGTGGTGGTGGTTACATGACAGTATACATTACATTCGTCAACATTCATAGACCTGCAACAGCTAAAAAGGGTGACTTCACTGTACATAAATTATGCCTCAATAAACACATCTTCTAAAGAAAGATGTATGGTAATGCAAATGTCTGGAGAGAGAGAGAGAGACCGTGATTTCTGCAAAGCGTTTTCAAGGAAAAACAATGGGAGTTATAAGCCTCCCCGACCTTGCATGCGCTGGCAGCGCTCCCTTCAGAGTGAAGTCAGAACCCTGTGCAAGAGGCTTGGAAGGTAACCAGCAGGCCGCACACTCTGTTCTCCATCCAATTCTAAATATTCTCTGCCAGAGCTTTTGTTTGTTTATTGCACACGTTCACTGTCTGTCTGAAGGTTGAAAATGTGCAGTGAGTATAAACCTTGCTGCATGAAGGTCCCTCTCCCGGGAAGAGGAGCCCCGTTTCCATTCCAGCCGGTACAATTTCTCCGGGAGGGCACGAAAGGAACGCCAGCCAAGCTCGCTTGGTTTCCCTTTATCTGTTTCTGGGCTGCACCTCAGGAATGTATAGTACCAGTGAAACAAAGAAAAAGACAAGTTTTTAAGTTTGCCTTCAAGAGGTAAAAAGAAAAGAAGCAGGAGAGATGGGGTTGCCAGCAGAAGTTGCAAAGGAGTGTCAGGTGAGTGGTGTGTCTCTCAAAGTCCTAGCCAAAATTGCATTTGGCATCAAAGGCAGGGGCTGGTAGCAGAAACAGTATGAAGAAACCCTAACTGTCTTAAGAAGATGAGGGACAGCGACGTAGGAGGCTTGACAAGAGGCTTGTTGGGGATGGGAGAAAAAGTCAGAGCCTCTAGGTCTTTCTAGATGGAAGGGAACACCCCAAATTGCACCAGTGATGGCTGGAGAAACTGACCTGGTGACAGAGTAGAACTTAAAGATCTCCTTTCCTAGCGTCAAGCTTGCCCCTGATTTGCGAGGTGTGACTTCTGTGTTCTTCTCTGCAGACTGAGATCATTAATACAAGCTGTTTCCTCGCCATAGGAAAGCCACCTCTGCAGCCCAGATGCACTGCTAACTGGCATTGGGATGGCAGTCTGTACTTGGCTTTGAGATCCACAGACAAATACACCGCTTTGTTATTACCAAGGTTGTTTATCACCTCCGTCTGTATTATGAGCAAGTGTTCTTTTCTTCCCATAGCCAGACCATGCACTGGACTCACCTCTGTCACCATGAATCAGGCATTGGGCATCTGAGCACCGTGCTAAGCGGGGGAGATGGCAAGATTATCAGAACCATCTACAGAGAACAACCTTTTGCAAAGAAATCAATTGGAGCCAGTAATAGTGCTGCTGTCATCGGTAAGTCTGGCCTCCAAGGAACAGTCTGCTTGTCTCCTATGGTGCTTCCCTAGTCCTTGGTTTTTCACTGATTCGTGTCCTATTAAAAGCAGCCCTCTGAGCAAGGTGCCATTAGCACTCCCATTTGTCAGAATCAGGGTACAGAGGCCTAGACACCTTGCTGAAGGGCACTCAGCTATTAAGGGGGCGGACCTGATATTCAAACCCATGCCTGTGCATTGCAAAACCCAGTTAGCAAAGGCTGCTTCACCCTTGTGAAACCAAGCCATTTCTTCCTAAAGTGACAGGTTCTCTAAACATTACCTTCAATATTTTAAAAATATGCAGGATATATGATTAGGAGCTGACCATGAGATTCTGTGGAAAGGGATTGGCATCAGATTGGCTCAGATTCAAATACAAGCTCAATAACTTACTGGCTATGTGAATTTGAGTAAGTTGCTTGCTCTCTCCAACTCTAATATTGGAATAATAATTAAGGCTTATCTTGTAGAATTTTTTTAGAGATTAAATGTGACATATGCTTAAAAATCACTCCGTAAATGGTACTTTTTCTCCAAATAATAATTACCCAAAAGTCTAATTTCTTGCTACTCCTCGCCATTGTAAATTGGTATAAAAGGACAGCTGGACATGTTCAGAGCAACCAATCATTGCTTTTCAAATTTTAAATGTCTAACATCCTGGTGTATGTATTGAGTTGTATCCTGGATGTGAAGGAGGGAATAAATTTGGCACTGCCTTCTGAATGACCACCATGTGTTCAAGAAAGACCCACTAGAATGAAGACATCAGCACTGACATTGACCCTCTCTTCTCCCTCACCCTCCCACCAAATCCTGCCCTTGCAAAAAGTCTCAATGCATCTCTATGTGTGAAGCTGGAATCTCATTTGTTTACAGGTGCTACATCTCGGGAAGAACATAAATGAGTTGGAAACCATCAAAGTGATTTCTGTATATCATTAGAAAGCACCTACTTTTTAATTTCATGCAATGCAGGAATCTCTGTCTTGATCTGAACCCAAGTCCTTATGTCTTACCAGTGTTGGGGGTGCACTCATCACATTACAATACAACTCCTCCTGTTTTTAAAACTACGTGACTCCCTGTAGCTTAACCTCACTAGTCTCTAGCATTCATACACACAAGTTCCACTTTCACATAACCTCCTAACATGTATGGATGAAAATATGATCCTGCAGCTCCCTCTCTGCATCAAATCTTCTTTTCTGGGTGATCCAGCTTTCAGCCTTTTACTCTTTCTTATGAACAGTGTGCAGACTTTTGGCTCTGCTTACCCTTCAGTTCTGCCCAGGAGGTCATCACCCTACATTACCATGAGGCTAAGATTGTACTGACTTTTTTAGTTATCTGTCACCTTATTGGTGGAGCACTGAGCTTGTAAAGGTGGAAATGGCCTAAGGGAAAGATGAGGCCCTTGGCCAGGAAAGTGGTGGTGAGCACCAGGAGTGTAGTAGGGTAGGTTTGACCAGGGCAGAGAACCCAGACTCCATCAGCACCCTGGACATTAGTCTTACTCTCCGGGACGGGACAAACCTGTGAGACTGATACAGTACATAAAGTCCAGGAGGCCAGTAAATTAATTTAGAATGAATAATAACGCCTTGGGGTCAAGAAATGCCTCAGATTCTGCACAGTTGATTTATTTCTCCTTCTTTCACACAAAGACATCATGGACTTCTTAGTCAAAAGTCTCCATGGAATTTCTAGATGCTCAATATACTGCGTGATCTTCATCCACCAGCATGATAACCCACTGAATCTCCTTTCTGCTTCTTCAAACGGCAATAACCAGCTTTCCCAGTTATTCCAGGTGTCTTCGCACGTCCAGATAACCACCAATGTAATCCAAGTGGAGGATAAAGTTAGCAAGAGATCAGTCTTGGAATAAAATGTTTGCTTGACAAAGATTGACAGGGAGACCGTCAAAAACTCTCAAACACAGCGTATGGCTCCTCTGATATGCAAAGCTCACCCCTGCAGGTTAAGAGGAGCTTGAATCAAGATATCTGACCTTGGGGCTCTTGCTGTCAAAGCAAGAGAAGAGAGGAACCTATGAAATGGTTAAAAACAATGAAAGGAGGCGTGGAAGTTACATGAAAAGACCCACGTAAATGGTGTAGGAGTCCAGATTGGATTGGACTAAGAGGGAAAGATCAAAGTGGGGGAGTGCCGAAAATGACCCAGAGGTGAACTTTGAAGGATGAGTGAAATTGCAATTGGGAGGGGTGAGCTTTATAGGTAGCACTGCCTAAAATAGTAAATCAGGAAGGAAGAACGCACTGGTAGGGTGAATGCATCCTGGCAGTGAAGACAGATTTAAGGAGGCCTGTCGAGAATGAATGCGTGTCCTGAAGCTTAGGGGAAGACCAAGAGCGACTTAAGGAAAACCTGCAGCAAAAGCGGTGCGAGAACATGAACTGCTTGCGTGGAGCCCCAGGGGGATGTGGGATTTAACCTTTGACAGCATTTGGAGAAAGTGAAATAAAATATTACTTTGCAAAGTAGTTGGAAACTTGAAAGAGCTTGTTAACTTTGAAAGCTAATAACTAAACATATTCAGAAGTGTGAATACAAACTCAGAGTTTACATGCCCATCATGAGTCATTAAGATAAACAGACATGTGTCTGGGCCCTAAACTGATGCTGGCAGCAAAAAGGACAATAGATTTTCTAAACTAAATGACAAGACCCAACATATCCAGTGTTACATTACATACGAGACCGAGGATTCCATGACACGCAGATGACATCTCTGAACAGAAATGCTCTCTAATGGCCTAGTCCCCAAAATAGGGTCCCTCGCTCCTCACAAAGTGTCCAGTTTTCTTTCAAGTAGTCTGTGTACTGATAAGAGCTGACCTTATTTTTTCTCTTGACTACCTTTTTTTTCTTTTAGACAGCATCAAATATTCAGGGAACTTTATTTTTAAAGAATAAATCAAAGAAAAGGTAGACAACTGTAATTGAATAACAATAAAATTTTTTTAAAAAAGAATAAATCAAGTAAGACATAGCTTTCATTGACCCAAACATGCAAAATCCATCCTTAATATAAAATGCACTCAATTGAAAAATTACACGTGAACTACAAAGGAAATGCAACTTTATGTAAGTAAAATGATTGCTAGCAGTAGCAGTTTAACAATCAAATTAATAAAGACATTACACATTGGAAAAAACAAGAGCAACACCTTAAAGTCAATTATTTCTAGTACGCCAAGGGACATTCTGATAGGGGATGGTTTGACTCAAAGCAAAGAATAAGGCACCTGCTATGAATTTAGAACAGTAACTTTCATTTTATCAGTTAATAAAATAGAATTAGTTAGCCAAGGCAGTAGTTGCAAAGAGTACAGGGGTTGATTTCCTGGGTGAGAAAGAGAAATGCAGGTAACAATGAAGATAAACCCCCCCCCCCCACCCCGGCCCCAGGTCATCTGATTCCTTTCCTATTCTAGGTTGGTCAAATTTCTGACAGTCGTTGACCTCTCCCCTCCCGCCCTTTCCCGTACTTTGGGGCATCAGAAGCTCTCTCTGAGGTCACTGCCTATAGACTAGGTGGCAGATTTCCCCTCTGTTCCTCTTAAAGCAGCTTATTTTAAAAGAAATGTCCTGAAGCAATTAACAAAGCAAGCCAGCAGCTTTCTTCCCAATTCATTGATACACAGACACCTCTCAGGCTTTTTCATTAAGTTATGGCTAAGTGTTCAAATAGCCAATACTTGCAGTTTCCAAATCTGCCTTCTCTCTCACCCTTACCATTCATAAAAAGAGTCCAATCACAACCTGTAAAATCCAACAAAGGAAGGACTAAAGATCCTTACCAGTAAATCTGTTTAATTCCAGATGACACTTCCGTCTGCTGTACCAAGAACCCGAACAGAATTTTAATCATAAACCTTGTCTCTTGACCCTCTTGTAAATCCACTGTACTTTCTGATCTGTTCATTTCTAGATACTCCTCTGGCACTTGAAAAGTCTTGAATGATGGAATTTGGGATAACTGTGAACAAGATACTTCTGTTTTCCTTTAACTTTGGTTAAAAATAGGTGTGCTACTACTGTGCTATTTTGATAGAAAGTTTATTTTTGTATGTAGTGTCGCATCAGAGCATCTCAAATTTAGATACCAGCTTTCTCTTTGTACACCAGAGGGCCCAGAGGCTGTTGCTGTGTATTGTTAATAGGATGTTTCAATGACACGCCTGACTACTCCACGGAAAAAGCAGATCCTTTTTATTTTTATTTCTTTTAACATTTGCTTTATAAAATAAATAGGATTTTTGGTGAGGAGGGGATGGGTCTCTTCCCAACATTTTATTTTAAAAATGTTTAAATTCCATTGGAACCGCAAAGTGCTATTTTTACCGTGATTCCTTTCCTCTAAGAGAGAAACAGAAATAAACACCTTGGGGCCTTTGATATTATGTTTAACTGGCAACACATTTCAATTTTTTACGAAAGTGTAAACAGAAAAACGGTGTGAGTGTGTGGCGGCGGGGGGGGGGGGGGTCTGTGAAGCAGACCTTGGCACGAAGAACCGTGTCTTCGGTCGTGTGGCTTCGGGAAGGACGAAAAGGCCTTGAGGACAAGCTAGTTTGCCTCAGAGTTACCTGGAGCAGCCAAAGAGGGGCCTGGCTCAAGTAATGAAAGACAAGACGTTGCCCGGGCTCCAGACCCTAATTTCAGCCCGGTGATTTCACCCGCTGTCTGTCCTAGGTGCAAAGTAAATCATTCCTTTGCTGTGTGTTCTCTCTAATTTCTTAATTTATAGGCTCCAAACTATAGCCTGGAAGTGGTTAAGAGAATGAAGCTCAGCAGAAACCTCCAGCTTGGCTGCCCTTGGAGCTGCGAGGATACTGGGGCTAAGGACTCAGAACGTTTGGGATTCTCTGAGGGGTTCACGTCTCCGAGGCTCACCCTGTATTCGGCACGGATAATCCAGCATTGGCTGAAGTAACCATCATGATAATATAGTGAAGTTCTGCCTCTCTCCTAGGGACTGCCCTTTGGGTGGGGTGGGGGCAGAGCGCTGGATTGGTGGCCTCATGTGGACTTTAATGGTTCTATACATGATTAAATGGTACATATTCCAGAGTTGAAAGTCATAGATAGAATTTAAGATTAGTTTCTTTTCTTTTAGCTTCTTTCTCCTTTTTTATTTCTGTCTCTTTATCTGTTTGTTTCTCTCTTTGCTCCCTTGCTTACCTCACCTTTCCCTCTTTTCTTTCTTTCTTTCCTTCCCTCCCTCCCTCCCTCCCTCCCTCCTTCTCTCCCTCCCTCTCTCCCTCCTTCCCTCCTTCCCTCCCTCCCTTCCTTCCTTCCTTCCACCACAGGAATCTTTCGTAACATCAAACTTTAGACCTGGAAGGAACCTTAGCAGTTACTTTCTCAAATCTTCCATCTGTGGCGTGGGATAAAAAGTCCTGGGTTTCACTCCAAGTCCTACCACCTACTGGGTGTGCGTCCTGGGAAACACCACCTTTTTGAACCCTAGTTTTCTCATCTGTCACTAAGACTGCTAGTCAGGGACAGGATTCGGTTCTCCCCACCCTCAGTCCAGCACTCCTTGTGTTTGCCCCAGGATCCTATTGGCACCTTCCCATTTGCCCCCATCATCTTCCCCCAGGAGTCTTCCCCGAGGCCCCTAGCCTCCCCCTGGCATCATCTGTATTCCCTCCATACCCATCCTTGTGATGCCAGAGGACAGCTACTCCTGGGCCAGGAAAAGCACTAGAATTTAGCTTTTCCCACAGCAATAAATATCCTGATCCTCCAAAGTATGACATTAAAGCCGCAGCAGAACAGATACCCTTTCCCACATCCTGCTTCTGTCTCAGGCCCCACCTTCCAAGCGGTTGACCCTTATCCTTGCCATCTCTGCAAGGTGGAAACGGCCATGTCTGTTCATAGGGAAGACCTCTTTGACTGTCTACAGGATGGGGCCCCCTACTCTGTGACCTTATACAGCATCATCCCTTCTGAGTACTTGTCACAATTTGCCATCAGAAATGTGTGATCCTGTTTGGCTCTGTCATTGACACACACACAACCCTTTATATTGTTTGATTCAGAAAGTGCAAACACATCCGTTTGGCTCATTGCTGTATCACCAGCGCATTGCTTAGAGTCTGTTTTCTTCATGAAAATGTGCTGAATGAGTGAGTGAGTGAGTGAGTGGATTTAACTCTCTGATGAATGATCTAACAACGCCCATCATCTCTTGAGGGTGTAGTATATGCCAAGTGCTATAGATTGATTCCCCCCAAAATTTTTATATTGTAACCGAAACCCCTAAGTGGTAGTATTAGGGGGTGGTGATCTTTGGGGTGATTAAGTCAAGAAGGTGGACCCCCCATGAATGGGATTAGTGCCTTTATAAGGAAATCCCAGACAGCTCCCTTGCCCCTTCGACTGTGTGAGGACACAGCAACTGAACAGCCTTCTGTGAGCCAGGAGGCCAGCTCCCACCAGAAACTGAATCTGCTGGTGTCTCAATCTTGGACTTTCCAGCCTCCTGAACTGTGAGAAATAAATATTTGCTGTTTATAAGCCACCAGCCTATGGGACTTTGTTATAGTAGCCACAAAGAACTAAGACCCCTGGTTCTAAACTGGGCTTTTTACATAACTTGGCTTGCTTAATTTTCAAAACAACGTTCTGAGAAAGCTATTGCTGTGTTTTATAGACGAGGACATTGAAGCCAGCGAAAGTACCAAGGTGGCCCTTTAACTCAGCTTCCAGACTCAGGAAAGGCTTTCCAAAAAGTGACAATGATGAAACCCCACTTAATTCCTTCCAAGTCTTGCTAAAACCAAGTTTAAGTAGCTGAACTCATCTGGCAATTTAGCATCTCAAGAGGGAGCGATAGATAGATATCTCCCACATGTGATCAGACAATTGATGTTCCCAAAGGCCCTATTAGCTGTGGGAGATATCAGTAAATATGAGACATAAGCATCTGGAAACAGATCTGGGCTAAGCTAGTCGACCACGGAAAGTATGGGGATTTTTTCCTTTTGTTCTCCCCTCTCCTGCCCACAAGTATAGCCCCTTGGAACCCAAGAACTGTCCCCTCTGGCTGCCATAAGACACTAATACCAATCTGTCAAACACGGGTTTAGCTGTCTGACACCCCCAAAGATGTGGATCTCTTTCTCGTGTACTCATCGTACAACAGCATTGTGACGCGTGTTCTCTCAATGGATAACACACAGAGCAACACTATGCCCTGGTATGAAAAGTCACATTTATCCTCACTCCGGACACCAGCTCTGTGGGATTACGTAAGTGAATGCCGCCGTCATCCCCACTCGGCCTTAGTCAGCTGAGTTGGAAGAGATTTTGTATTTGTCTTATTGTATTTATTTATTTTTTTTAAGAAAAGAGATTAGTGAATAGATGTCTGTTTGAAAGCAAATTCCTTTTTGGGCAAAATCACCAGCCCTCACCATCCCGAGAGCCCTGACCTAAGGGTGAGAATAATAGATAATAAGAGGTTTATTTAAAGAAGAATCAGAGATAAAACTCTACAATTCCCTCATCTCACAAATGCACATTTTTCTTTTCCTTTGATGCTCTTGTGTTACATCTTTTTGGACGCTGTTTTCTCATTCAAACCACCCCTACTGGGCAAGCCCGTCTGGAAGAGCCGCAGGTGTTCCCTGGCTGCTGCATACAAAGCCTACTTGTTAATCAGCCCCATCACGTGTCTTTTGACCCCCTTCCTACCCAGCTCTCTCCACCTCTCTCCCAGCCAACCACCACTGCTACTTCTAAAAGGGAAAAAACTGAACAGCCAGTTCAAAGAGCTATTATCCTAAAGACTCCTTAACAAGGCCCGGGGCTTCCAGTAAATGAGTTCAAGCTTTTGCTCCCCTCCCCCCTTCTAGACAGGGTTCCCCCCTTCCCCCATTCACTGGTCACTGCAAAGCTCATTGACTCTGCTACATTCTGTGACCACTGGACAATTTACCAAGCATCCCTCTGGGAGCCTCTCAGTCACCATTCCTTATACGTCAGAACCAGTTAGGAAAGCAATCGACACACAGAGCGTCCTGCTCCAACGGGGTGGCAACGGGGTGCCAAGGGTGACGAGGCGTGCGGTGCTCTCTGGGAGTTTATACAGAGGATCTGGGAGACGAATTAAGTTTTGCCCCCTCCAGTCTTCTCTGCTTGATTATTGACTGGCTCGGCTATGCAAATCCTCCCACATCACTTTATTGAGATTCAAAATGAGAATATTAATTTTATGACATTATGACTCGGGGAGAAGTAATTGGCTAATAAAAGTCAGTGTTTGTGGAGGCTCTGGGGTTGGCATAGGTAGGTTAGAGATAACCTATGTCAATTATGTCCTGTGGAGCTGAAACTGAAGGAAGCCTGCCCATATCTGCAGGTGCTAGATGGGAAGGTTTGCTTGCTCCCCAGCCCTACCCCACCCTGCGCAGAAATCAGGCAACATCTGTCTCAAGACTGAGGTCATGTTCGCAGAAACCCGAAAGGAGGAAGCAGGTTAAGGTTTGTTGTGGTTGTGGGGCGGGGAGGGGGGCTTTCGAGGTGTGGTAGGCCCTGGAGAGAAGTAAGACGTGGCCCCAGAGTTCCTTATACTGTACAAAACTGGAGTTTTACTCCCAGCAAGGGCCAATGCTGGTTATTAGTAAAATACTTTAAGTGTCCAAAGGATTGCCTTAAGATCCTTTCATGGTATATTTTCTTGGAGAAACATAAGAAAATAAGAAGCGAAAGAGAAGAGGCCACCTCACTTCAAGGGTGAGTAAGCCAAGGAGACACTTTGTGTTTCAACAGGTTTATAAAACTTTACAGTGGATGGTAAATGACACGTCTTGTTTGCTGGTTTGTTTAGACAAATAGGAAGGTTTTTTTCCCTACCATCGAACAATCCTCAGGAAAACTTGATTCGGAGCACTGGCTCACCTTTGTGAGGAAAAACCCCTAAGATGCGGTCCACGTGATGACGTTCTCGTGGCTGGGTTTTGGCGAATGACAACTAGGTCTCAGGGGTGATGTTACACAGAAGGGTTCCAGGAGAAGCCAACAAAAACAACACAAAGGTCAGGACACCCGGAAGCCTACTGACCTAGTCAAACCAAAACCTCAGCTGCCGTGGAGGAGACAAGGGGAAAGCGATAGGACTGTTGAACACAGCGAAGCATGTGACGTTTTCTCATCCATGACTTATCCGGCAGCAGCAGGCCCGGGGTTTCTGTGGTTCTGTAGAATTATAGATCGATCTCTTTCCTACAGGAGGTTAATCACAAACGGCCTTTGGAATGACTAAGGCTCATTGACTTAAGATAACATGAGATTTCCCAGACCTGTTTCATTTTTCAGAAAAGGCACTTCACTTACAGAAACATAGGCTGTTTCTCTCTCTCTCTCAATTGTGACAAGGTATGTGTAACATAAAGTTGCCACTTTAACTTTCTTACAAGGGTACAGCTGCGTGGCTTTACGCACATCCGCACTGTTGTGCAGTCATCGCCGCCATCCGTCTCAAAAAAAAATGTTTATTTTTCCAAACTGCATCTCTACCCACTGAACAGTAACTCCCCATTCCCTTCTCCCCCTAGCCCGGGCAACCACCATTCTATTTTCTGTCTCTATGCATTTGATTAGTTTAGGTGCCTCCCATAAGTGGAATTATATATTTGTCATTTTGTGACTGGCTTATTTCTCTTAGTACAATGTTCTCGAGGCTCATCCATGTTGTAGCCTGTGCTAGAATTTCCTCCCTTCTTAAGGCTGAATAATATTCTATTTTTTAATGGACAACTTTATTGAGGTATAATTTATATGCCATACATTTCAACTCTTTCAAGTGCCATTCAATAATTTTTAGTAAATTTGTCAAGGTGTTCAATCATCATGACAATCCAACTTTAGGACATTTTCATCATCTCATAAGACCCCTCGCGCTCATTTACCATTGATCCTTGTTCCCATTTCCCTTCCCACCTCAGACCTAGGCATCCACTAATCCACTTTCTGTCTCTAGTAGAGTTGCCTTATCTGGATATTTCATGTAAATGGAATCAACGCATCAGTCTTTTGTGTCTGGCTTCTTTCACTTATCATAACATTTTTGAGATCTGTCTGTGTTTTCACAAGTATCAGTTTATCAGTATTTCATTCTTTTTTAATACTGATAAGATATTCCATCATATGGAAATATTACATATTGTTTATTCATTCACCGTGTGATGGACATTTGGGTTGTTTGCACTCTTTAGCTATTCTGAATAACGCAGTATAAACATTTCTGTGCGAGTTTTTGTGTGGACATATTTTCATTTCCCTGAGGTAGATATCTATGGGTTTAAAACTGCTGGGCCTTAAGACAAATTTGTACTGAGCTCTTTAAGAAACTGTCAAACTGTTTTCCAAAATGACTTTCCATTAGGAGGTTTTCTTTAGGGTGACTAAACAGATCTTTCCAATGGGTTTGGTTTTTTTTTCCTCTGCGACCCTGTCTAATGCAAAATATTCTGCTTCTTTCCACTCTGGCCCTAGCTCAGTCAGAAAGCCAAGCAGTGGGAGTTATGAATTAATTCCTCAAATAGTTCTCATTTTCACATCCTTGGCACACAGCTGAGTTCACATTAAAACCAAACAACCTTGAAAGTTTAGAAGAACAGTGTTATGAAATGTCCAATGAGACCTTGGACAAGTCACATTGGTCATTTAGAGACTCAGTGTCCCCATTTGTCAGTGAAAGATTAGACCTAGGTGGTCTCTAATGTCCATGAACGCCATCTCCGGAAATATATGTGGGCCCAGAACGATCCCTTGATGGGCTTTGAGATGCATCTTAGCTCACATTGCCTGTGTGAGGAGGGAAAGAGTGTCTCAACTGTGCACATGCCAGCTTGGTTAAGGAACTGGGACTTCCCCCCGTGTGTACCCCCTAGATACTGAAGAAGATGTAGCTGCAGATGGAACGATAAGCATTCTCTTCCTAGGGCAGGTTGAATGAAGGGATACTCTGGCCTCCCCACAGTGAACTTTCTGGCATTGCATCCACAGTGGGCATTGATTAACATGCATGTCATGTCTGTTCTTTTGAGTTGATTTTTGACAAATCTTTATTTTCTGTGTAGAAGCAATATACCCCTCATTGGAACATTTTCATTTTAGTAACTATATCAGTTTCCTAATTACTATATCAGCTACCACCACAGTGCCAAAAAAAGTAGCCCCCCCCCGAATCCTGGCTGGCTTAAAATAGTAGAGATGTATTCGTTCGTAGTTCTGGAGGCTAGAAGTCCAAGATCAAGGTGTCAGGAAGGTCCAGGCTCTTTTTGACAGCTCAAAGGAAACATCTTCCATGCGTCTCCTTGCTTCTGGTGCATTCTGGCCATTCTTGGCTTTCCTTGGCCACTAGATTCGTCTCTGCAGTCACATGGCCTCTGCTCCCATTGCATCTTCACACTGTTTCCTCTGCGTGTGTCTGACTCTGGGTCCTAAAGTTCCCCCTTTCATAATGACCTGCCATGTCGAGTTAAGGACCACCCTACTGACCTTATTTTAACTTCACCTCTGTGAAGACCCTACTTCCAAATAAGGTCACATTCTGAGGTATTGAGGGTTAGGACTTCAATATATCTTTTTGGGGGAGGTGCGGGGACACAATTCAACCCCAAACAGTAACATTTTGGGGGAAAATGAGGTTTGCAATAAGATATCTGTCACTGAATGCATGTCTAACTATAACTATGTTATAAAAGGGGGAAAAACTGTTTTCCTTCATCAACATCTGACATCTGAGCTCTCGATCCCAAAGAAAGATCACAACAATCTTGAACCCTTGGCCCTCGGTTCCATGTGGTTTGAGATTCTGATATCCTGCAGTTATTTAAATAATAGCTTTCAGGGGTTTTTTTGGGGGGGGGGTGGAATCTATTCAGTGCTTGGAATGTGATACTGTAAATTATTTAGAGTGTTTCGTCCTGTGGAGAACTGCCCAGGACTAAAGTCAAGGGGAATGGGATGTTGAAAACATTTTTTTAAAAGATTGGGGCACAGGACAGAGACTAATGGAGAAGTTTGCTTGAATTTCCACACCTTAGGGAAACAAAAGATCACCCTGGGTTGGCAACTCAAAGAGTTCACTATCACCGGGAGGAAAAGAGGGATGAGGGGAGGGAGGGGCGGAGCATGCTTGCTAGATGAGCCTTTAACTGATTTGCTGAGATCATCTCCTCGAAGGAACCCAGAAGGCTACTCACAGCAATTTTTCAAAAGTTCTTTTCTATCCCTTTCCTTCCCTCCCAATCTCCTCTGTGGTGGTTTTGGGACCCCAGATGCCACCACTGCAGGCCCAGCACATGCCCATGGCTTCCGGGTGCTCCATCCTCCCTCACCTGGGGTCACCCTCCTCCTCTTGTTAAATGCTTCTTGGCCCTACTTGCAGCCCTATCAAGCCCACCTGTCCCCTTCCATTTGTCCTCCCTCTAACCCAGTTCTTTTATGGAATCCCCTGCTGTTATAAAGAAAGCCCCTAAGAGTGGAAGCTGGACTCAGATACTCCCCACCTCATCCAATAAACTGAAACCTGGACTTCCCTTGACAACCCCTGCTCCCTGGCTATCTTCTCCAAGACACTTCTCTTCATACTGCTCTGAGAGACCCCTGGCTGGTGTGGCTCAGTGGGTTGAGCACCGGCCTAAGAACCAAAGGGTTGCCGGTTCAATATCCAGTTGGGGCCCATCCCTGGGTGGTGGACCAGGTCCCCAGTAGGGGGGCACATGAGAGACATCCACACGGTTATGTTTCTCTCCCTCTCTTTCTTCCCCTTTTTCTAAAAATAAATAAAATCTTAAAAAAAAAAGTCTGGGAGAGAGAGTCCAATCCTTTTCTTTATGGCTTCTTCTAGATTCCTGTGTCCGCGGTTTTTCAACTCTTCCAATCAGCTTTGCTCTTGCTTCACCATACTCCCCCAACCTCTTTTGTTTCTTCTGTGGTTCTAAACACCACACTTGGCAAGATCACTTCACTCACTGGATGGCTACCACATACTTCAGACTCAGGAGACCACAGACTGAACCCTTTGACTTCCCTGTTTATACTTACGATACCATCATTAATGCTGTCAGTCTCTGAGGCTAAAGTTCATCTTTGATTCCTTTCTCTGCCTCAGTAACAGCACCTACCTCGGAATTCCTGTGAGGTTTCAATAAGGGAAGGCATGTAAATCATTTAGCATACAGGCCTGAGACAGCTTAAGCACTCCATAATGAAACGATGATTAATGAATATCTTATTGTTCATAATGAATCAGTACGTGGCCAGTCCCCATATCTTCCTCTTTGTGTCTTTCAAAACCTTCCATCCAACATCTATTCTTCCATCCCCCTTGCCACCTCCCTTATCAAGGCCCCTTACCTCCCATCTGAACCAGAGACAGAAACTCTAAGCCAGTTTCCTTGTCTCCAATCTTCCCTCCCACTTCCTAACCCATCTGAGATATAAGGTCTAGATAGAGCTAATGAAAAGCCAGCTTGGATAACATCATGCAGCTACGTGGGAATGTCGGTGTTCTTCTTGTGGCTCACTTGAGAACCAAGCCTTGTCTGCCCACTGTCACCCTGCATTCCCAGCCTCGTCTCCAGTCAGACTGGTTAGCAAATCTCTGGAAAAGTCTCTGCCCCTCCCACGTCCATCCCTTGGTGGATACCATTCTCTCAGTCTGGAAACTCGCCATTGTCCACAAATTAAAATCCTTCTCATCTAAGTCCCCTTCCTTCATGAAATCACTGTTTGTGCTTCTGTCTTCTAACTCCCACTCACAGTGCTTATATTTGGTCTCTTACTCATGTTTCTTTTTCTCCCCATAGTACTTTGTCATGTGCTTTGTAAGTAGGAGGCACTCAACAAATGTTTATTGATGAAAATTGTCCACCTTTCTCAGTTTAAGGTGAGAGACTCTCTGTTTATTTCAGGTCTATTCTCCAACCGGGGACATATCATGCGTGGGATAACTTTCGTCCAATCTCCACACTGTCTAACCCCTCAAACGCCCCAGCTGGTGTTTTCTCAGTACAGTCATGCGGCGCCGAGCGATGTGGATATATTCTGAGAAACGCGTGGTTAGGTGATTGCACCACTGTGCGAACACCACATGGTGCACTTACGCAAACTTAGATGCTACAGCCTACACACCTCGGCTCCATGGGATAGCCCATTGCTCCCAGGCTACAAGCCTGTACAGCAGGTTACTGTACTAAACAACACGAGATTAAATCAAGCACAAGAGAAAATGATGCAATCAGGACACAAGGGAAACACGAGATGTACGAGGCTGCTGCTGGCATAACACGGCTTACTGTTTGACAGCAAACTGTTTTAGAAGTAGAGAGAACACACTCTAAGATAGTGATAAATAGAATGTATAATAAATATGTAAATCAATAATGCAGTCACGTATCATCAAGTATTATGTACATAATAGTATGGACTATACTTTTATACAACCGGCGATGAGGTGAGTTTGTTCTTGTCAGTGGCACCACAAACACATGAGAAATGGGTTGCCTTACATCGTTATGATGGCTACAAGGTCCCTAGGCTACAGGAATTTTTTGGCTCCATTATAATCTTATGGGACCATTGTCACACGAGCAGTCGGTCCTTGATGGAAATGTGGCTCTTATGCGGCGCACGACTGTAAGTGAATGCTGTACACTTCCTCATTCTGCCTTTTTGCCTTTCTAGTTCCGAACTAGTTTACCTTCCCTGCCCTCAAGCCCCACCTGTCCCAGCCTGCGTCCTTATTTCCTGAAATGTAACTGCTTTCTTGTACAGTATGGTGCTCGTGGACTGAAACCCTGATGGGAATCACTCTTCTTCCAGAACTGATCTGTATCAGGGAACCCAAGCCCTACAGGGCAAAGTGTCCTAAAAATGGACTGATAAGCAGGTAGAAGTGGAATGCTGTGTATATACAAATTGCACTGCATTGCAGGGTGCCGTTTGGAAGTTCGAGCAACAATTGTTTATTAAAATGCATGAGCCTACCGTAGCTTTACTGAGGAGAAACATACTTAACAGCCACTGGTGGAACACTGCACAAGAAAATCGACATTTTTATGTGGATCTAAGGGAGGCTTTTGAAGTATTTTTTGAATCTTTTCATTAGGCAAGATGCAGCCACCTTCAGGCCACATTGCTGGCGTCAAAACTGATGCACGTTAGGTGTCAGCAACTACAGTGTAATGCATTTATTTTGTGTGAGCACAGAAAACACTTGAGAATAGTTTATTTTGTAGAATGACTGAATGAACACTTCAGTTGCTGCTGCTTATCACAGAACCGCCAATTGTGTTCCACTAGCAAGGTTTTTCTTCTCATAATTTTGTTCTTAGCCTGTTCAGGTATTAAGGGTAGACTAAGTAAAGAGAAGGAAGTAAAGTGGGAAGGTGAGTGCTTCCTCCGTGATCAGTCCTGTTGGGTGAGTACCCCCCCCTCGGCCTCACAGAGGGAGGACCTGTCCTGAATCATAGGGACCTGAAATTTCTCAAACCCCCGCATTTGCCCTCTCGCACTGTAGCTGACTTGCATGCACTGGCTGACGTCATTTATTTCTCCAGCACAGATGGCTTTGTACCTACTTGCCTCCTGGGTGTTGCTAAGTGAATGGGCTGGACCCTTCCATTTTGTTGGATGCTGATGGAGCCTAACCAGTTTGGTCAAATGGTTTTCCCTCACTTTGGACAGAAGGAAAGATAGGGCTGGTCTCCAGGACTCGGAGAGCACAGTGGCATGGCAGGGTGGAATTGCCCATCAGTGGGGCCACACCGCTCCAGGTTCCAATCCTGGTACTACCACTTTGCAGCTGGTGGGCTCTCACAAATTATGGTCCCTTTGCATCTCAGTGTACTTCTATAAGATGGGGAGGATGTCCCCCTCATGGAGTTGCTTGGCACAGGGTAGGTACTTAAGGAATGTTAGCTCCACTTCCATCCCTCTACTCCCTCCCCCAAATTCCATATCTATTGGATACGTTGGAGCACGAGGAAGTACTCCCCCATTCCCTCTACCTTCCTCCTTTTATCATAGAAGCCAAACCTCAAAAACATGCCTTCCTCCTCTCTCTAGTCCACCTACCTTCTCACCCACTAAGTCCTGCTACCTCAAGCCAGATCTCAGGGAGGGCTCAGGAGCCAGCCTCCTTTCCTCAGCAGGGTGGGGGCTGACAGGTCCATCCTGACTGGCTGACGGTCAAAGCACCCTGATTGGAATTACAATACGCGGACTCCCTGGGGAGGCCCAGAGCGGAGAGGAGGCCCGCAGGTGTTTTCTGGGGGCTTCTTCCTGTTCCATTTTATCTCATTCCCCAGCCCAGGCCAGCGGAAGGTTTGAGCCTCCTCGGAGCTGGCTGCCAGAGGACACACTCAGGTCAAGGTGTGAGCCTGTCTCTGGAAGCAAAAGGGAGGGGATTGACTGGGTCTTAGGCTGCCATACTTTTGATAGGCTGCCATACTTAGCCCGAGGACTGTCTCTAACTCGTCCCATCTCAGTGAAAGAGTCACTGGATGGTAACGGGGTAAACACAGGTGTAATAGTGGCCTGCAGAAGACCTGGCAGCCCCAGGGGCGTGGAAGATTAGCAATCTCCAGTTCAACCCTTGCATTCCACATCCAGCAAAGTAAAATTAAGAGAGATTAAACAAATTGCCTGAGGCCTCGGATCAGTCCAGAGGCTGGGGCAAGACCTGGAACCGGCTGTCCCGATTCCCAGCCCGCCTCGGTCTGGCGCCACCCTCCTCCCAAGGACATGAGTAATTGACAATCACGATGCCCACGCAGCTTTCGCATTCCGTCTCGGGTCTTGACCTCATCATTCCACCAGCGACCCTTCGTTTGCTGCTTCCCCAATCCAGAGCTGGAGCTATCCCCTCCCTGCCCCCCGCCCCAACCACACCACCCCCCTCCCCGCAGAGCCTGATGGATGAAGGGACACCTATGCTTACGTCGTGGAAGGCTGCAAACACCGAAACTCGACCCCGCAGAACCGCGCCGAGCCACCGCTGGGGAGGGGTGCCAGTGGGGGCTTGGCTCGGGGTCCGGCTGCGCAAAGTCTCGGGCGGGGGCGGAGCCTCACCGTGGGGAACGGGAGGGGACGGGAGGAGGGGCCGGGCGTGGAGAGTTTGGAGGAATCGGGCTGCTGAGAAGGAGCCCGCCGGGGAGGGAGCTGCAGGCGTGCGGGACCGAGGCATTCCGGGCTGCGCGGAGTGCAGAGGTGCGGCGGGAGCCGGGCGCGCGGCGTCACCGGAGGCGGAGGGGGCGGAGCCGCGTTCTCAGCTGCCACCCCGCCGCCGGGCTCGGCAGAAGACACCCGCCCGCGGCCGGGCACGCACCGCGCGCACACACTCTCCGAACAATGCTCCCCGGCGCCCGGCCGGACGGCTGGCGGCTCGGCGACCAACGGCGAGGCGGGGAGAGCGTGGCCCCGAGGTGAGCCCGCGACGCTTTCTCCAAATTCGGCCTCTTTTTGTCTAGCAAACGTGGCCCCAGAGGGGAGCTTTAGAGGATCGCTGCCATCACCGGGCAGGCGATCCCCTGTCGCGTCCGCTGGGGTGACAGGCGACCGCTTGGGGCGGCTGGAGCGTTGGGACGGCGTGCGCCGGGGTTGTGCCGGAGGCGGAGGCGCGGAGCCTGGAGGGCACGGGAGACGGAGGGGTGTTTTTGATTCATTCGAGAATCGCGCTCAGGAAAAGGGGAAACTTTCCCTGGAGTTCCGGGAGGGGAAACCGACTCTTCTGCTGGTCTTGCTGGCCCCGCTGCTCCTTTTCGGGCAAGGCTGAAGAGTTCTGGGATTTCTAGTGCGGACACTTCCTTTCCGCCTCAGCAGTATTGTCAAAGGAGCGGAGAGGGGTGCTGGTTTGCGTCCCCAGGGTCGTAGCTGCCCCTTATGCGGCACCGGGTTAGATGCCAGCTTCGGAGCCTCCAGAGGTACTGAGATGATGCCTTTTCCCTGAGCCATGGCGCAACCTTCTTAGAGCATGCCGTGGGCATGTTCATGACCCTTGCCTCTTCTGTCCCTTCCCCAGCCGCCCCCGCCCCCCCCCATACAAAATAGAACCTCCCCACTTTCAGGTGCGGTGAATGGGAATGGAGGCAGGGCCGGCTAGCTGTGTAACTGTGTATTTCTCTCAGATAAAGCTCAGCCGGCAAGCACATTGCTCTGCACAGCCGATGGGAGAGCAAAGCCCAAACGGCCAGGAGTTTTGCAATGCTTTCCGTTCCGCGGCAGGTTCCAGAGGCCTTATTGGTCACTGGCCTGCACTGATGTTAACATTAACAACCCCTTCCCTCTTTGAATTTGAGATTGGACATGAAACCCTGGGGAATTCTGAAGTTGTTTTCTTATTGTGGGTCTTGTGGAACTCAGCATCCTTACTGGTTCAGACTGTAGTGGGTCTAACCCAGAGGAACACATCCCTGCTCCTGAGATTAGATTACATAGCATCGGAGAAGAAAAAGGAGGGTATAAAAAGTTGGGTGAATACCATGACTTGCCCTCTGTGTGTGTCTGTTTGCAGGTGTGTGCCTGTGTGTGTTTTAAGGCTGTCACTCTCCTCTCAGTCCTTGCCAATGGGTTGTTGAAATCCAGACTCTTTCCATACTTTTTCTGATGTTGCATTAATTTAATTGTCATATATGTACAATTTGTAGAGGAGTGTTTTCTGGCACCCTGCCGTTTCAGGGTGAGGCATAAACAACTTTTGATGCAAGTATGAGGGGCAATGTCATGAGCCAGAATATTTAATTTTGTGGCTCTGGATCTGGTCAGCACGCCTCATATTCTTTTTAAAAGGAGGTGGGAATCTGACAGCTTCAGTCTTGCACGTTGTAGCCACAAGTCTAGTGCACAAGTTTGCAGAGGCAAAGGTATGTTATCATGACTTGAATCAGAAAGAATGCTGAAATCTTTTTCTAGTCTCACACTGCTGCCTCCTACAGAAATGGGGGAATTTGCATAATTCTGGGGGCCGCCTCCCCTCAGAGGTAAGGAATGTGGGCTGGGAAGGTGCCATTCCCAGGCTGTGGAGAGCTCGCTGGTAGGCGAGGCGCTGCTCCCGATTTGTGAATGCCACTTGAGTTTTTCATCATCTTTTACTTAAAACAAATAGAGATCCTCTCAGGCCCTCTCTAAACAAATAGAACTGTGGAAAAGAATCGTTTCGAGCTTGACATGGTGGTAAGTTGTTTGCTGTGACCGAGAAACCAGTTTTAAGAAACTGCCACTGAGCCCGTGACGATGAGAAGCCCGGGGCTTTGTTAACTTCGCGTCTCCGAGCGGTCGCGTTGATGAAAGTGGTGCCCACTATCAGAGAACTTCAGAGCCTCAGAACCAAGAGTGTGCTCACAAATGGAGGGGTTCTAAAGGAAGCCTCCCCACATGGGTACTCCAGAGCCTGCCAGAAGTCCCAGAGCTGTAGTGGGCCACGGTCTGCAATGGAGGGGGACCTCTGGCACCAAGCAGCCATGCACGGCAAGTCTGTTGCTTTCAGTTGCCTGTTGAGGAAATGAGACCTGAGACCACCCCAAATTGCTTCTTCATGGATCTATGGTAGCTCTGAGGAAGTAGTTGGGTTCCTCTGGGCTTGCACAGCCCAGCCTCATGAGGGGCTGCAGGAACGTGGGGAGCTCACACAGAACTGATTTCCAAGCTCTCTTCCTCGAGCCCACTGAGGGGCTCCGGAGCCTCTTCCTGCACTTGAAGGGGTCTGCCTTTTCTGTGGCCACCCCCAGCCTTCATCAGCTCCCAGGAAAGAAAAGGACCTGCTCCCCACCTTGGGGCAGGAGTGTGGAGACTGGCACTACTGAACACCAAAATGCTTCCTGCACTCTTTCCCTCATCCAGAACGTAGCAGCTGAGCTCAGACCAGGCCCTCTGTGGCCCGAGAGTGTAGGAGAAAGAAAAACCCCTGCGATCCTCCTCTGCTTGTTGAAGCTTAGTGACCTCTTCTGGGCAAATTGGCAAGGGATGAGCCTGCGACCTGGGCGTAGGGAGAAGAACCTAACCTGCAATCATCTCCCAGGGAGGGATGTGTGCCATCCTAACAACGGTTGCCGAAAGACAAATATTGTCTTTTATTTCAGAGTGTTCATTTAGCTTAAAGACGCAGGGCTTCAAGGTTAGCTTTGTAGGCAAAGGAGGCAAATGTAGCTTCAGCACTTGCTGAACAGGCACTCCTGTCTGAGTGTGGGAGATCAGAAAGATAGCACTTCCCACAAAGATTCTGGAATGATCTTTGGGACACCTGGCTCATTCCACCTGGTTAGCCCTGTTGGTAGTTTAGCCTCAAAGCCAGTTCTCACGGGAAGAAAGTGGAGAGTAAACCCAGGGCAAAAGCCTCCCTATTGAATGAGAATCTGCTCACTTTAGGTTCTTCAGTGAACTATTTTCTCCTGAACAGGCCTTGTGAGCTTCTAGTCTAACGCAGTGATTTTCAACCTTTTTCATCTCATGGCACACAAAAACGCATTACTAAAAATCTGTGGCACACCAAAAAACATATTTTTTTTTGCCAGTCTGACAAAAAATAGGTATAATTTTGGTTCATTCACACTGGACAGCTATTGTTGTGCTGGCTGTGCCCCCGACTACATAGTCAGCTATGGCATGTTTTAAAAATGCTTGCGGCACACCGGCTGCAAATTGCTGGTCTAATCAATGGCATGGTGAGGTGAGGAGCTGCCAGCAAAGTTGGCTTCTCTTTCCAGATCCAGCAAACTCTCCGTGTCTATGGACAGGTCTTATATTATGTGGCTGCCATTGTTTTCCCATCTATATAAAAGGGATAAATCGGCCTGACAGGGTGTTATTCAGGTTAATTAATGAATACCTGCAACCCTTTGAGCTCCTCCCGGATGGGGAATTTGCGAAGTGCTGTGATACAAACTTTCTGCTTTCAGTTTTACTCTG
This sequence comes from Desmodus rotundus, assembly GCF_022682495.2. NCBI lineage: Eukaryota > Metazoa > Chordata > Mammalia > Chiroptera > Phyllostomidae > Desmodus > Desmodus rotundus. The sequence goes on along the minus strand of NC_071399.1, from coordinate 15,111,605 downwards.
AGGCAACTTGCCTTTCAGCCAGCTGCCTGCCTTACCTCCAGGGTTATTGGGAAAATTACTGTGCAATCCTCTCCCCCCTCTCCTGTATGCCGTTCTGCCACCCCTAGACCACAGCACTGTGGCACGGATGCATTTGTCTGTTTTCCCCTTGGCCTGAAGCTGCAGCTTTGCTGAGCTCACTGAGCACCGGGTTGAATGATGTACAGGAAGAAGGGGGAAGGAGGTAAATTCCCAGGATGCCAGACCTTCTGACAAGAGCCCCCTGTGGGGGCAGGCCGCATCACACCTCTCCCCCTCTCCCACCCCCTCCACCTCTGCCTGGTCTCAAGTACGGATTACAGCCCTGCTTTTAGGGCCTAGGCTCGCCTCCCCACTCACATAGTTCTTGGTTAAAACCTGTGGCTTATCCTCCAGAAGCCACTGTTTGTATTCGCTGTAATACTTCTTAGTTCTTGTTTCTCTGGGGCAGAAACAAGTTTCTCTCGTTTCTCCGGAGTCCCAGGCTCCAATGCATGCATGAGATGACAGGCTCCTCTTCTACGTGATTTCTTCTCATTCAACTGCCCCTAAACCTCCAGGTACTTGGGGTTTTCAGGGACCGAAATGTCTTTTATGCTCTATTCACATAATAGAGCTGTGTTTAGTTTTTCAGCTTCCGATAAGGCCACACCACGAGAGTGACTAAGAGCCTTATGAGAAATGGGTGAGGGCCTGGGCATAAATGGAATACTAGTCTCTAGCTTGTTTCTCCTGCTTTCCTCCTTTCTCCCCCACCTCTGCCCAGACAATCAGACCCTAAGCAGTAATGCACTTGTCCTCTGGCAGGGAGATCTCTGATCAGGCCAGTGTTCTTCCTTTCCAGGAAGCTGCTCTTCGACCCACGTCTGCCTCCCGCAAGACCACGCCAGAGAACCGGGTGCAGGATGAACCAGCGCACTGTCCACCCAAGATGCACCAGACCATCAGACTGAACCCCGAGAGCCCGAAAATGTCCGCGTGCAGTGACTTTGTGGAGCACATCTGGAAGCCCGGGTCCTGCAAGAACTGCTTCTGCCTGCGGAGCGACCATCAACTGACGCCCGGCCGTCCCCAGCCCAGAGCCGGTAGCCTGCCCCCTCCTCCCCGCCTGCCCCCCAGGCCTGAGGACTGCCGCCTGGAAGATGAAGGTGTGAACAGCTCACCCTACTCCAAGCCCACCATTGCCGTGAAGCCCACCATGCTGAGCTCTGATGCCTCTGACATGTGGACAGAGGCGAACGGGAATGGAGATGTCCCGCAGGTGAGCCTGACTAACCCGTGGTGTTTTTACAGGGGCTTTCCTATTGCCCACCTTGGTGACGGGCTGACAGCCAGGCAGGGATGTTACAGCACGACTCTCATAGGACGGCTGCCCATCAGCTTGCCTGGAGACCACGCCTTCCTGGCAGCCGCCCTCTTGCCTGTCTGCTCCTTTAGGCTAAGGACCATTAATTCACTCCCTTGAAGTTTATCTGGAGACTGTTTTCATTGTTTGTTCGGGTAAATATCAGGGCACACAAAGTGAAGCTTCTTGCGATTTTTTCATCAATAATTTTAAATGTGTGCACAAGTAGCAATATGGCATGGCAAATTCCATGCAGCCACCGTGATTTAGCCTGTGTCAACAACCACCAAATCATGACCAATCTTGTTTCATCCCTACTGCCCGCCCCCTCCCTTTCCCATGATTTTAAAGGAAAGTCAGTCATCGCATCATTTTGGAATGTCTTTTAAAAAAATAAAGCCTTTTAAAAATTATAACCACAATACCATCATAACACTTAAAAATATGAGCAGTCATTCCTTAGTAATATCCCACTCCCAGCTAGTGTTTGTAGTCTCCGTTATGAAGCTCGGATCTTACCAGCTTTGACTTAGGATAACTAAAAACAGTTACAACCCTGGAGAGTAGGCCATTCAGCTCATCCCACAGGGAACATTTGCAAAGGCATATTGCTTAGAGGGCATGGAGAGCCTGCTGCCTCCAGATGTGCTTACAGAGTTGGACATTGGGAGATTTTTTTTTTTTATGTTTTTAAAGATTTATTTATTTGTTTTTTTAGAGAGAGGGAAAGGGAGGGAGAAAGAGAGGGAGAGAAACATCATTGATGGGTTGCGTCTCACACACCCGCGACTGGGGACCTGGCCTGCAACCTGGGCATGTGCCCTGACCAGGAATCGAACCAGCGACCTTTCGGTTCTCAGGCTGGCACTCAGTCCACTGAGCCCCACCAGCCAGGGCTGGGACACATTCTAAGAACTGCTGGCAACTTCTGTGACCTCTTCGCCTATATTAGTTTTCCCAGACCATCACAATGAGTGACTCAGGAAAGGTGAGTGAGGGTATGTGAAATCAAAGGTCAGTGTTAAGTCGGGGAGGCGTCGCTGAAGAGAGGCATCTCCTGTGGCTGTGCTGAGCTCTGTGTCCCCTCAGGGCTGCTCCATTTTGGGTACGCTGGTTACATCCTCTTGCCCAGCCAACCTTCACAGACATGAGCCAGGACTCTTTCTGTTCAGAATCATCTTAGAAAAGAGCCAGATGCGGGGCCGACTTTGAGGCTACTGCTAGGAGTGGTGTCCGGGGAGCCTTAGAAGGGGAACAGGATGGGACAATGCCTTGAGGGATGATAATGACCAGTTCACCTCTCTGTCTCCTAGCTCAGCTACTCCAGCCACTTACGCAGGCCCAGGCGGGGTGACTGCCTGTCACTGGGAGGAAGAGCAGCTCTTTGGCACAGGCCAGCTCAGAAAGCTCCCCTCACCCTCCCTCCCGTGTCCCCACCGCTCACCCAAGGTGTTTTAAAAAGCCTCGTGACTGCTTTCTTCAGGAATGTGTCATGACACGGTTATCAAAAGACTAACAAACATAAAACAAAAATTAAACAAGACCCAAAAATCAATGTTCAAAACCCATAGGAGGATTTATCTCATCCAGCAGTTTCTAGGGAGAAGGCAAAATGCTCTTTTCTAGAGTGACTTTTTCCCCTCCTTCACATACCTAAGCTGAAAGAGGGACAGGCCCAGGTGGGCAGGGCAGCCCCAGGTCTGGGCCAACCACAGGCTCCGTGGGGCCGGGCATTGGCCAGAGGGCTGTGGGGAGGTTTGGGGGCAGGCTGCTGCCCGGCTTGTGCGCTGCGGCCCGGAAGACGGTTTGCAAAGTCACAGCACTTCCTTCTCACTTTTTCTTTCTCCTTTCTTCTCCTCTGACAAGTTCTAATGTAAGTCTTTTCACCCTGGGGCTGTGTAGGTCCTCTGGAGACGGCCCTCCGGCAAGCTCCCCTTCCCGAAGCAGGAAGACAGGTCGATGGTCTACCTGGGCAGCGTCGTTGGTGTTCAGAAGCCCGCCGGGCCCTCTACCCCTGCAGATGGCCACCCTCGTGGCCCACCTGCCTATGCCACGGTCAGCCTGCACAGCCCAGAGCCCCGGGGGGAACGGAACACCGCCTTCCACCCGCTGATTTTCCCCGAAGAGAAGGCTGGGCGAGAAGAAAAGCCCACGTTCCCCTACCAAGAGCTGACTTCCACTCAGGAGAGCTTCCACCAGAAACAGGCTGCCTTTGGCGGGATGTCATCTGGCTGTCACAAGGGCCCTGGGCTCCAGCCCCGGCCACAGCCCCCGCGGGAGTCCCTGCCCTCGGAGGACGACAGCGATCAGAGGTGCTCCCCCTCTGGGGACAGTGAAGGGGGAGAATATTGCTCCATCCTGGACTGTTGCTCCCTGGTCCCTGCAGCCCAGGACACCTCACTGGCCGAGGGACCCCCGTGCAGGTCTGGCAGCAGGGACTGCTCTCCAGCATGCTGGGAGCAGGGAACATGTGCGGTGCCAGCTGAGGACATGAAGCGGGTTTTGAGCTCCCCGAGGGAGTGCTGCAGCCAGGGCCCCACGGAGAACCCGGCCCTCCTGGGCCCCAAGCAGCTGTCCCCTCCCTCAGAGGCAGCCAGTTCCTGCGATGGCCTCTCCTGCGGGAGCACCAGCAGCGGCACCAGCAGCCCCTTCACCCCGCCTCTTGAGAGCGATTACTGCTCTCTGGTGAAGGAACCTGTGCAGGGGAAGCAGCAGGATGCTGGCTGCCACGTGGTGCCCTCTAGCAGGTGCCTTGGGCTGACCGGGGAGCCCCAGCCACCATCCCACCCCAGGGAGGCTGTGCAGCCTGAGCCCATCTATGCTGAGAGCACCAAGAGGAAGAAGGCGGTTCCAGTGCCTTCCAGGCCACAGGCCAAGGCATCACAGGCAGCAGCAGCTCCCGGCCAGGGCCACGGCCACAGCCAGGTGCGGACGGCTAACACCTGGGCTCAGAAAACAGCATCTGGCTGGGGCCGGGACAGGGAAGGCTTGGATATGGCCCCCCAGTTGGCGGCCACCATCACAGTCATGGCGGCCCACCCGAAAGAGGACCACCGGACAATCTACCTGAGCAGTCCCGACTCCGCGGTGGGAGTGCAGTGGCCACGCCAGCCTGCGAGCCGGGACTCTGAGGCAGGTGACGAGGAGACTTCAGCGGGGCAGGGGAGGAGCCCCAGGGAGGGCCGCCGCCTTGACTCGCGTGAGAACAGCTCCAAGGGGAGGCCTGCCATTCCCCCCAAGCTGTCCAGGAGTAGCCCCGGAGGGTCCCCCGTGTCACCGTCAGCCTCCCCACAGGCAGACCTCAGTGAGGGGAGTTCGGGCGGTGGCGTGGGATCTCAGCCCTCATCCAGGTGCCCCACCGACTCCGCTTCTTCCTGCCGGGCCAATGGTGTCGCCGGCCGTTCCCCACCAGCCACTGGCACCTCCTCGGCCTTGGACCAGAGGCGGTCGAGGCACCAGACTGGGGCCTGGAGTCGTCAGTGCCGGATCGAGGAAGAGGAGGAGGTGGAGCAAGACTTGTTGAGTCACAGCTGGGGAAGAGAGACGGAGAATGGCACCACGGACCCCTCAAACTCCTCCACCTGGCACCGCCTCTGCCCCCCAGACAGCTCCTCCGGGCAGAGTGACAAAGCTGGGACTGGGATGAGCAAATCAGCCTCTTTTGCCTTTGAGTTCCCCAAGGACAGAAATGGGATGGAGGCCTTCTCACCTCCTCCACCACCTCCCAAGTCAAGGTGAGTACAAGTGTCTGTGTGTGACCTGGGGCTCGCCCAGCAGAACACAGGGCTCTTCCGGGAACCTTTCCCACCTGCACCAAAGGCCTGCAGCCCAGGCTCTGGACCCTGCCCTTGGGACCAGTGCCTGCGCAGTCCTCCTGCCTTTCAGTAAACTTCTGAGAGCTGTTGCTCTTTTTTTGTGGCCAGGAAGCAAAGCTACAAGCAAGTGTCCTGCTTGGTATTGGCTATTTGGAATGAATTTTTCCAAGAAGCCCTGCCAAGCTGTCGCTCTTCTCTGTGCCCATAATTTCATACTCTGGTGCTCTTTTTCTCCCTGTCTCTCTGAAATATCTTCAGTAGGCTTTTTCAAGGAAACTCTGAAATTCTCCATTTAATTTTAAACACGCAAAAGAAGGAGGCTCTGCTTCAGGATTTGGGGAGGCGAAGGGGCAGGGCCGAGTGTGCGCTGCAGGAACGGCAGCTGCGATGGCCAGGAGGCCTCAGGGCCAAAAACAGGATAGTAGGAGGCTCCGCACCTGGTTATAACCCTCAGATGTGGGTTTTTAAAGAAAAAAATGTAGTTCCATTTTAGCATGCTGAAACTCACAGCTTTCTCCACTGCTTCACTGCTCTCTCCTCCCAGTTCATAGAACCTTTCACAGGCCCAAGGAAAATAAATGCCTGTTTGAAGGTACCCAGTTAGTTGTTCATGGGATTTAAAGTCTAGAGGAAAAATTTCCCTCTATTGAAGCAAAACTGATTTCTATCAGAAAAGGAGAAACCTGCTGTTTTTTTTAAAAAAATAAAAGATTGTCTTTCTGTGCAGACTTTCTCTAGTCACGTCATTTCCAGTGGTTCTGTTTCAGCTCATGTGACTCCAGGTTGAGGTCAGAAGCAGGGACTTGACCACAGAGAGAAGCGGCTGTGGCACTTGACTTTGAACATCGAGGTCTCTGAGGCTGTGAGGTGCTGTAACACGGGCTCCTTTCTTGACCATGACTTTGTTCTGGGGTTGCACTGGCCACCTGCCACGTGAGGTAGACATCCTCCAGGTTCTCCAGGGGATGGCTGGCTCTCTTTGGTTACCGTTTCAACTCCCTAAATGAATGAGGGGATCAGCAGCGAAGAGGAGCTCCCATGTATACGGCACTGACTATGGGCTGGGAGTTCGACATACTAATTCATTTGATCCTCAGAATAGCCCTCGCAGGTAGGACTGACCACCCCCAATTTACAGATGACGAAACTGAGATAGAGCTAAAGTAACCTGCTGAGGTTGCACAGCCGTACCTGGCAACCTGGCTCCTACAGTCTGTGCTCCTAAACATAGAGGGCACATCAGCAGGCAGAGGCAGTAAGCAGGGCATGGGAGTAAAACGTGGGCATAGTACTGGCTGCCTCCGGCCTGGGTAGGTGAGTGAGAAGCACAGGTTTTAGCATTAGCAGTGAAGTTCACATGCATCTTTCTCACCTACAGGCTGAATGATCTTGAACAAGCCACTCGCCATGACTGAGCCTCCAAGTTACTCTTCTCTAAAGATGACAATAACAACAATAACACCATTTATTGAAGGCTCACAGGTCCCAGTGGTAGGGGCTAGTTATTATGTAGGCAGGAGCTGTTGGCCACAGCAGGGACACTCACTCCCTCTGGGAATGAGCCTGGCCCAATCCCAGACATGCCGCCTGAGCTTTGGAGAAGGAGCTAAAATTTTCTTGTTTAAGCGTAGTAGGGCTTCAAGAAACCTCAGTCACCATAGCAATGTGTTAAAGAACGAAAATTCAACCAAGTAAAGTTAAGGACCTAATTGGCTCTACTAAGCAAGTCATGAATCAGGCAGCATCTCATCTAGAAACACAAAGATGCCCCAAGGCACTGTGTAAAATGAAAGACTCTTATAGGCAGAAGCAGAGTGAGACAAGGACGTTAAAAAAGAACATTATTTCAGGCAAGGTCACCTTCCCTTGGGGGAGGCAGGGGGTTCCTCTCAGGCAGATTTCCTCGCTAGGGTTGACAAGAAATTCTAGACTGATTGGTTTGAAATGCTATTCTTGGGAGAGGCTGAAATTGCAATTAGATTCGGTTTTGAGTCTTGGTGGGACTTAGCAAAAGTGACTCCATTTGGGGCCCATTGTTTCTGTTTAATAATCTGAGAAATGTGATCAAAATGGCCGGCACCAGCGCCACTCTCCACCACTGCTCTATAGTTAGTGGTTCTCAAAACTTTTCATTGATCCCTTTGTTGTGTTTTGGTTTTGTTTTGTTTTGCTGAATCTCTCTGGTTGCAGCTTTAGGCTCACAGTTTGTTTTAGGGTAAATCTTGTGAGGCACAGACCACGTCCACGGAGGCGGCATTGTTGATGAATTCACTCTCAGGAATGGTTGCATCTGCCCGTTCAAGCCAGGAGTCAGCTGGGTTTCCTCCTAGCCTGAAATAAACGTTTTCCTAAATCCCAGAGGTTACCCACCTTAGCAATGGTCTGGGAGATAAAGCTGATGGCATTATCTTTTATTTCGGCCAGTGCCAGAGTAAAGTAGGAGGTCTTGATCTGGCCTCTCGGGCACAAGCAGTCTCCTCCATCAATGTCAGCTACTTGTCTTTTTCAGTCCAGCGTTTGGATAAAAATTATAGCCCTCCTCCTCAGTTCATTCAGTCCCAGGTAATTAATTACTCTTTTTGAATCTGTTTTTAAAAATTTGTTCTGGAAATTTCCAACCAGCTCTCCTCCATGACCTCGAAGTCATCTGAAATCTGCACCTGTCGAAAGTCCCCTCTCTGAATCTCCTTGAAGATAAAGCCCCTTTCAGGAACAGAGCAGTGAACAACCCATCAGAGTAAAACAGTGACTATGAATGACAAACAACTTGAAAATACCCATTGTTAAAGATCTGATGAGAGTTTATTATCATAGGATTGACCAGGAAACTGGGTCATTCTTGAACCATGCAACATTTTATAACATTATACCAGAACATGCTACTTGAGGAATTTCATACAATTACTAGATCACTTTCCACGTACACTTACACTAATACAACATTAAGCTTAGCGTTCTTATTTGACAGTACTTCCCATGTGTTTTAACATATCAGGTAAGCCTGATTATTTTAACATCTCCTTTTTTTATGAGGTGAGAGAAAAAAAAATTTTAAAGTGTTCTAGGAGTTGTCTAAAAAATCCCAAGTGAGTTCAAGGTCAAAAAGACTTCATTTGGAATTTGATTTTGGGAAGTTGGTTAAAAATAGCAAAAGGTTTTAAAACATTTGGTCAAATGGGATCGTGGTTTACTGTGAACCAATACTTAGGTATCCATACCACTGTAGTCACAATTGAAGGTTTCACGGGCGCATACGGCAGGTCACACAGTCCTGTGAAAAACTTAGTTCATTTAATGTCAAAAAGACTGGGTTTACCAAAAACATGCACCCGACTTCCCTTGTATACAGAGTAGCTTTAATTATATATATTAGAATTCTTAACCCTTAAAAGCCTTTCATTTCTAGTGAAAACTAAGAAGTAAACAATTGTAAACTATCTCTTAGACACTAGCTTTCTGTGGGTGGGTAGACTTACAAATACTTTCGATGGTTTCTAGAAATGTACTTTCTCACAAAATTTCTCAGTATGGCACCAAATATATTTACTAATAGACTCATATATCTTTCGTTCCTCTGTAAAAGGAAGCCAAATTGGGGGGGGAGACCCTATGTTCAGTAATTAATGTTTTAGTATTTTCTTTTAATTGGAAGTGATCTAGATATTTAATAAATTTTCATCATTTAGCTTTATCCTAGCAAAACTGAAGTTTCAAGTTACCAAAAAGACTTGGAGTAACTATTTAAAAAGTTCACCTAAAACCTTTTTATCCTACTTATATCTATTTAATGTACTTGTCCCTAACAAGTATGTTTAGATTACTAATGAAAATTTTCCAAGGTGGAAAAATGTTGGAAGGTCTTTGAGCAGCCTACAAGGTTGACTTAATGTCTTTACTTAGGCCGTCTGTTAAATGGGATCAGCCTCCCCTGTGAACAGAGATAAAGGATCTCATGCTGAGTGTATGTTCACTGGGAACTCTGGAGAAAGGGGCTGTTTGATGCGGGACAGTGTTTCTGTACCTGCCCTTGCATAGATCCGTCTGCTCTCCAGGGCTGTTATGAATAAGAACAGAGAATGATTTTTAGTTTGCCTGTGGTCCTGTTTTACAAAACTGACTCTGACTTGGAAGGAAAAACAAAGGCTGTTGAGAATGACTTGGCTTTCCTGTGGTCTTGTTTTCAATGTTTGGCAGTCACTTATCTGTCTGTGTGAGATATTGTCCTCTGTAAACTCTCGTCAGGGTTCCCGAGAAGCCTCTTGCTGTAGTGTCATGTGGGACAAAGTTTCTCAAGGTTCATTGGGCGGGCTAACGACGCTTTGGCTTTAGCGGTGTTTGAGTGTGTGCCCAGCCCTCCTCCTGCTCCTGGCCAGGTGGGGCAGAGTCTGGGTCCTTCCTTACCTGCTGCTGCCAAGGCAACCCGCTGCAGACCTGAGCCCATGTCTCCTTAGAGGGACAGATCCCGCTGAGTCTCTGGGTCACCCCTGCTCCAATTTAGGGCAGTGTCAGAAGGTGAGAAGTGACCAGGACTCCTGTTTAGGAAACTAAAACCTACAGGGAAGAAGTGTCGACCTCTTAGTCTAAATGTCAGGGTCAAGACCTAAGGCAATTCAATGAGAGGAGAAGTGCCTGGGGAAGTAATTAAAAGCCAAACGAATCAAATTCATTTCTGCCTTTTATTTCTTCCCAGATGCAAACCTGTTTTTAAATGGCTTGTGGCGTTTGAGTGACAAGGTCCGATGTGGGAGAATCATCTGATTAGCGCAGACAAACATCTCACAAAGAAACCCAGATTAGGAAGGTAGGCCCGAACTCAGAGGTGGAATTAGAGGATGATAGTGAAATGAGAAATAAGACAAGTCCACACGGTTTTCATCCAAAGAGTCTCCGGCCCCCGTGAGACTGATTGGAAGGAAGGAGAGTTTCACCAAGAAAGTGAGGGATGACTTTGTTTTGCAGTTGTCACTCGTGTTAGTGGTAATCGTCACCCACCACTTAGCCACATTGTCCCTCTGCAGGGACTCTGCGGAGCAGAGTCTGTCCTCGGGCTTTCGGTCACTCTTCATTTTCCTTCCTCCCTCCCATGCTGCTTCTCAGCGACAGGTGGTAACCGTGCCATAGATGCAGCTCTTTTCTGTCCAGGGATGTGGCCACCGCGCTGACCTGAGCAGTCGGACCGACTTCCTGGCGCACTGTCTCAGTAACAGGGTCTCTCAGCGTGAGCCCTGGGGGATGGGAGCAGAGGGAGTGGGATGGGTACGGGCCTCCAGCCCCACATCCAATGTGATTAAAGCTCCACATGCTGTTCTGATGGCACTTGCTGCTGCAGTGGATTATGGGGGGGGGGGGGCGGCAGTTTACAAGGAAATCCCATTGCCTTGATGCATGATGGGATTTTCCATGTGGCATTTTGAACATTACACTTAGTATTCAAAAGCTCTATATGTACTTAGAGAACCGTCTCTGACTGTGTTTTGCCTTTTTGACAAAACTGAAATGAGTCGGTGCAGGAGAAAATGAGCACTGGGCACACTTCGGGGAGAGAGTCCTCCCCCGCAGCCCCACACACGGAGTTTGGCAAAGGGAACAAAGCACGTGTATCAACAATGCAAGTTTATGTTCTGTTCCATGCCAGGGGCCAATTACTATTTGGCCTCTTCCCTCGAGCTTGTGGAGAGAGCCTAAAAACACTGGGCATCTAATGATGTCATAGCACTGAGGATTAAAATTGATTCTTATCTTTCTATTCTGTAATTTTAAAAAAATCACTGAGTGGAATAGTAGTATATATAAAGTATTTATGACATTCTTTCCATTTTTAAGCACGTTGTCTATGGCTAAAGCTAGGGATTAGAGATTCTTTAATTCATCAATATCTACTAATTGCCCATGTTCTGTTACACTTTGTGCAAGGTGCTAAAAAAGCCAGCGACTTCCCCTTAAGGCCCCTGAGGGTGGAGTTGATATAATTAACTGAGCAGATGTGTGGTGTGACCACCAAAGGCTCACCCCTGCTTTGATTCCCTCTGAAGAGACTAGTTATCATAGCAACTGCATTCAGTAATGCAAAGGTAAGCTCAGCTTGGTGCCCAAGAGTAGTCCTGCCTTTTGACCTGATCCAATGTCAAGATCATGCTTCGTGTAGGCAGATAGATAACCATTTATTAAGGAAAATAATGCCAGATGCTTCTTGGTAAAGAGCGTGCTTAGCCATCTGTAAATTCATGATCTCCTGTTGGGTGCCTGGCACAAAATAGATGCTCAAAAAATATTTGTTAAATACTTGTAGCCAGAGAATATTCCTGTTTATTTCAGTTTCTCCAAAAGCACCTAACTCTAATGCTTTGAAATGTTGAAGATAGGAACAGCAGCTTTAAATACTTGCATCAAAGTTTCTTTCTGAAACCAGGTCTCCTGATTGCCCCAGTGCTCTGTCCAGCCTCTGTTTGGGCAGTTAACACAGCCTGTCTTGCATTGTATCAAGTTAGAGCCATGTTTGTATCCATTTGTAAACTCCTTGGTGTCCTACCCAGGGACTATGTTTCACTTTTTTTTTTAACTTTCCTATAGGCTACCTTAGCACAGTGCCTGGGATGTAGTAAGCAGTCACCAAAGGATTATTGAATTAGAAAAAAGAGGTCAGTGTGAACTACAGATTTTTCACTGGACACCCCATTATAATTCTCTTGCTGGACTTGGTCAGTAGAACCTCGTCACCTTCAGTTAAAGAAGCTGAGGTTAATAATTATTAGTGCTTCAAGGTGGGTAAACGCCATGTGGGCACAACACATCGTTTAATGGATTTAGCCCCCAGTGGTTGTACATTTCACGTCTGCTGCTGGTCTCTCTCACTTGGCTGTCTTTTTTTTAAGCTGAGCAGGTGTGTGGAGCCTGCCCTTTCTTGCCATAGAATGTTCCTTTCAGGTAGTAATCACCTAAGGACTTTCACCGCCTGCCCAACCCCCACCACCCCGCCCCATCAATGAGTTGCAAGGAATTCTAGGGTGTGGTTTTGCTTCTGTGAAAATAGATTTTCCGCGGTTTCTGAGGCAGGTTGGAAAACACACACCTGAGCCATGTGATCAGGCCCCTTCTGTCCTCAGGTGATCGGAGGGACTTGGTTCCTGGAACGGGCAGCCTGCATTTCGGGTGCGGAACTCACCCACATGGTGAGAAACTGCTCCATTTGTGTTGCAAATAACTGGTTGCTGTTTTAGGACCATTGCCCCTGGCAGGGTTTGCATCTCCTTCTATCAGGGTCGGTAGGCCTCTCTGCAGCTAGTGATTTGCGGAGTTTAAGATCAGAGTCTTCATCCTCTGTGCCGAAACTGCTCATTATTTCTCTTTTGACTTTTGGGCAGATCCCTAAAAATGCTGGGCATAAGGGTGCTCGTGCTGTTTCCATACAACTCTGTAACGTTCCCTGCCTGCTTCAGTCGGCTTCTGTCTAATGCCCCGGGCAGTTTACCCTCTGTGCCTCTCTGACAGGCTGACTTGCATAAGCGACCGTTCAGGTGGCATCCCTGACTTCACTGGTAGTTTGTTTCTTAGCCATTTTGTGCCCACTAATGCACACGCTATGAAAACTGGAGTCCGAAGCCCAGGCAGACTTTTGGTGGTGTTAGCGCTGTGTGGAGCTGGGCTGTAGAAAGCCCTGCAGAAGCTCCCTACGAGGACGGTCCAATGAACAAAAACATACCTCCATGGATGAATACAAGAACAGTTGAGATGAATTGACATGTTAATAAGTCACATGACTCGGAAGACCAGGAAGAAAGATAAGAAGAGTTTTGGGAATTTTAAAATTGGTCATAGTAGCTTGACCCTGAAATAAGTCTTAGGAATATGTGCGGATGAGAAGGAAGATTTTGGGATTGCCCCTTTTTGAACCACAAAGGCAGTGAGGTTGCATCCTCCACACCAATTCCACTCCCTTGGCATGACAGTCTGGACCTCCACACGGGGGACAGGGAGGCCGCGGGCCCAGCCTGCAGGACAGCTTGCTGCAACCAATCAGCAGTCTTCAGGTTATGGGAGAGGGGCAGCAGGCGTGGGTGCTGGCTGTTTGCCGATCCAGCTTTAGAATCTAAAACTTACCATCTGTAATGCAAACTCATTGGTGGCCGATGCCTGCTCCCTGTACTAATGTAACGGTTCCATACCTAGGAGGAGACCTGTGGTCTGTCCAGGCCGGTGGAGGGGCAGGGCTCAGCAAAGTGTTTGGCAAGGGGTGGTCATCTTCTTTGACTACAGCTTCAAAGTTCAGACTGTAACACCAAAATGTTTTCTTTCCGCTTACTGAGTAATTATGAATATTTCATGAATTTCAAGGAGCAATTATGACTAGTCCATGAATTTTTGGAACTCAGCATTTTAGTAAATAACAGTTACCATTAAATCTATTTTCCACTATTTAAAGACTTACTTCTCTTTATGGACCTTACATTTAACCTTTTCAGTCCTTAGCTCTTGTTAAATAGTGTATGTTCACTAAGCCTCACCCTCTTTGGCTTGCAACACTGACTTTCTGTGCCCCAGATTGGGGGGTGAGGAGGTGGGGGCAGGAGGTATGCTAGAATCTTTTGGAGGAATAGTTTGAAAATAGAAATTAAATATTATACATTTAAATGTGAGTAATAAAAACAAAACAGCTCTTTTCATAATACCTGGTATATATAAGTTTTTCAAGTCTTCTTGACAGGTGACAAGTTAGGCCATCATTCTTATGGAGATGTTCAACCTGGGGACACAGCAGGTGTCCCTAGGAAAAAGTAGATGAAACCAGGACAGGAATGTTCCCAATTTATCACATGTACTTCATGACCTCCCTCCGAACCTCTCAGGATGCCTTCTTTGTGCTCGTGTCCTCTCCCACACCTGAGACAGCGGCACGGTCGGCATGGTGACTCCCAAATCCAGCCCCTGGCTCCTGCCTCTGATCTGGCTCTCCGCGCTTGTCCACGTTTCCTGTAAAAACAAAGAAAAGTCATGGGATCCAGCCTTCTTACAGCCCAGAGTCTGAGGCTTTCTTGTTCTTGACAGTCAGCTAACCACGAAGCACTAAGGACTTGGTGTAGGTGGAGCTAATGTGAATTACTCAGTAGTTAAGAATAAGACTACATTATGCCCCCACGATCTTTATTCCGGTGTGTATGCCTCAGAGAAATGCACACAGAGGTCAACAAGAGGACAGATGCAGTGCAGCTTATTCCAAGGCTGTTTATAGCAGGTAACTAGGGCAAGCCCAGGTCTTCATCTCTAGAGAAACAGAAAAGGAAAAGGTACTGAGTATAAAGCGGAATTAACAGCAGCCACGTGGACTAGGTGTTTGTACAGAAACATGATGGGTCTTAAACTGGTACCGAGCAAAATGACATAGAAACAGAACAAGATCGGCAACACAATGTAATTAATATAAATTCAAACCACACAAAGTAACACTATATATATTTTTAAACATAAATCCTAGGGTATGCGTCCAAGGAAATACACTGTGAGTGCCTGGAAGTGGGAAGTTGGGAAAGTTGAGTCTTCGAGATGGGGATGAAGAGAAAAATTAAAACAATGCAGGTTAACTTGAAAATGTGCAATTAATTGAGGCATGTGGTCACCTCACGTCTCTGCCCTGGTAGTAGGTACGAATGTAAAGAGAGACCGTGTGAGTCATGGAGGGACAGAGGATTTACCTGAAAGAGGCAAGAATTACGGATACCAAGAAAGGTGATGAATGTTTGGAATCACTGCTTTGGAAAATGGGAGGTCAAGTTCAAGGAAGCATGAATTCATTGTGGCCCCAGGCTGTGTGGCTGTGCACTTTCCTAGAGAAACACTGGACTGCCTGGTGCAAGAGTGAGGATGGAAAATGTTTGCAGTTACCCCGTGTGCATTGTGACTTGTAATAAGAAATCATATTTGGTCTTCCTCCCTGGTTCTGCCACAGAACTCCTAAAACCCTTGGAATTTCCTACGAGCCATAAAGGTGTTCTTAATATGTGGATGAGGTGATTTTGGAACCCACCTAAAAATGGAACTGGTGGCCAGGAAAGGCAATCATTGCGATGACAGGGTTGGCACTTTCAGTCCACCCCACGACCTTCCCGGAGGGTAGAAGGATCAGAGGTTGGATCAGTTGCCAGTGGTCCATGATTTGATCCATGGTGCCTGTGTGAGGAAGCCCCCATGAAAACACACCAGCGCAGGGTTTGGAGAGTTTCCAGGTCAGTGAGCGCATGGCAGTGTGGGGAGGGACACACTCGGAGAAGGCATGGAAGCTCCACACCCTTCCCCTGTGCATCTCTTCCTTGTGCTGTTCCTGAGTTCTATCTTTTTAAGTAATTTTTTTCGTCTGATTTCTGAGTGTTGTTTTGCATTATTAATTGAACTCAAGCAGAGGCCCTTGGAACCTCCAAGCTGTAGCCAGTCAGTCAGAAGCACAGGTGACAAGCTGGACTTGCATTTGCATCTGCAATGGAGGGGAGTCTTGTGGGACTGAACCCTTTACCTGTGGGATCTGATGCTCTCTGCACATAGACGATGTCAGAATTGAGTTGTGTGGTAAGACACCCAGCTGGTGTCTGAGAATTGGTGGTGTGGGGAACACCCACCCCATGGCAGATTTGGGTGACCAGAGTCCCTACCTAACCGCTGTCAAGGGGTTTCAGCCAAGGCTGAGGAGACGGAGATGGAGCTGTTGAGGGGCAGGTAAGAGAGGGCTGAAGACCTGACCTGGGCGTGGGAAGGGAACCTCATCCTTACTGGGCAGTGTGCTGGACCAGAGTGGGAGTGAGAAGCAGGTCATCCCCATAGCTCTGTTGCAAGTAGCCAGACGACTCTCCCAAGCTGGGAGGGTAGAAAGGAAACCTAATACAAGTAAACACGTATTTCTTAAGCCGAATAGTTGGCCTCAAGATTGGGTCAACAAAGTGGACTTAAAGCATTTGCCGAATCAAGAAAAGGAGAGAGGGAGGTAATTCTGAAAGCGCGGTTGCCAAGACCAATAGTCTAGAAACAAACAGATTTTGGTCGGGCACAGGCCGTCTTGGCAGATGGATCCCAACAGGAATAGGTCAGGACTAGAACAGCAGCAGGTTCCAAACTGGTGAATAACCAACCACTCGCTACTGTTTTGGTTTAGTCAATCAGCAGAGTCCTCTGGGTGTCGGCGGAAAGGGTGGGGAGAGGTGTGAAGGAGGAAGGAGTCATGGGAGGTTCTGTTTTTGTAGGGGGAGGCAGGCTGATATAATAAAAGAGGTTATTCTCTTTCTAAATTTTTGTATAATGGAGTGTGTCAGCTGCAGTACCTGGGGCTACACCAAAGATGATCTAGCTCTTGAATATGTAGATTCAAAGTGAGATCTAGTTAATGGACAAATCAAGTCTTCCTAGTTATTTTAGAATAATGTGTGTGATTATTAAATCACCTCCTTCTGTGAGTCTCCTTAAAGACACAATAAAAGCAGAGGTATCAGGAGAGTGAAACCTCCAGCCCACCTGCTGTTTTCCGCTTCTCTCCCAGCAGCAAACAGAAGTATGGGTTCACTAGACACTGCTGAAGTCCTCTCTCTGTCTCTGCCTTTCTGTGTCTCTGTTCCTCACCCGCCCCCCCCCCCCCCCCGCTCTCTCTTTCCGTGCCTGACCATCTGTCTGCCCGTTCAACCATCCACATTCATCTTTCTATATAATTTAACACTTTCTATGAACCAGGTGCTATTTGTAGCACTCATCAAATATTATCTCAAGGAACCTTCCTATCAGCCCCACGAGATAAGTATTATTGTCATACCCATTGTATAGATGGGAAGCTGAAGCACAGAGAAATTAAGAGCCTTCCGCAAGGCACAGAACCAGTGGAGCCAGGACCCAAACCCAGGCAGCGACGCCCCAGCATTCACACTCCTACCCACCACATCCATGGGCCTCCTGGGTGACTCTGAAATCCATCTGGGGTGTTATTCAAGTGCTTGCGTGGTGGTTCCTCCCCAAGGCTCCTGAGGGTCCTCCCACAAGCACTAGCCTGTGGGCTGGGCAGCTGGTGGGAGGTGCCCCTCTGCCATGGCAGCTGCTCTATCTTTACCTCCATTTGTTATGCATCTCTTCCTTTTCATCTTCTCTTCCCACCTGCCCTTGTGTGAACAGATGTAAGAGCTTCCTCCTCGAGTTTCCAGGGCAGGAGCTGGGGACTCATGAGTCTTAAGCCCCAGAGTCTTAAGCCGTTGTATTAGAGATGAAAGTGTAAGTGGCCTGGATGATGGGGTCAGCTGTTGGGTTTCCTGCACTCTTACGTGCTCCTCAGCAGTGCCTGTCCCTGTCCTCAGCCTTAGCTAAAACCTCGCCACGCTAGGTAACTCCAGACACGTGCCGTTCCCTTTCCTGCCCCAGGCCGGCTGGAGACGCTTTAGGAAAGCACATACCCATGCAGACTCAGACCACTTGGAATTTCTGAGACCAGAGAGGTCATCTCTTAAAAATATTGGCATCTCTCAATGCCGAAGTGTATCTGTATATAGGCAGGAAAATGCCTGCATGTTTCCATTTGACCAGTTTAAGCATTTTTGCCTTCAACCAAAACCAACTGTAACATAGATGTGAGTGTGTGCTTCTATCTTTAAAAATAAGTATGGCTTTAGTCCTATCTTTAAATGGTTTCCACTGAATGCAAAGTGTGTTCATCTTCAGGGTGAACAAAAGGGTTTTTCAGCTTGCAGAGCCCTGCAGTCACTAGAGCATTAACTGCAAAATGCAAATTAATAGGCCAGCCCCATAAAGTCATATGACCAACAATGAAACTGACTTCCTGCCCTGTACATGCTGATAGGTCAGTGGGGGAAACAAGCCCCCCGAGCAGACTGGACTCAGTAGTCCTTTCAGGTGGCACTTAGGCACTGGCTAAATATCCCCCTTAACATTTTCATCCAAGGACACCAAAGATAAAAGCCGTAAAAACCTTTCCAGCTTGGTTTTCTGCCTTTCTCATCTCATGTCCCAGAAAACAGCAACAACAATGCAAAAACTACGAGCTCCATGCAAATTCAGGATCCACTGGGACTGTCGCGTTTTGTAGATTCGAGAAGGATCCAGCTATTGAATCCTGCTTTCCTGAGGGGTGTTCTTTGCTCACTGTTCCTGCCTTTTGCAAGTTTTGCTGGGCGAGTGTAAATTTTTTCTTAAAGGAAACATTCATCCTCCCAGATGCCACCAAGTTATTGAAACAGAGGCAGATAAACCTAATCCAGAAGCATTGAATAATTACTGTGTGTTCCAGGGCATCCTAACTGTGACACAGCCCCTCAACTTGTAATGTAGGGGTAGTAACGAGCCTAGTTCACAGGCTCGTTAGAGACAGTTAGAATAATCAAACCAGGATTATAACCCAGTGCTCAGGGATGAGCACCCAGCCCCGTTGAGTGCGAGTTCCACAGGAGACAGACGAGTCAGAAGACTGAGCGGTTTGTGGGGAATTTGTACGTGCTACTGAGGCTGGCCGTGAGGATGGCGATGGTGTGAAGGGGGACAGAGGACTGCTTCCTGTGCATCTGCGTGGGGAAAGGAGAGCACAGGGTGCTTCCGGGACAAGGAGAGACGAACCCAACTGGAGCGAAGGGTTTCACGAGGGGGGATAGTGGTATATTAACCAAGATGGTGATCGGTTTTTTTCCCCAAACCACAAATCTAGGTGCATGCTGTGATGTATAAACAGTGGAGGGAGGGTATTTAAAAGCGAGATTGTCAAAGGAAATTTGGAACGTGCGTTTTTGTCACCATGGAGGACCCGAGTTGACCCAATGTGGTGGCCAAGGTCAAGAACTCTTGCAGAACTCTGGGGAGGGATCTTCTGAGTCAGCCAGCATCGTGCGAACAGTATTTTAGAAAGACTTTGAGTCTGGACGTTCTACCCCCAGGGCTGCAAATCTCTTCTGGAGGTGCGGCTTGAACCCTCTGTCTACTTGTTTTGAGGAGCCTGACAAATAAGAAGGGATGGCGTCTGCTCTACCCACTCCTGTATCCCAACACTTAACATGGGTGCTCAGCACACAGTAGGTAGTCAATATTCACTCGTCGAAGAACCCGGAAATGGTATTTAGGATAGACAGGACGGGGGACACTGCAGGTAGTACAGGCGTAAGTTGAAAACAGGGTTCCCTTATTTGCCAAGGAAACCCACTGTTTCAGCTTGAATCGTTTACGGATTTTGACCTCAGGATGTGGCTGAAAAGTAGAGAATAAATGGGGGGAAGTTTAGAGTATTTTTGAGGGTATTTGAATGGCTCCTAACGATGGAGCCCAGTAAGACAATTGGAGATTGAAGGCAGCGGGTCGCCGAGGCAGAGCCTCCCTGCTTTCCTGTGCTTTTGCAGGAAGTGCATTTTATAGAAAAGCCAGAGAGGAACTGAGCTGGTGATTCACAGCAGGCTGACAAGGCACCACGACCGCCTCTGAAGCTGGCCCCGCATCCTCAGGGTTGCCCCGCGGGACCCTGCAGTCGCGGCCCAGCTGATGGGCACAGCACCACGGGCTGGAGCCTAGGATGGTAAGAAGTTTTCCTTCCTTGATTTAGGCGTGACTTGATCTCTCTGCTTCTAAACCCATTCTGTGTTCTCCTTGGTAACTTAAACTGTAGATAGAATTTTGTAACCTGTTTATGCTGTCAGAGCTACCTCAGAGTTCTCTGAGTTGTTGCTGAACTTAGCAGTGAGCTTGACCAATCCAAAGACTTGGTGCTGTGTGTACTGGGTGTAGAAGGCTAGTCTAAAACTGCACGCCAGCATTCTTTGAATTTTCCTGTGGCAAAAAGGCGCTCAACCAAACGTCCGTGGACTAAACCAAAGTGAGGGCAGTGAAAATGAAAACTTGCCGCCGTCCCACTCGAAATTGCGCTCTTGGGTGCGGATTCCAGCAGCCAGCCATGTGCGGTTTGACGTACAGTCTCTGCCACGCTCTGGGGCCCGGTGTCCATTAAGAATTTCGGAGGTTCCGAAAGCTCAGGGGTATTTTTAGAAGAGGCTTGTTCCTACAAATGAGGAAGTCTGGCAGATGGCTCTTCCGCCTGGATTATTTTTTCTAGCTTTCTACCAATGCAGTGTGGAGAGAACTCTGGCCGGCCTTCATTCTCTGAGGACAATGGGGGGAAAAGCCGTTCCGAAAACACCAGGCAGCAGCTGCAGGGCTCGGAGTCTCTAAGGACGCCGCGCCACTGGCTGTGGGGCTGTGGATGCCACCTTACTCTCCTGTGACTGAGTCTAATAACACGGGGAGGCAGGAGAGGAAGTCTGAGCAAGAACGAGTCATTTATCACGGTGCGGGAGCAAAGACATCTGTGCGGGGCTCTGTTCTCTCCGCCCCGATAAGACTGTTGCTCACCACCCAAAGAGGAAAGACCAGAGTGTGTGGTTTTGGCCCTTTGAAACCACTTCCTTCAATGCCGTGACATCAGATTGCATCTTATAGATGGTTTGCACCGGTTTTATGTAAGACAAACTGCCATTAACGAGGGAAAAGTGCCCTTAAAAAAATAAGTATAATCTGGTTATATGCTGTTGCCTGTATTTGGGTTACCTTTTGGCCATAGGTCTGGCAGAAGAATCTGTTAGGACCTAGGGGAGTCACCTTTGGACTGTTAAGCCCTTTCTGGGGATTTTTAAGAAACCTATTGCACACACAGACTGAAGACACAGAGACAGCGTGACGGCCAGTCACGACTGGGGTGACACGCGTCCCCTTTCGTTTTTATATCTGCTTATCCTCTGTCGAATTAAAGTGGCAAGTCTCTGAGGGTGCAGATGACACCGGTTCCCAGGGTGGGATACCTCTGCTGCATCTGGCACCGAAGAGTCATCACTCCCAAGATTTTGCTGTTAAGGGAAGGGAGTCACCCCTCTCCCTGCCCACTTGTACCTGAGCATTCCAAATGCCTATTGGGTTTCGGTTACCCGGTAGGCACGCACCTGAGCCTTTTTTAGTAGAGAAGCAATGGTAATGTCCCCAGAAGCCATGACGACATGAAATTGTAGTTCCCTCCCCACTCCCTCCTACACAAACTCAGCCCACAGAGAACTGATTATATAATCATAGGAATACTTTGATTTTGTCTGCATTCACTTGGTGGGTCCCCAGAATTGTGACTTTTGCCTCATAGTGACTAGATGCAGAGAATTAACCATCCCACCAGAGTCTCTGAAGGGTTGTCAGCTCTGAGAAATAACTTTCTCATCCACCAGGCTGTTCTGTGGGGGAATCACCCCTCCCCGAGCCTGTTGTCCCACTGTGGGGCCTCACGGAAATCCCACTGGGCCATCCCTTGCTCTCTGTGCCTTTCAGAGGCCAGCTGGAGGGGAACAGCGGGGCGGTCCCTGGGTCCACACAGGCCCTAGTGTTTTTCCTTCCTTCCAGAGATGTTCATTTTCAGTTTATCCAGTATTTCAGGCATCATTAAAGTTCATAAATGATTGAACTGATGTTCAGGTATCTTCCTAAGATTTTTCAAGTATTGACATTTTGCCATATTTTTAGATTTTTTAAATAAAACATTACAAGTACAGTGGAAGACCCTCCTTATCTAATTTCCATTTTAATTTTCCATTGCTACCCAGAGTTATCACTACCTTGAAGTTGATGAGTATTATTTCCACTTTATTATATGTATGTTATATATAGAAAATATGTAACGTTTTTAAAATGTATATAAATGGTATATGTACTTAATGCCACTTGTATACTGTACTTAAGTCTTTTGAAAGCTACTTGTAATATTCATTTTAAGGATGATTTTCATACTGGTCCATAAAAATCCAGTGCATTTATTTTTGAATGCTGTATAATATTCCGTTGTAAGGTCATACCACAGCGTGTCCATTTCTGTATGATGATGGACGTTGGACTGCTTACGATTTCGTTTTTGCTGTTAGGAACCCTGGACCGCCTGGTCCACACTGAGTGTCTCTAGGTCTGCCCTGTGCAGTACAGCGGCCGCCAGTGTAAAGCGTGGCTAGTCTAAACTGCCGTGTGCTATTGATGTTGAAGATACTGAAGACCTAGGATGAAAAAAAAATGTAAAATACCTTTTTAATAATTTTTATGCTCATTTCATGTTGAAATGATAGTTTTATTTATTTTGTTAAGTAAAACCTACTGATCAAGTAATTTAACCTATAATTTGGCTACCAAAAAATGTTAAATTATATATATGACTTGCATTGTATTTACATGTACCACCCACAGGCCAGCCATCTGTGTTGATAAATCAAATTTCATTGGAAAACATGCCCAGTGGTTTACATATTACCTACGGCTGCTTTCCTGCTACGGCAGCAGGGTTGAGTAGTGGCAACTGAGATTATATGGCCCATGAGCCTGAGATATTTACCATCCGGCCCATTAAGGAAAAGTTTATTGACCCCTATTCTAGAGCAATGATTTTTAACCTGATTTAAACCGGGACCCACAAAAGAAATATATTAATATTGTGATCCATCCCACACACTCTTGAAATGAAAGTTTTACAAAAGCAAATTTCATAAATCCTTACTATATATTTTTATATTTTCTGGTCTGTCCTATTTAAAAATAATAATAAACTGCTTGTCAAGAAGCTGCCACAACTCACTAAATTCAGTTAGACATTCATTTACTCCTAGTCAGTTGAATATCATTGCTCAAAGATGTATATCTAAAAATGAAATAATTTCATTATAGGAGTATTCATACCCAGCTTTAAGGATTCATCAGAGTGTGATTCCCAGTATATGTGTGTGCATATCAATCTCAACTCCCTCACATGGGGCTAGAAGGGTCCCACTCCCCGTCATCTTTACAATATCTGATATTGATATTGCCAGGCTGCTCTGATAGGTGTGAAATGAAGTCTTCTGTTGTTTATAATCTGATTACTAGTAAGTTTGATCATCTTTTCATGTGTCAATTGACTTCATATTTTTTTAATTGTAAATTGTCTTTTCATATCCACCGCCCCTTTTTATTTTTTTTAATGGGGTCATTTGTCAGTTGTATTCTTTTTATAATCTGGATATCAATACTTTATCAGTTGTAGAGATTGCAAATATGTGGGTTGTCTACTCCAAGATTTAGATTTTTCACTTTCTTTATGGTGTCTTATTTTATCAGACTGAAGTTTTATTTATCATATTTTTTCCTGTGGTTCCTTTTTTAAAAATCTCATTTAAGAGATCCTTCGTTACCCAAAGATCATCAAGGTTTTCTCTGATACTGTCTCCTAACAGATTTTAACTCTTGGGGTTTTCTTTCCCATCAAAAATTCCTGTCTGTCCTATTATTTACTGATAACTGGCATATGGCTGCCGTGAACTGACTCGCCCACCCTTCCGTCACTGAGGCGACACTGCACTCGTCACGTCAGAGTTCCTGTGACAGAGACCTCTGTCCGTAAAATCGTGGTCCCAGATATATCAGAAACGAGTGTTCACCGGTCTCTCTTACACTGCAGTCCGATCTAGGTGGTTTCACAGACAAATTTTAGTCATCTTCCAAAGAACACATAATCCCTCTTACACAAACTACCTAAGATCATTGAAAAAGAGAAGAAGTTACCCCATTCATTTCAGGAGTCTGATTTAACCTTTGTACCCAAATGAGACAAGAACAGTACAAGAAAGGAAAATTCTGGGCTAACCTCACATTTGAATGTAAATGTAACAGTCCTCAGTCGAACATTAGTGAAACTGAATCCAGCCATGGGTAGGAAATGAAGTTTATGCAAAGTGTGGAAGTTATTAATGTAGCTCATGACATTAGCAGAATAAAGGAGGAAAATGATGATTTTTGTGTAGATGTAGGAAGAAAAGCATTTGATCAAATTCAGTAACTATAAATGACGTAAGAATAGAAAACACTTTGAAAACTGGGAATAGAAACCCTTCCTTAACCCGATAAAGGGCATCTACGGCAAGCGTTGCCCTTGATGTTGAAGCCTGTCTTGTAATGCTCTGTGTAGAGTTCCCTCTTTGCGTCTGGCCCCCGAGAACTTTCCTTTCTTTAAATGCTTTGCTGTTACTGTGAATAATTGTGTATGTGTGTGTACTCATGTGCACATTTGTGTGGGTTTTAGTTTTGTCTATGTATATATATGTTGAGTGTTTTTCTAAGTTTGTGGAATGGGGAGCTGGGCCAGCTAAGCAGTGATGGTGCTGGAATTTCTCCCTTGGCAATTTTCTGGGCCTTGAAGACCCAAGAGACAGCAGAAAGCCCTCGGGAGGGGGCAGGGCAGCTGGGTTGTCGTGGAACTGGTTTCTCTCCCAGACCTAGGAGTGGTCACCATTCACAGCTTCAGATTGTGGCTGCATCTGAGAAGCCATTACTGATGGATCTGATGAGGATAAAAACATTTTATGAAACTCCTATGATCGTATTTTGCCATAGCCCTTCCTAAGGATTTGATATTTCCAAGATCCCTACAGTGACAATGAAATATAGAAAAATATTAATAGTAATATTGTCATCACAGTCTCACTTCCATTTAACAGCTTCAAAACATTTTTCATGGCTGTTCTAAGGGGGGGAGGTGGAGAGAGGAAGAGATGTTTCTAGAAAGCACTTCTCATGGTAGCAAACAAACTTTCTCTAAACTTGTCTGTTAATGAACAAGGGATTCCAATGACCGCGAAGACCAGTACAGGGCCTGGCCATGCTGAGCACAAAGAACAATCAATACATTCTTTGCTGTAAGGTCATGTGCACTAAATAAGGCAGTTCTGATGCCAGATCAATAGTGTATTGTCTGTTTGCTGCAGCAGATATAGAGATATAGATCTGCTGTCAGGGGAACAAGAATGTCATCGGGAAATACCAGTTCAGACAAATCTGGGTTACCACCAACAGGGACAGAACCGGATTGATTGTGGTGTGTCTCACTTTGTGGTGAAAAGGTCAGGGCAGAGTGAATGTTCATGTAGTTCGTGGAAAGGGGGAAGGAGAAATCAATAAGCTAAATGCTCTACCTCATAATGGAACTGTGTTCACCAATGCAAAGTTCTTTGTTCTTGAACTTGGTATTCCTCCTTGATGTGTTCATAATGCTGTCCTAGACATGCAATAAAAAGATTCTAGGAAGCCCAAGGGCAGATTGATTCCATAGTTCGGTAATAAGGCTTATGTCAACATGGTTCAAGCTGCCATTGCACTAGAAGTCTGGTTAAAATTTAAATAAAGTTTCCCTAATCCCAAGGAACCACTTAGACTCTTTGAAGTGATATTGAGAAAATACCGGGCAAAAAAGAAATCCCATGTTTTTAGTCTCGATTTGCAGTTCACTTGTTTTGTGACCTTGCAAAAGCTACTCACCTGTTTATCGGCATACATTGGCTTGTATGATGATATTCAGTTTCTTTGTAGAGACATCACACAGGACATAATAGATAACACAAATGTTTTGGCAGACGGTGTCGGAATACGAAGACAGTTGCTCTCAAATCATGATTTTGTCATTTGTCTAAATTTAATAGACTCTCTTCTCTTAACCACACCCAACCATTTTTGTTCATAAGGTTTCATAAGAGCCCCTGTTCTCTCTTCCCCAAATCATGTTTGCAAAACTTGCTGGCATTGGTCAGGTTTCAAGAACATAGTAGGTTCATAGTCAATAGGCCTGGTCTACGACTAGAAACCAAATTAATCACTTTCATTGTTTGTTTCAAATTTTTCAGGCACCTTTTAAAAATGAACAAGAGCAGCTCTGATTTGGAAAAAGCAAGCCAGGGCTCTGCAGAGAGCCTCAGCCCGTCCTTCCGCAGCGCCCACGTTAGCTTCACCACGGGCTCCACGGACAGCCTGGCCTCGGACTCCAGGACCTGCAGCGATGGAGGTAACAGACTTGACCTTGACAGGGAGGCTGAGCTTCCCCTAAGTGTGTCAGGCCAGGCCTGGGTTAATTGCCAGGATTTGGAAGGGCTGAGCTATCCCTGCTTCCCCCATGAAGTAGACTCTACCGAGGAGTCATCGACGTTCATTCCCCGGTGAATACGTGGCAGGGTGCCTCATCCCAGCCTGTGTTCTCCACTTACGCACAACATGTGCACGTGGCAATGAAGCAGAGGAGCAGAAGTTGAAAGCACGCTGAAAGACCCCTGATTCCTCGGGTAATGAGCCATCTATACATCGGTCTGCTCTCCACTTCTGCCCGCAGGACGAGTTCTCAGGGGGTTTGATACGTGCTAACTGCAAGTCTCCTCTGTCTCGCCAACCTCTGTGTTTCTCTCTCTTTTCCTCCCTCCACCAACGCCGTCCCCATCTCATTCTCTCTCGTGTGTGCATGTGCACACATACACGTGTACACATGCACATACTGGGACACAGCGGGTATTTACATACATGTTTGTTGAATTAAAAGCACGCAGGCTTCATTAGGCTACCAGCCATTCCCACTTCTGGATAAAGCTCCAAGGCGTAATGTGTGGGTACGTCCTGACTGAGTATACTTCTGAAAAGGACCTCCTGTTTTTCTGTTTGCACCCTTTCAACATTGTCGGCGTGTGCCCTCTCCTGCCCTGCTCTGGGACTTGACTATAGCACGTTAGGCTTTGACATGTGCTCACATGACTTCCTCTCTCATTCCTGTGGAAGTATTTCTTCTCAGTAGGCGATTTTCCATGGGAAATTTACTGTCACCACACTTTTCTATCTAAAAGATGAGTCCCGCTAAGACAAAAGCATATATAATAAGTCAGTCTGTGGTGTGTTCTGATGGGAAAATTCTGATAGCTCTAACTTAAAAACAGGAAATGTCTTAGCCTTGATTCGGGTGGGATGTGGCCAAATAGAATTTTCTTTTTCTGCAGACTTTCCTGGGCTTCTATCTTTTTCCTCTTCCCATCCCATTGTGCAAACATCCCGCAAGGCCAATTATTCTGCAGAGGGCTAGGCCAGCAACTATGAGTCCAGGTCAGCCAGTACTCGCTCTCCTGGGGTTGGGACCAGTTGTGAGGGAGCAGGCTACCGTGGCACCCTCCTTGGGCCACCAGCCAGCTGGCGTTGAGGAGAACTGGGCTTAATTGCCTCAGGACTTTGCTTCTCACAAACAGCAAATCGTGATGTTTGCTCTCAGAGCTCTTAAGTTTCTCTAGGAAGATAAGGCTAAAACATGTAGCACACGGGTGGGTGGAATAAGCTAGGAAATTGGACTGCCCAGGACATGGGTGCTTATAAAGACTTCTGGAAGAAGGAGAAATCAATGAGAGCTGCGGGAGGCTCCAGGGAAGGCTTTTTGAGAAGATGGGACCTCAGTCCATGTCTGAACTGCGGTCAGAATTGAGGAGGAACGGGCTTTGCAGGCTGAGGAGACACTAAAGAGAAACCAAGGCTCAGGGTTGGTGCACACTGGGAAGAAGGTAAGGCCAGCCTGCCACTCTGGGACATGAGCTGGTGGGCAGTGGAAGCTGGATTGTTCAAGGCTCTAGAATCCAGTCTGTGGAGGTAGGGAAAAGGGAGCCTTTGTGGGTTGATGAGTATAATGGCCACACCTAACCTAGACGGTTTTTAAATTAAAATGATCACACTTTTATGGTTATTCCTTTATCATGATCCAGTTTTTCAATGGAAATGCACCTCAAAATGTAGATTCCCAGATCCACAGGAAGGTATATATCCTGTTTCAGACTCTGGATCCTTAGAGCAAACCATTTCCACTGCCGCTCCTGTGTGTGGCTCTGTACCCAGAACCATGCTTTGAAATAGCAAGAGACCAAAAAGGGGCTCACTCCTTCTGTCTTTGCCTCTCTCTCTCCCTCTGACATCTCTTAAACATTAATCCAGAGAGTATCTAGAAATACCGGTCACGAAACATCAGAAACCCTTCATTTATTTAGCTTCTCATCATCAACCAAGGCCGCTTGCTCAAGATCTGCTATTGAATAACTGTCTTCCAGTCTCATGAGGCTTTACTCACTTCTACCACGTAGCCAAAATATCATCCTTCGTGACTTCGACCACTATTCGTCATGTAGTACTAAAGCTGAGAGAGGGGCTCAGAATAGGAGAGGGAGAATGAATTCAAACCGAAGTTCCTAGAAACCAGAATGTTGTGTCTACCTCTAATATTATGTATCAACATAATATGCCTTTAGGCTACATATTTATTTTGCCGGTTGGAATTCACTAACACAAACAATGCATTGAGTTTTTGCATCCACAGTGTAGGCTGGCCAGAGTGAGGCCGAGACAAAGTCATTCCAGGGCATATCATAATAGCAGCTTGTGTAAACTTGTGGGAAGCTCACCAGGATTCATGATTAAAGTTAGATTTCTCCTATTCAGGTTTTATGGCCAAAAAAAAAAAAAGAAAAGAAAAGTTTTAAATTTTATTAGAAAAACAAACAATGATAATCTGTAACTGTCACAGTTTAAAAACAAGTTTG
The DNA here is from genome assembly GCF_022682495.2 of Desmodus rotundus. Classification (NCBI taxonomy): domain Eukaryota; kingdom Metazoa; phylum Chordata; class Mammalia; order Chiroptera; family Phyllostomidae; genus Desmodus; species Desmodus rotundus. The sequence goes on along the minus strand of NC_071399.1, from coordinate 15,083,049 downwards.
TCTAAATTTTGTTTACAAAAGATCATTTCTGTGTCAATATTAATTTTATGTCTTTAGGCTTGTATCGCATTTCATGCTCCTCAAAGCACATGTGTCATCCCATTTGTCCATGTGGGCAGGTCAGTTGAACAGTGAGTCAGCTCGGTGGAAGGAAAAACCCGTCTCAGCAGTTGTTTCAGCCTTGTGGGGGAGGAACGAAGTGCACTTCTTGGGGCAGGTCCACGAGTGCTGCCAAGGGGAAGCTGATCCGCAGTGAATGGATGGGCGGGTGCGAAGGAAAGTGATCAGTTGAATGAAACGGTCATCGGGAGACCTTTGCGTTGTAAACGGTTACTTTTAAATCCACCAACCTCGCGTCCCATTGAGATGATTTTCCCCTTTGGTTTAGGGTGACAAAATTCAGGTAGAGACCGGGTGAAGATGCGTACCCAGGCAGCGTTAGTATTCTTGTCTTTATAGCCAGCAAATCAGAGATACAGAAAGTTAATTATGTATCTTGACAATAGTCGGCTTGTTTTTCTGCATAATAATGCCAGGTAGGCTTTTAAAATATATACATTAATTCAGTCATTGATTTGATAGATATTTGTTGAATGTAAACTATGTGCTGGGTACAATTTCAGCTGTTGAAGATACAGCAATGACAAAAAAAAAAGTCCAGTCCCTTCTTCCATGGAGCTCCACTCTAGTGGGGAGAGGTGGACAGTGAGGAAGATAAAGGAGTGAAGGAGCCAGTGTGTCTCATGGCTGTAGGTGATATAGGGCAAATCTAGCCACAAAGGTGGCAGGAGGATGGGAGGACCTGTCAAGGAGGGGGGACAGTAAATCCACAAAGACCAGACGTCAGTCCGAATAAGTGACAGCCCGACCTCCACCCGACCTCCACTGAGCCTTTGCTTCCCTCTCAGGCTGTCACCTGAGACTCTATGAGAAGAAATAGTATTTTTTTAGAAGGGTTCTTGAAAAAGGCATGTAAAACTCTCTACCTAAAAATAGTGTGTTCTCTGACTATTAAACAGGCTTGTTAAAGCGCTTGACCCTAAACTGACGGATTTGGTCTGATATAGAATATTGAATCATGGGTTCTGTTCTGGGACATCTATTACCAAGGATGATGAAGGGATCTCAAAGAAAAAAATGTTCATTTTTTACATTGTCTGTGGCCTGAGCCCTTACACGATCACTGAAGTGAAGCTTCGTCTTTGTTAAAACTATTTCCATTCAAACCGAATTTTAAATACATAAAATATTTCAATAAAGTCAATACATGTCTGTAGTGAGCACTCACACAGCAGAGAAAGGTATGAAATGGAAAAGCAGAGACTCCACACAACCCCATAGCAGCTCCCACCACTTTGGACATTTTTTCTGTATCATCACAGAAATTTTTATCCATATTTTAAATACCATAAACTTTGTTTCTATGCACTTTTTTCTTAATATATTTTGAAATCTTTTAAATCACAACCTCTAGATCTACCTTATTTTTTTATAATGCTGCATAGTCTTTCATTGTATGACTTGGTTAAACCCTTCTTATCAATGCATGCTTAGGTTATTTTTATTACAAGTCTATAGCAAGATCCTGTGACATACAGTGAAATAATTTTGTGGCTATATTGTAAGATAAATTCTTAGTAGGAATTGATGTGTCAAAATATATATGCATTTTAAGTAGCTGTTACCAAATTATCCCCTAAAAATGTCAGTTTACACTTCCATCAACAGCATGCAAAAGTGCTCTGAGCCAACTTTTAATTTTACTGTCAATTTAATGGCCGTGTTATAACAGGGAATTGAAAGATCGGGATTCCTGAAGCATACTTGGGCTGTGGGCATGGGATGTTTTCCATGAGCCTTTTTCCAAACTGAGACAGTGTGTCTCTTTTGCATGTAAATTGCATTCATGTCTAGATTATTGTTTCTTGGGATGATTAAGTGGTCCAGAGAGACTCCCCACAAACGCCACATTTTCCATCCAGTTGTAAAATGCTAATAAAATGCTTCCATTTTCAGACCACGTTTACCGTCTTGAAAAAGCAAGAATTCCTTTTGAAGGAATGTTTTGTTGCTTTTTTTTTTTTTTTTTTTTAAATGTTCAGAGTTGAGACTGTTAAAACTCTGGGCCCTAACAGGAGGTTGCACAATTTTCCTTTGGAGGAAAAAGTTACACGTGAGGCTAGAACGTTCCCTTGCCCCAACCCTTCCCATCTTCTGGGGGTGGGGAAAAGGGGTTGCAGAAACCTGCAAGACCGCTACTTCCTGTGTGAATTTGGCAAGGTGCCTACACAGATGGCTGTAGTTTTCTCACCTTTAACAGGAGGGGGATTAAAGGAGCCGCAGGGCTTGGGCGAGGTTTTCGCCATCTGCTCTGTGCCCTGTGCCTTTCATTTAGTTAGTGATTTAGTAGATGCTCAGGAAATACTGACTGAATGAGTGGATACATCTCTACAGCCATTTCCAGCTATACAATCTATTATCCTCATTTTTAAAAAAGAGTCGTGAGTTTTTTGACCAAATGAAAATTCCATTTGCTCTACCTTGCCGGAAGCTGGAGGATGGTCAGCCACAAGAGCTGTTTGGCACTTGGGGACTCTGGGCTGGGACTCTGCCCTTGGCTTCCACACTTGCGCCGGCCCAGCAGCTGCAGAAGGCAGAGCCGGGCATCCAGGGAGCCCAACTGTGTTCATTCATACTGCTCAAAACTGGACTGACCACTTCCTCCTTAAGCTCGGCTCTCATTTTGTCTGCAGAGAACAATGACAGTGCCCATTAAAAACCAGCAAGAAAAGGACTCTATAATAAGAAAAACCTCACAGCCCTGCTAGGTTTGCAATTTGGCCTGCATTTCTGCATAAGGATTAAGCTGTTTTTCCTGGCCATTGAAATCCTGGCTTCTCTTCTCTCTAAATATAAGGCACTAACCTTCCCCTAGGTTCCTCTAAGATCTCACCCAGTGCAGCCTACGTGACGTGTAGCTTCCCGCTGGAAACACTCTCTCGTCCCTGAAGCACATGCACTAAAGCTGCAGAGGTGTTCCCTGTTGTGGGCTACTACTGGCTTTACGTGCAAGATTGGAAACTGGGAGGAAAACTTCCGAGCCGGGATTTGGAGCTCTCTGGCCCAATTAGCATGCAAAATCATTTTAAAAAAAACACAGTGTTGTAACTATGACGTAGGTAGATTTCTCTGCAAAGTATTTTCCATTCTCACCCCTTTTACACCCTAGTTGTAAGCCAGATTTTGCGGTGATCTAATGCCAGCATAAAACCAGGATACGCAGACATGCCTCATTTTACTGGGCTTTGCATTATCGCGTTTCTTTTACAAGTTGAAGGCCAGACCCTCCGCCAGCAGAAAGACACTGACTCACTTTATTGCGGTGGTCTGGGAGCGAACCCACAGTCCCTCCAGATCTGTCTGCATTTGAACTTGTCTCATGTGCTGTGGGAGCTGAGTCCAAAGAATATGGGTGGTTGGCCAGAGTTTTTCAGATGTTTCTGGGCACAGTCTTCTGAACCAGTGGTTTGCCTGTGAATTCTGAAACTATTTTAGGTGTCAAGGCATATGGGTTCCCTCTTTTTTGGGGGGCGGGGAGCAGGGGCTGTTCTAAATCAGAGTGTGGCAGCTGCTGCAAATAGTAAGTAAGGCTCTAGCTGCTGTGTTTAGGAGATTCTCCACGTAAGAGTCAGGAAAAGGACAGAGCCAGAGTGGGTCCTCGGGGTGGCCCTGGTCCCATAGCAGGCAGCTCCTGCTGGACCTGTGGAAAAGTCAGTTTCATCGAGAAGGGCCACGTGTTGGCATCTGTTTCAGAGTAGCCCAAAGAAATTAACAGCTGAGGTGTCGTATGGTCCGGAGGTGACTGGGGGCTATCACAGTGAATTACGGGCTTCTCGCCAGCTGTGGTTCCACATCTGGAGAACAGCTTCAAGGACCCACAATTTCAGAAGGGTGCCCCCAGTGGGAAGGTGGTATGTCTGGGACAGAACTCGGCGGTATTTTTTTTCCGACTCCGAAAAGCACAATATGCTTACGTAACGCCCCGTTATTTGGGTAAAGTGAATACTTCACATGAGCACCTCACCTGGTGAGGTCCCCGTGAGTACAGTCCTTGACAGCCACTGGGGAAGTGGGTGCGTGGGGAGCATCCCTCTGATTCGTACGTGCTTTAGCAGGGGTTGTAGGGTGACAAACCCACACCATCTGAGAAATGCAGAAAAACTAAATAGCCCGCGGACTGATCCTTGAAGCCACGCCTCCAATAGCGAGTACTCCTTGCTTCAGTGGTTATGGGACATGGTTCTGATTGGAACCAGGGACTAGCACAGCCCCCAGGGAAGCCAGAGAAGGTTGTTTCCTTCCCCCTGCCTGAGCAGACAGACCCTCTTGATTCTCTTCGGTAATCTGTGGAATAAGAGTGCACAGATTTTTTTTTTTTTTTATTTAAAGATCCCCGCTGTCCTAACATATTGGAAGGCTCACCGTGGGCAGCTGTGGGAAGAGCCAGGGAGTGGAAGGGCGGGAGCAACATAACCATCTGCCTAGAGGTATTTTATTTCAAGCGCAGCTCCGAGACAAAATGCACGTTAGCCGAGGTCGAAAGTCAAGGGAGTGGCTGAAATGATAGACTATTAGTGCTGGAAGGGGCCTTCACCGTGTTGCCATCCGGTCGGTTTTTAAATGAGGAAACTCAACAGGGGGTGGGGTGGGGTGGGGAGTTGCCAGCCAGTTACGGGTTCATCCCTCGGAGCAGAGCACAGGCAGAAAGGGACATATTGGAGGCATCAAGGAGAACTTTACAAGGAAGGCAAAGAGGAAAAACCAATAAGGATTGGGAAGTAAAACAAGCACAAGGCTTACAAAGGAAACTAGGCGAGGAACTGATTTGTCAGAACCTCCCCCGCCTCCGGGCTGGGGACCAGAGGCAGGCTGTCCCTGACACTGGAGGCATGGATTATTGCATTTACCGGGGATTCTCATCACACTCCACCTGTCTCATTCCCCACATTCTGTGTTTTGATAATAACGAAACAGATTCCAACAGCCCGATGGGGTTGGCTTCTGTGATCCAGAATGCAGAAAGGCCGGGGAATGGGCATGGTTTGGCCTGGCCATGCTCCTGCCCATCACCTGGGTGCTTGGTGGCTGAGGCTGAGTGTCCTCCGAGAGTCCAGTATATAAGGGATCTTGATCCTCCGTTTTGTAGCCTAGGAGCTGGTAAGTGACCCTCCCCCTCTCTCAGCCTGTGCTGCTGGAGGAAGGAGGGGAGGAAATGACTCACCACCCCAGCCCTCATCTGTCCCCACTGCTGACCGAGCCCTTGGAGGAGAAAAGCTCCCACCCCGGAGCATGGGTTGGAGGACCTATGGACTTCAGGGTTGCAGCCTGCCAAGGTCAGCTGCGATAGGATCTCCCCTCCTCTGTGATGCCAGCTGTTCTTCACGTGCCCCCATTCTGATGGTCATAGGGAAGAAGATACACAGGCGTGGGAAGTGACTGGTCCTCACTGTGCCACTGCTGCTTGATTTATTATTAACCTGAGCTTCTTGGGACGGGTGGAAATCACTGCTCATTCAGGCTTGTCGGCAGGTGCCCTGGCTGTCATTAGCCAGTGCGGTGAAGTGGGCCGGGAAACTTGCTACAATCTCTGTAAACCACTGGGAAGCAAGAGTGACAGCCCACTGCAGATGTGGGAGCATGCGAAGCATCGTGCTTCCTCCCGGGTCTGGTGACAGATGTGGGGCCAGGCAGCCTTGCTGCTGCTCTAGGCTTCTCTCTGCATGAACCTGTTAGTTCCAGGCTCCTATGTCCAACACGCTGAGTGCGCCAACTTTGTCCTCCCACAAGCTTGGCATTCGGGGTGGTATTGGCGGGAGGCCCGCTGCTGTCACACACAGTCATGTGTCTGGGTGGCAGTGAGTCTGGGGCATGGATGTCAGCATCCACGCTGCCCAGGGCAAGCTGAGCCCTGAGCACCTTGCTCCTGAGGGGGTCCCTCCTCCCTACAGAGCATCCCCAGAGAGGCAGCCCAGTGATGATCGGAGGGGTCTGGTGCCAGTGCAGCCCTCAGGGGTCCGTTCTGTCCCCATTTGGGTTGGAGAAAGCAGAGAGGGACTCACGGTGGGCACCGAAGGTTATTAACTGTTGAGGAGGGCACGTGCACCTGAGTGAGGTGACAGAAACTAACGGGCAGGTTGCGTCCTTTGGAGCCTTCCATCACTTGCCTCAGGCCTGTGTGGTTGTCGCACCTCCTCCACTCTGGCCGTTCTGCCAGGGTGGGGCGCGGTACAGGCCACATGCCCTGTCCTGAAGGTGACCTGGCACAGTGAGCTGGATGAGGGGCTCACAGTGTAAGTACCTGTTCCCTTGAATCTCAGGCCCGTATTTCTTTCACACTTTAACCTTCAGGATGATAGGATGCATTTTCCAACCTGTGAGTACAGTTAATGTTTGTTCTTATCCCCCTAAAAGCTGTCATTAAAATAATGGGTACCTCTCCAGCCAGTGCTTAGAATGAAAGAAATGAGTAGTTCAGTTTGCCCTTTCCCGGTTCCAATGTCCATAGCTTTTTCCTGCGCATTTTACTGCCTGACTTCTTGTTTCTTTGTAAAACTCCACTTTATACATTGACACAAAGATGGACATGCAGCCCTGGCCCATTAGGTTCAGTTGATTAGAGCGTCATTTCGTGTACTGAAAGGTTTCGGATTTGATTCCTGGTCAGAGCACATACCTAGGTTGCAGGTTTGATCCCCATAGGGGCACATACCAATCAATGTTTCTCTCTCTCCCACTCTCTCTCCCCCTTCCTCCATCTCTAAAAGCAATGAAAAAACATTCTCGGTTGAGGATTAAAAGAAAAGGGTAAAGTGCAGTCTCCTCCCTGTGTAGGCAATCTCATCATCTGGGGCGTTTCTGAGTCTCCCTGTGCTCTGGGGAGACCTGTGGAGCCTTCCCCACCTGCTTTCCCTGGAGATCTGTTTTTTCTTTAATGAAACCACATTCCTTGCCTTCTAAAATGTCTGTGGGCCAGCGCTGTCCCCAGCCACTGCTGTTTGTCGCAGTTCAAAGAACTACGGGACAGGGGAGGTAGCAAAGGGCAGTGGGGGGGGGGGCAGGTAAATGGTGATGGAAGGAGACGACTTGGGGTGGGGAGCACATAACACAACATGTAGACGATGTGTTATAGAACTGTACGCCTGCAACCTGTATAATTTTATTAGCCAATGTCACCCCAATAAAGTCAATAAAAAAGTAAAACAAGAAAACCTCAGAACTATACCCTGAAAGGGTGGAATTTTACTGTAGGTAAATGGTACCCTCTATAACCCTGACTTCCTAAAACGCTAATCTAAACCACACCCATCAGGGCTGCGGTTGCTGCTGTGGCGCCTTTCGCAGAATGTCGGAAGCGACCTCCGCGCCCACCAGGAGGGCGCTGGATAAGCGAATCATGGTGCTCGCATGCGATGGCATGTAATGGGGTAGCTCTTAGCGGGACCTACATAGATCCATATGCCCGCTGTGAAATAGCGCTAAGATGTCGCCTCAGCTGAAGAAAAGCAATGTTCCGAACAGTGGGCAAGGTAGCCCTCCTTCGTGTGAGTGTGCGCGCAGCGTCTGTTGGTGGGTTTGGCGCATCCCCAGGCGGTTTCCTCTCATGAGAGGGCCTGGGTGCTGAGAGCCATGGTAGGGAGAAGGCTTCGTGAGCTCTGTGCACTGTTTTTGCATTTAAGTTTGGTTCATTGTGTGTATGTTGTTACTTTAAGAGATAAATAAAAAAATAAATAAATTGCTTTGAGAGAGAAAGAATAGATAAGTAGATGGAGGCGGGCCCACCGGGCCCTGGAACTGCATGGTGTTGACCTCCAGCCTAATTGTTTCTGTTTCCTGTTTTCAGGCCCATCGTCCGAGCCGACCCACTCCCCCACGAACAGCGGCAAGAAGCTCTTTGCTCCTGTTCCTTTCCCTTCGGGCTCCACTGAGGATGTGTCCCCCAGCAGCCCCCTGCAGCCCCCACCGCTCCCCCAGAAGAAGTTAGTGAGCCGGGCGGCCTCTTCACCAGATGGCTTCTTCTGGAACCAGGGCTCCCCCAAGTCAAGAACAGCGAGTCCCAAGCTGAACCTCAGCCACTCAGAATCCAACGTCTGTGCTCGTGAGGAGTCCCACTTCGGCTTCTCCTCCAGCCCCGGGAACCGTCACCATCATCCTTTCTCCTCTTCAGAGCCCCTGGAGAAATCGTTCAAAGGCAATGGCCACTGGGTCCCAGCACCTGGGTTGGCAGGCAGCAGAAGTGGCAGTGGGAGCCCCAGCCTCCAGGGCAAAGGGGTCCCGTCGGCCTCCTCCTCCCAGCTGAGTGTGGCCAGCCAGGCCTCCACTGGCAGCACCCAGCTTCAGCTTCACAGCCTCCTGAGCAGCATCAGCAGCAAGGAGGGCACCTACACCAAGCTGGTGGGGCTCTACGCCCAGTCCCTGGTCCGCCTCCTGGCCAAGTGTGAGGACCTCTTCATGGGCGGCCAGAAAAAAGAGCTGCACTTCGATGAGAATAACTGGTCGCTCTTCAAACTGACCTGCAACAAGCCCTGTTGCGACTCGGGGGATGCCATTTACTACTGTGCCACCTGCTCCGAGGACCCCGGAAGCACCTATGCTGTGAAAGTAGGTACCGCCCCTCCAGTTCTGCAGTCCAGCCAGCTGGGCCTGGCTTGGGCAGGATTATAGCTTGCGTGAGCCCTCTCCCCTCTCCAGGCTTCAGGAGGAGGGTTGGGTCCTAGGATTCCTTTTCACACAATGCTCAGTGATCTCACTCTCTGCCAGGCGTGGGGCACGGTGCAATGAGATTAGTAGTATAAATAGAAGATTCATTCTGTGCTTTCAGGAAGGAACTTATGTGATATAGTTGGATTGAGGAAACAGCTGCCTTTTAATGCGACACAGGGTTTATTCATTTATTCTGTGGATTTTTACTAAGAGTCTACTATTTGCCAGGTACTTTGTCAAGATCTGCGTATAGAGAGGAGAACATACAGAGCTTGTATTCTAGTATAGAAGATGGACATTTAGGGTATTGTTCTTCAAATAGGGCCAGAAAGAGAGTTAGACCTCAGCATCATCTTGAACAATAAGAGGAAGAGCATCGATTGAGCATTTACTGTACAACTGGACTCTTGTCTTAGTGTTTTAGCTACGTGATCTTGAATCCTGACGGGGTAGGTAGATTTTACACATGAGGAATCTGCCCCTTACAATGATTAAGTAATTTGCCCATAGCTAGCTGGTGGCTGAGATGGATTCAAACCCTGCTTTGTCTCGTCTCCAAAGTCTATGTTATTGTCATGTCAGTTAAGAAAAGTGAAGGTCAGAGAAGTTAAGTGATTAGTCCAAGGTAACACAGGTCTTTAATCTTTGCCAGGCATCAGGGCTACTGCTCCCACACCCTGCTGTTCTCTCAGGGCATAGTTCTGAGACAGCTGGCCGGGCGTCTGCACGCGGCTGGCCGCTCTGATCTTGGCCACGGAATCAAGGCTTTCCATAGGAGTCCTTTCTTCAACTTCTTTTAGTGTCCCTTGAATGTCTGATGTCTCTATGTCTCTATCTGATGTCTTCTATAAATGCAGGCTTTTTTCAGGAATGAGGAGGGAAACACTGAGCTCTTTTTTGCCATCACCTGTCCCAAGATATTTTATTTCCAGTTAGAAAAAAATGTTAAGTAGTGAAATGGCCTTGGTGGGTGGGGCAGCTTCCTACTTACAAGTGGAGAAATTTTTTAAAAATATAATTATTAGCCAAGGAAAATTGCAATGAATTTTATGAGATTTTTCTTTTAAGAAATTGGTGACACCCCATAAAATATAGATTGGGAACTGCCAATTTCTAAATAAAAAAGCGAGGGAGGGGGTGGCTACAAGGAGGATCCAGTTATTGCACAGAAACCAAGGCCCCCTGAGAGACATGGGGGCATGGCCAAGGTGGCAGGCCCTGGATGGAAGAAAATTCAAAGGTCTGGACCGCGAGTCTGTGGGTTTCCTGAACTTCATTGCCTCTTTATATCTAAACGCAGCAGCTAGTCTCTTGGTAAGGTCCCATCCCTGCCACTCCCCCAGCTGTGATTAAAAAGCAAAAGACACAATCCCAGTGTTTCCCTCCCTATTAGGATGGAGCTATATCCAGTAGAGAAAGAAGGGGGTGTACCCTCCAATGGGCTGAACATGATTGGCCCGTTATCACAGTCAGCCTGGAGCCAGGGGTCTGTATCCATCCAATGAAAGGAACGTAGATTTGAGATCCTTGAAGGCCAAGGAGAGGGAGGTGCCTTGGGAAGCCCTTGAGCCTGAGAGAGGGAGCCGCATGCACCTTCCTGTGTCCACGGGCATCCATCATGCTCACTGGTCTCCTGGCCTCAGCTGGGGGCCCATTCATTGTCCAGACACAGCTGACCTCTCTGTTCTGAGGGGGAAAGAGCCTGGGGGAAGAGGCTTGATCCCTCTTGCCCACAGGGTAGAAGTGATATGACCCTATTGCAAAGAGCCAACGGGCCGCCTGGCAAGGTTTGCCAGGGGTTGGTTTCCATACGCAGAGGCGATTGTGATGTGCAGCTTGCATTCTAGAACCCCCATATGATAATGTGGAATCGGCTACATTCTCTGAAGAGCAGCGCAGAAAATGCAGCTTTCCCAGAGGATGGTAAAAGCAAGCACTGCTTCTCACGTCAGCAGAAATGTAAACTATGAGGAAACTGAAGATAGGCAGGCCTTGGTCCTCTAAGGAACAGGGGCCCAGGGGTCTCCCATCTGATTTTGCCAGACGCGCGGTAGCTCAAGGATTGTCTCAGTGCCATTGAGAAGGAAATTTGGAGACGAGCTTGATGAAATGTTCAGAGTCTAGGGAACAACAATATCAACTTGCATATGTGCCGGCCTGGCGACGGGGGGCGGGGGGTGGGGGCGTGTGGAGCTCCGCTTCGCACGTGCAGCTGTTCCACTTCATTACCTTCGCGGTCTAGACGGAGGGCAGTTGTCTGGAATCCAAGGGAGGGGGACTGGGTCCCTCTCCGAGGCCTGTCTGTCGCTGAGCTCATTTCATCTGTGCCTGGTAAGGCTTGCACCTGCTCCCGCTAATGCTGGGCCCTAGTTCCCCGGCTCAGCGCCTCGCAGCAGCGAGGAGAGGAAGCCGGCCCTGTAGCCCTGCTCCGTGAAGATACGGCAGGAAAAAACCATTAGGCGCATGTGAGATTTCGAAGCCCGTTTCATTCCTCAGTCATCTAGAACTCCAGTGGAGTAATTAGGACCTGTGTTTAGCTGGCTGGGCCTTTCTTATTTAACACACGTGACTTTGCCCAGATTTACAACCATGAATGAGGCCCAGGCTGAATGAAGTTTAAAGTGAGACTTGGCTCAACAAAATGTTTGAAATCTGAGCTGAATCAAAGGTGCGTATGAAGGTCTTGAGCCAAAACACAAGTGCATAGCCCCCGAAAATGAAATGAGGGGGTTGGGGGAGGCAGGGAGACTGGATGGAAAGGAGGCCTCTTGCCCCACTTCCTGTCCCCAGTATCTCCACCCCTCTCTCCAAGCAGCCAGAGGACCAGCTCACTGATTTTGAACCACATCCAGCCCTGTTGCCGTTCACTCTGCACCCTCATTTACATGTCTGTGCAACTGTCAGTTTGCTGGGCCCAGGCCTTTGATACCCTAGAGAACAGGGATCCTTGGAAACACTTCTTAGGCCCTGGGCAGCTGTGCCCTCCGGGTTAGTAAAGTAACCTCCCTGCCAGCTCTGGATTGTATACTAAGCATGGCTGCAGCCAAACCTGCCAGAGTAATCACCATGGCAACCTTTCCCGGTGACTGCTCACCTGCGCCAGGCGCAAGGCGCTGTGCTGGAAGCCACACCTGTGTCGTGTTATTTAATGCTGGTAGTGGCCCTGTGAGGAGGAAGCTGTCACTGCCTGTGATACACAGAGGAGAAGTCAGCTTCGAGATAAAGACAGTCAATCCTCATTGTTCGTGCATTCTGTGTTGCGAATTCACTGCTAGAATTTATTTGGGATCCAAGTCAATGTGTGAGGTATTTTTGTGGTCATTTCTGGACATGCATGGGGTGGGGGAATTAGAGTCACCCGACATGCAAATTCCCAGCTGAGGTGGTGCCAGGGAGCACTCTGTGATGTTTCCGCCCTGACATGGCCAACAGTGTCCTTTCCGTGGTCTCCTCAGTGCTTCATTCTCCATTCTTCACATTTTTGCACTTATTGGTGGTGACTTTGCTGTTTAAATGGCCAGTCTGAGCCCTGAAGTCCTGTCTGGTGTTTCCAAGTGCAGGAAGGCTGCGGTGTGCCTTCAGGACTGTATTAGATCAGCTTCACGCAGTCAGGAGGTACAGTGCTGTTGGCCATGAATTCCATGTTAATGAATCAACAGTACCTATTAATAAGGCATCTTAAACAGAAACCCACATAAAACAAGGTTCTGTGTTGGCCGGTTGATGGAAGTGTTGTGGCCCGAGGCTTGCATTTCCCCCGGGAGCAATGGTTGCGGAGTCCCTAACTCACCGGCGGATGCCTCACAGAGCAGAACTAGACTCCGCTGTAACTTGCAGTGTTTGCAGACTGTCTTTTTAAGCCAAGGTCTTTTGCACTCTAAAGCCCAGACCTTGACCTCTCAGATGCTTCTCGGTTGTATAATCTTGAGCAAATCATTTAACCTCTTGGACCCTCTGTCTCCCGCTCTGTGACACCACCCACCTCATTTGGTGGTTTGAGATCCAATGAGACACTGAGTGTGAAGTGCAGAGCAGGCGCCACGCCTCACATGTGCAGGACTTGCGGAGGTGCCTGTGTGGCTGAGAGGCCCTCGCCGGAGGGGAGTGACCCCAGCAGATCCACTGCGGCACAGCAGACAGACAGGTCCTCGTGCGGTGGTTGGTATTTCTATGCAAGACTCTTTGTAAGGACCCCCACCTTTCCTTTGGTGTCATAGCGTCCCAGAAGCTGGCCACTGAAAAGCTGAAGACAGTGGGTGGGCTAGAATAAGAAAGCGCCTTTAGATATGTATTCCAAAATCACGTTTGCGGTGTAATTGAAACCACTATCTAGGATAAATGCACTTCCCTTTTATTTCTATTCCAGGTACATAACAGAGAGATTACTAGATTGATGTGTTACCTCCCCCACCTCCCACCTACCTCCATAAAAGTTTCCTAAGCGGCCGAACTCTTTGATCTCCGGTGTCGGGCTGAGAAGGCTTGTATGGCAGCAATGTAAATAAATGTCTGTGAAAAGGTGCTTGCCACGCAAACAGCCCCGAGAGCACTGTGGCGCGTCGCGGCCCCTGCTGTAGTCATCTGAGCGTGGCACCGCAGCAGCCCGAAGGGTTATTTGGGGATTGTTTGCAGGATGGTGTTTTCTCGGCAGATGCAAGGGGCCTTTCTTCTCGGGATTACACGCTGATCCTTACCTTTCTATAAAGCATGGCTGAGGCTGCACAACAGCCTTTGAGAGAGGAGACCGCAGACCACATTCAGTCCCTTTCAGTGTAATTACAGGGAAGTCGAGGCCCACGGTGTCTGGGTCAAGCCTCTCCAGTTGTGGGGCGGCCCAATGAGGATTGGCGTGCTAAGGATCCTTGGGCAGCTGGTGCCGTCACGGGTACAGGGAGATGTTGAGGAGGCCAAGGAGAGACGATCATGGCAGTGCTCCATGGGAGCTTGAGGTCGCCTGTTTGTTTATTCCAGAGGGTGGCTTTGGCCCCTGGGGTTCCCTGGCCCTGGAGAGCTTTCAGTTTTCTTTCAGCTGCTCTTGACTCATGTAGAAGTTTCCACATAGCAGTTTCATTCAAAGCAGCCCTGCTGGTCATACCAGCTAGTAGGCATATTTACCTGGATCTAGAAACTACGGCAGCCTCAGAGAGCATGGCCAAGCCCTAGAACTGGGGAGTCCCACCTTTTGGTGTCTCTGGGCCACACTGGAAGAAGAAGAGTTGTCTTGGGCCACACATTAAATACATTGCAACATGCGATCACAAAAACTCTCATCATGTTTTAAGTCCATTTATGGTTTTGTGTTGGGCTGCAGGTGGGACTCTCCTGCCCTAGAGGCTTAGGGGCTGCACCTGCCCGTGAGGTTCCCGAGAAAGGTGCACTGCAGTGGTCAAGCACATCCCTCAGGTAGCCGCCGATGCAGGTGCCAGCGGTGGGCGGCAAGGCTGACTGCCTGTGTCAGCTCTGATCGGGCTTCCTGGGAATTTGTCCGGCCCACACCATGGGCAGAGGGAGGTCTTTCTACCAATACCGGGAGGCCACACTGTGTGCTGTTGTCCAGGGACCCCACCCTTGCTGGGTTGTATGATAACTTTATGTTTAACTTTTTAAGAAATCGCCAAACTGTGTCCCAACATGACTGCACGATTTTACAAACCACCTGCCATACAGGAGTGTCCCATTTCTCCACATCTCGTAGACGCTTGTCACTGCCTGTCCTATGTCTTCTGGTCCTTCTAGTGGGCGGCAGCTAGTGTGTCATTGTGGGTCTGATTTGCATTTCCCTAGTGACTCATGACGTCAAACATCTTTCCATGAGACTACGGTCATTTACATATATGTCTGGTGATCGTGCCTATTGATACCTTTGCCCCACTGTTTTGATTAGGAAGTTTATCTTACTACTGAGTTATAAGAGTTTTTTTGAGGGGAGGGGAACTCTGGATACAAATCATTTATCAGATATGTATTTTGCACATATTTTCTCCCGGCCCATTACTTGCCTTTCTGTTTTTGTAATAAAAGCATATTTTAAAGCACAGAAGTTTTGGATTTTGATGGGGTCAAGTTTTCCAGTTCTTTCTTTTATGGACCATGCTTTTACTGTGGTATCAGAAATCTTTGCTCAAATTAAGGTCTCAAAAATTCTCTCCTGTGTTTTCTTCTAAAATTGGTTTGGGCTCTCATACCTAAGTCTGTGTATGCATTTTACGTTCTTTCGTGTGGATGGTATGAGGATCCCAGTTCATCTTCCGCGCAGGGATTTCCACATGTCCCAACCCCCCTGTTGAACAGAACGGTGGATCCCACTCTTGACTTCGCTTCTCCTTTTCCCCACAGATCTGCAAAACCCCCGAGCCCAAAGTGGCCTCATACTGCAGCCCCTCTGTGCCTGTGCACTTCAACATCCAGCAGGACTGCGGCCACTTTGTGGCCTCCGTGCCCTCCAGCATGCTCACCTCTCCCGACGTGCCCAAGGACCCTCTGCCTGTGCAGGAGCAGGACTGCGTGGTGGTCATCACCCGAGAGGTGCCCCACCAGACTGCCTCTGACTTTGTGCGGGACTCAGCCGGCAGCCACCAGTCCGAGCCCGAGGCCTATGAGCGGCGCGTGTGCTTCCTGCTTCTGCAGCTCTGCAACGGGCTGGAGCATCTGAAGGAGCACGGGGTCATCCACGGAGACCTGTGCCTGGAGAACCTGCTGCTGGTGCACTGCACCGCCCAGGCCTCCCCCAGCCCTTCCGCTGCCCCCGCCAGGCCCCGTGTCTCCTCTGCCCCCTCTAGTGCCCCGCCCTCTGCCACATCCCCTGCCCCTGCTGCTACTTCCTTCCCTTGCCCCTCTGCCACCCTCCCAGCCAGTGTCACCCCCAGCCCCCCAACTGCCCTCACCTGTCAGGGGCTGCCCAGTGAGAAGCACCTGCCCCGGCTCATTATCAGCAACTTCCTGAAGGCCACCACCAACCTGCAGCAGGTAAAGAGCCAGGTCCGTCTGGCCCCTGAGATCGTGTCTGCCTCCCAGTACAGCAAGTCCGATGAGTTCCAAGCAGGCATTCTCATCTACGAGCTGCTCCACCAGCCCAACCCATTCGAGGTGCGGGTCCAGCTGCGGGCCCAGCAGCGGGAGCAGGGCTACCGGCAGGAAGACCTGCCGTCCCTGCCCACCCTGTCCCTCTACTCGCGAGGCCTGCAGCAGCTCGCCCATCTGCTGCTGGAGGCCGACCCCAGCAAGCGCATCCGCATCAGTGAGGCCAGGCGGGTGCTGCAGTGCCTGCTGTGGGGGCCTCGGCGGGAGCTGGTGGAACAGCGGGGCACCTCGGAGGAGGCACTGTGCAGCACGCTGCATAACTGGATTGACATGAAGCGCGCCCTGATGATGATGAAGTTTGCGGAGAAGGCCGTGGACCGCAGGCGCGGGGTGGAGCTGGAGGACTGGCTTTGCTGCCAGTATCTGGCAGCCGCAGAGCCCAGAGCCCTCTTACAGTCGCTCAGGCTTCTGCAGCTTCTGTGAGCCCCCAGCCCTGCACTTTAGCTGACCCCTCTGTGCCTGCCCCAGCTCCATGCCCTGCCACCTCGGAAACATTCGTGTGTCCCTGGGAAATGGTACAAATGACTGCCACACTTGGATGTAATATATATATATAAATAATATATAAATATAAAAGACTGAGGATGTCACTCCCTGCTCGGGCCTCCTCGGCTGCCCGAGTTGGCCCAGTTGCTCCCGCTGTTCCAGCTCAGTGCAAGGTCCCGAGGGCAGTCCTGCCAGAAGAATGGAGCCTGGCCTCCGACTGGCTTCACTGCCCCATCATGGGATCTCTCCCCTTCCTGTCAAGTGGTTATTTACAAAAAACAAAAAATGTCATTAAAAAAAATTTGATTGAGTCATGAGCCAAGTTCTTTTATCCCTAAATGCCCAAGTACAGTAGCATTTGTGGTGGGGAGAGTTGAATATAAACATCTGAGGCAGTGGCTTGGCCACTTGAAGTGTCCTTGGCCTCACAATTCCCAGGATACAGAGCAGCGGGCCCCTAAGGCCCCGGGCAGGCCGATGGTTCACCTCCCCTGCTTGTCTCCCCACCCGGGTGTCTCAGGAAGAACCCAGACGCCGCGGGTGTGATCCCACAGCTCGGGAATTCAGTCCCACTGCTCCAAACCGTTTCCGCTTTGCTGGCACTGGCTACCATTTGTATCAGTCAGAGGCCTGGCTGAAAACAATCCACCCCAGAAGGGTCAAATGTAAGAACCGCAACAGGGGGCCACTTAGAAAGGAGTGGGCAGGGTTAAGAGAAAAAACGATGATGAGACAAAAGCCAGGGCTGGCAAGGGAGAATCACCTATTCGATCTGCTTTCCAGCTGTCACCTCCAGGCCAAGACCAATGGGACACCAGACAGGAGGGGCTTGGGTAACGCACTGGGCAGGATCAGCCTCCCCAAGCAGGGAAAAGCAATAGGTGGATGGGGCGCCAGTGGGCAAACAGCTCGCTGCTCCTGCTGTACCAGGTAATGGCAGCTCAGGAACAGAAGTCAGGTGCTGCCTGCTGTTCTAAGCTGCTTCAGGTTTCCAGTTGTAAAATCTCATACATTTAACACGGTGGCACCTACTATCTGCTGTAGTCAGTGTTTGTTACCGTGCCTTTAAAGTGCACAGAGAATTAGGAACTCCAGAGCTTTCTTCTGCAAAACAGCACTCAAAAAAATGAACAATTGCTCATTTGAAGGGCAAGAGCCCTAAAAGCCCCAAGACCCTTGTATTTTTATCTAAAGGATGATCTTCCAATTTGTGAATGAATTTCTAAAACCTCATGAATAATGATGGGAAATTTAAAACAAATGCAAAGATTTTAATGGATGTCCTAAAAATCTGGGAACGGGGCTAGCAACCAAGGTGGGGAAATCTCCCAGGTCACCCTCTGCCTGTCGAGGTGTGTTTTTGCAAGCTCCACCTTCCTGCCAGGGGCTATAGGTAAACATCCACATTCCCATGCATCTGGGGTGAAGACAGCACCTGTGGGGCACATTTCTTATTCCAACTGTTACTCGAGCATTCAGGAAAGGACTGGCTGAAACCAGCTTTCAACTATGTTTTCATACAAGAG
This sequence comes from Desmodus rotundus, assembly GCF_022682495.2. NCBI lineage: Eukaryota > Metazoa > Chordata > Mammalia > Chiroptera > Phyllostomidae > Desmodus > Desmodus rotundus. The sequence goes on along the minus strand of NC_071399.1, from coordinate 15,065,197 downwards.
AATGAGCCTTTGAACACTGAAATCATAACTCTCCATAAGACCTCTCGTAGTGTCAGAGGGTATTATTTTGTCAGTTGTTTGTTCCTGAGAATTTTCCAGGCCAACCCAACCCTCCACCTTGGGTTTGCTGTCTTGCTTTCCTGTCCTTTCTCCCTGTGGGTAAGTAAACACTGGAGAGGGAGGAGACGTGTTCTGCCAGGGGAATGCGGTGTCGTTTGGAAATACATGTCTCAAGAGGCACATTTTAAATCTCTGAATTAATCACATCTTTTTTATATACCACCCACTTCAGGCAAAAAAAAAAAAAAAAATGAGATTGTAAGACAGTTTTTAAGAACCAAGATGAACCAAAAAATCAAAGTAGGGAAAAAAAGAAACTAGCAGTAAAATCTGACAGAGAAGAATGATAGCAATCAGACATCAAATGTACTTCTGAGCTTTCCGCCAACGTAGAAAAAGTGGAAGACAGCTGGTTGCAGAATTCTGAGTGTAATTTTAAGCAACAGTTCAATGCATCGGGAGGAAGAAACCTATTCCCAGAGCTTGGTTCTGAAGGGACTTTGCCAAAGAGTTCCTCATTTAAAGACATTTTTCTAGGTGGGGCAATTTCTCGTGCCCACCACTGGTGAAATCCCAGTGGCGACCATCCAAGCCAGGCCTATCAAAGAGGTTCTACAGGGTAGTCCCCACCCCCTCCTGTCCATGGGTCGGCTTTTTCCATAAATGGTAAGTCACATGTGTCCTGTGGCTCCAAATACTAGGTTTGGCGAACAGCTTCAGTCGCACTAAATTCAGGGGCTCACTAGAACTGTTTTTGTAACCCCAAAATACAGCCAGGATGCGTGGCTTTCTCTCACAGAAAGTTCAGCACTAACTAGATTAAGTGCAGAAACCACAGCTTACTCCTCGGGACTGAGGTTCAGAAATAAGCAGGGACTTTCGGATGATGACAGTCCCATAACATCTGCTTATTTAATACTCCTGGTATCTGTGTGTTCATCTCCTTTTTTTTGGCTTTAGACCCAGCCACTGGTATTGAAGTCTCCAGTTTCCCCTCTCCTGCTCGGTCAAGTCGTCCCCATACCCTCGTCATGTTCCTAATTTCTGCGGTTGACGTGCCTTTTCCTTTCTATGCCAAGATGGAGATTCTTTTTTCTTCTCCTAAGCTCTTTCCTGTAGGCGCTATGAAGCTGTACATCTGAATTGTTATATCTTTGCCAGAAGCAAGATAAGCACTTCAGAGATTATTTATTGATCATAACACATGGCTCAGATCTGAAAAGACAGGGCCCTGGGGAGCTGTAGTTACTGCTCTGTGTAACGCTTCCTGGTTTTCAAGAACTTAGGGCTGGAGAAAGCTCTTTTGTGATGTCCATATGTACGATTAGGAGGGTTTTGAAGAGGGAAAACACATGTTACTTGAAGGACTTGTCCAAAATTTGTTCTTTAAATATATAGCCAATAAATGAGGCAGCCCTTTCCCATTCTGTTGAATATCTATAAATTCTTGAAGATCTAAGGATAAGCTTACTAAATCTTATTAAAAAGTAGCTTTGTAATGTAAAATCTGCTTGGCATATTTAATAGAGGGTGATGTGAATGGAACTGACTCATTAGAAACCCAAATGAAACCCAACTGATGTCATTGCTAAAAATAAAAAACAAGAATAAAATGTTTGGGGCAAGTTCCATGGGGTGAATATCTTGACAAATCACTCTTTCTTTCTCTATTCTAATGCTAATTAAGGTAAAGGACAACCAAGGAAAACTATTCCTGGCAAGAGATGTCCTAGGAAGACTCGTGGCCTGGGAAGGAGGTTATGAGGTGGCCTGGTAGGATTGAGGAAAGGAGTCCAAATTAACCCAAACCTGTATCATTGATTTAGGGGGAACTGAGGTTGAATCAGAACTTCCATAAGTAGTTTGGATCCTTACTGGATCCTGGATACTCAGTCTTCTCTGATCTGCATCTTTTCTCCTAGAACTTGACTATATCTATTCTAAGTTTCTGGAGTGGAGGAAGCAAAGTCAAATCCACTCAGGAGTTTTCTGCGCACCAACAAGCCAACTTGATATTGGCTATCTCAATGGGGACTTGAACACATACACATCCCATATTCTGAATTCTGGATTCAAATCCTTTGGGGTCTTTTACCAGATATAGTAATAGCTATTTCCTACAAGAACACTGTACTGAACAGTGGGTATTCTGAGACTATCAAAACTTTTATGTGTGGTATTAGGACTTAAAGCTTATTCTGCAGTCTCTGAACAATGCATTATTGGGGATAATCAGGCACGGAGACAGGTTGAGAGAACTAAGCATGGAGGTTTAAGGAGGGAAGAGACGATAGGAAATGAGAAGGCGAGACTCAGAGACAAACCACCGGTGTGACCGCTTGCCTGGATCCAGCCCTGATAAGTCCCCACAACCTCCCAAAGCTTTTGTAGGGGTCTCAGTCCAGCCATGCTGCTGTAGCAAAATACTGTCGACTAGGGGCTTACAAACAACAGGAACTTACTTCTCACAGTCCCCGAAGCTGGGAAGTCCAAGATTAAGGTGCCAACAATTCAGTTCCGGTGAGAGCCCACTTCCTCGTTCGTGGACCGCTGTATTCCTGCAGTTTCCTCACTTGGCAGAAAGGGCCAGGGGTCTCTCAAGGGTCTCTTTGATAAGGGCACTAATTCCATTCATGAGGACTCTATCATCCCGACCTAATCACCTCTCAAAGACCCCACCACCTAATACCATCACAATGGGGATTATGTTTCAACATACAAATTTGGGGGGGAATCGCAAACATTAAGTCAATAGTCACATTTATCAGCTCTTTCCTGGGATCATACACATGCTTGTATGTCTACTCTATTCTCAAAGATTTCCAGGGATGAGGAAGCTCTAGAACTGTCGATTATGTTGATCTCTATTTCAGAGCTTATCAGATTCCTTAAAAGTCAGAAAGCCTTTAAAAATCGAGCTCTTTGTTTATGTCCTTTATTTATGGGCTACCCCCATCCTCATGACGATAAAGACAATTTTCAGTTTTCCTAAAGGAGTAACAGAGCTTTCTTCTCCCTTAGCCCTCAGCCTTACTGGTTTTACACTGAGTATGTAAAATAACATGACACTAAATGCAAAACCATTAAAAAAAATCACTCCCCCATACCCCGTCCCCATTCCTCCATCCTTCCCACCCTGCTCCCACCCATTAATTCATTAATCCATTCAACTTTTAACAACCTCTCACTGGTGGTGTTCCTTGGTTCTTCAGACAATGTATTTTATTTCCACTGGGAGATACAGGCGTTTTTCCTCCCAGATGGAAACTATGAATGAGGCTGGCCCCCAAACCACAGTCAGCATTGGCAGCAGACCCCTGAGTTAAACAAGGAAATTCGTCCTCAGGCCCTTGTTCATTTCTGGAGTGATGTTGTTAGCTCTTGACCTTGAAACCCAACACTTCTTTGATAGACTGTACACTCATCCCTTGCAGCAAATTCAATCTGGTGACTATGGCCAAATCTCAGAGGAAAATACTTCAGGATGATCTTCCAGAAAGCGTGTTTAAGAAAGAAAGAGATTGTGCTACTCTGCGGCTTGGCTCCTCCGTGGCTCCGGTGTGGTCGTTTCCTTCACAGACATTAAAGAGCTGCCCTGTAAGCAGCAAGGACTCCGCTCATTGGAATCGTTTATGGAACTTACAGTTAACTCTTCAACAAAAGAAGCTCGATGCTGTTGGCCTTGGCCGAGTCCAACATGAGTCATCTGCTGTTTCAAGTACCTGACTGAATATGGACAGAACGAAGGGGCTCGCTGGGTGTTCTGTCCAGCTGAACGGTTCCACGCAGAGACAAGGGTCGGGGAGAGGGGAGGGGGTGGAAGTTGTGATCCCAGTGCAGAAAGGACATGGGCACAGAGCAGCTGGTGTTGGCAGCCTCCTCCCAGCTCTGAGTCACACATTCGATTGCAGTCCTCATCCTGCAGACAGGCCCAGGCCGCGCCAGCCCCGGGTCTTTGGTTATCACTGGACAATGCTTTTTGTTTCGACTCTGAAAAGGCAACAGCTCATTGGGAAAGCTTCAGGAAAAATAAAACCAGGAGCATTGTCACAGGGGGGTTGTGGCTACGCTGTCCTTTGGCTAGGATGACGATTTCTAAGCAGCACCCGGCTCACCATGCTCCCACAGAAGGGTTATCGTTGGGGCATGCGCAGTCCTCTGGGAGCAGCACTCCGGAGCTGCCGGCTGGAGCAGCGGGATTATCACTCCCCAGGGCGCAGGCCCTGGAAGGTCTGGGATTCCTCCTTTGTGGTTCCTCTAAGGTTTTCCTGAAGGGAAAGAAAGGATGTAGGAGAGACGCCATAGTCCTGGAGTGATGTTGTTAGGGCATGAGCCACGAGCCCTGGGAATGGCTACAGCTGGGCTCTCGGGCGTCTGTGTGACACTGAGCAAACAGAAACCGGCCAGATAATCCAAGCCCTTTGTCTAGTTTTCACTCACATACCCCTGTGTTCTGAGCACCGTGAAAGGAATTCCTTAATAAGAGCAAACCTTTCATTCACAGGCTCCCTGGGTTGCATAAACAGAAGTTTTTAGTTTGGTGTCTAATGAAAACATTGAAAAATTGTGAATGACATAATAATAGTCTCTTTGTTTACCTGACCTCTCTGTTCCAAAAGGCTTAATTAAAGTCCTGGTATTTAAAATATCATTTTATCATCTTAACAATAATTTTCTGATCTATGTAGGGACCAGGATGGGTGACATACATTTCAAGAGAAAGTAAGGTCTGGAGAGGTGAACAGACAGGTGAGCTGTAAGCCCAGGACTCGTGTCTGGGCGCCATGCCTTCTGTTCTCCACTATGCACCCCTGTGCCATGTGTGGTTGAGGGTTTACTGGGGACCTAGCAACAGCCTGGCTGTCCTTCAGGTCATTGTACCCTGCCCATAAAAGCTAGTGTCCCTTTCTCCTTGGCACTCACTCACTCACTCCTGGGTCATTCTTGAGCCAGTACTGTTGACTCACTCATAACTGGGCCTCTCTTAGGAACGCAGGGACTGCTTTTTATTTTAGTAGTAAGACTGGAGATTCAACGTGCTCTTTCTCACTAAGTGGACTGTGAGCCCCCTGAGGCCAATGGCCTGTCTGAAACCACTTTGTCTCGCCGTTCCTTAACCCCTGCTGTTGTATACAGTCAGTGCTTAATAAAAGTGTTGATGCCATTTATGATGATGCATGGTTTACAGTTGGTGACAATGGCCACTGCTTAGGAAAAATGATGCCCCACAAGCAACACAGGGTTTTACAGTTGGCAAAGCACTGTTGCAGGCCTTATCTCTCACCAGCCCCTGAGGCCCGTACAACATCCCCACGTACAGAGCATGACAATAAGCGGCAGAGACTGTGACTTGCCAGACAGTCCTTACGACTGGGGAGTGACAGGGCTCAGACTGGAGACAAGTCGTCTCTATTCAAATGCACAGCACAACCCCCACCCGAGTTTCTGAAGAACTCCGCCCTTGCCCTCCCTCTGAGGCCCCCAAGGCCTCCGCTTTGTATAGCAGAGCTGCTGTGTGTTTTTTCTATTCTATTCAGTGGTTGCCAGTAGAATCAGGACCGCACTGCGCTCCATTTATGAATATCAAAAGTTAAAATCAAAGGAACATTTTATATTTTCTTAGGCATGTCATGCAAATACTCTGTTTCTCTGAAATGCGTAGTGATGAGGTGGGTAGTAACAGATGCACACAAATTTTCTTAGAACCATTTTCAATTTGACTACCTTAAATACATTCCCACAGCAATAGAATACCCTGCAGTACCCCAGAGGAAGAACATTGTCTCTTGGGTCATCTGGTCAACCCAGGCCAGCACTCTTCCAAGCTGCCAGCCCTGCTGTGCTGAGGCTTCAAGAGACTTATCCCATGGGTGTGTGACATGTCCAAGGTTCTGCCCAGTTCAGCCCCTGCCAGGCCCTGCACCAGGCTGTGCTTCCAGCCCCACCGGGCAGCATACCTAAGGTGAAGCTGCTGTGACTCCACAGCCACCTTCCTGAGGGGTCTCCCACCTCACACTTGTCTGCCTGGGGCTCGACCCCAAGCAGGAAAGCTGGACTGAGAGAGGAGCTCAGTTTCTCTGGCTGACTGCTACAAAACACCGAATTCCATTCTCTGCACTCAACTGAGGCTACTGGGGCAGAAAGGGAGCAAGACCCTTCAGCTTCCCAAGCTTTTCACTCTGTGTTGTGAGATTAAGATGCCAGCCTGGTGAGACACCTCAGGTGTGTAACGAGACTGTCCCAATATTCCCAGCAACTGCACCTTTGAAACAGGGCTCCAGAGAACGGGGCTCAGTGCTGAAAGGCGTCCTGGACATGCTGCTGACTCAGCAGGTCTACAGGCAGCGCATGTACACACGGTCCTCATGCGACTCCTTACACAGGAGGCACATTTGCTCTTCGATGCCCAGGTGAAACGTAAGATGCAATTTGATGAGAAGCACCTGAATCCATAAGTGTACATAAATAAGTTTACAAATCATTGAAATGTTTGTCCATGATTTTAAAGGAATACAGTTGATTGAAAAACTTCCTTATGTGGTAGGGTTCTGCTCTCTGAGGTTCCCCAAATTTGGGTCGTCTTAAAGACACACTCCTATGTCTGGGGCGTGGCCCAAGGGAGCCTTGTTTATGAGCTGCTTCTCAGGGTTATGTTTTCACAGCAGGAATTCAGTTTTCCAAAATAGTTCCTCAGTCTTTCTGAGATAGAGGATCTTACACCTCAAGAACCTATCCCAGCATCCCCGGCAGTGACACCTGGTGCAGCTCGGACCTCTGCCTGGCTTCTCTCTGCTGCTGGTAGAAAGGTCTGTGAAAGTGAGCTAAATCCTCTGCAGATTATTTCATCAGCCCTAATAAAGGCATGTCAGGGCTCTGCCAGAAAGAATCTGGTTTCAGAAGCAACATTCTTTTAAAGGGCCAGTGTAATCGCTCCTACCTGAGCCCCTGAGGATCTCATTGCAGGAAGCAAAAATATGATAGCGTGGCATCTTGGCAGACAAACTCCTCCCCGCTCCCCCTCCACCTCTAAACAAATGGCCCTCTGGGGGAGTGATGTCTACATCAAAAGCTGCTTGTCACTCTGTGGGCCTCCCAGATGGGGAAGTGTTTGCTTTGGCTGAGCCCGAGTGCATTCTCTGCATCTGGAGCCAGGGGCTGGCTGCTATGGACACTTTCTGGCTGCAGCAGGGCGGATTGGCGGGTGCCAGGCCTGTCCCAGCCCTCATCAACCAGGAAGGTCGGAGGAAGGTTAGACAGCACCAGAACGGAAGATCTCCCGTTGAGGCTGCTAGGTGAGCCACAAAGGCTTTAACAGCTCTCCTTAAGGTTCTGAGTTGATAACATCCAGCCCGTGGTAAAATTGTAACATAGATAGAAACATGGAAATCTTCCTATTTAAGTCATTCATGCATCCTAAGATCTTAGGAAAGTTGTCTGCTTTCGAAAGTCAGTGAAACAAGTAGCATACTAGCACCCTACGGCGAGAAACCGTGTTTTCTCTCGGTGGATCACGGAGCAGTGGTGCAATCACCCTTGGATGTCTTGAGCCCGAACCAATTTCCCCGGTCATTGCTTTTCTGACTGATAGAACTCTGTAGCATCGTTCAGCTACTAAGAGCCATGACAATCCCAGAAAGCTTCCCTAAGTCGCTTTTACACTCAGGCGACACTCTCCCTCTCAGTTGTCAACCACCAGTCCAGCATCCTTAGTCAGGCATGTGGGGAAAACACCAGAGAGCAAAGTCACATGCATATCCTGTGACTTACATATACAACAGCAATAGAAGCAGAGATTATTGGCTTAAGATAGGGAGCATCAGGTAACAGTGGCCAAAATGAGTTAGTTTAGAGTCAGGTCTTGCAAAAAGTTACAGTCACTTTCCTAGAGAGTTCTAAGTGCTGGAACTTGAACAGTCCCCATAAAATTGTATAACACAATATTTGCACACACGCCTTTCTCAAACGTATCTTCTTTAATCATATTTTATGGGTGCCTTGTCTCACCAATCCTTGTACAATTTCTTCAAGGAAAAAGACTTTATTCCTATAGACTTCACATCCTTCAAACCATGATCCACAAGCCAGCAGCATCTGCGTCCCCTGCAAGCTTGCAGAAAGGCTTGTCAGGCCCCACCCAGGACCTGCTGAATCAGAATCTGCACTTTAAAAGATTGCCAGGGGATTTGTATTTAAAGTATGAGAAGGGCTGCTGTGTACCGTTTATATGTCCACACCACCAATCTTTACACATAATATTCAGTTAGGATATAAATGCTTCATTTTTAATTTCATTGAGATACAATTTGCAGACCTTACAACTCAACAACCATGTATAATGTGTGATTCCATGGCTTTTAGTATAGAGATAGAGTTTTGCACCATCACCTCCCAACCCTGCATTTCCCCTAGACCCCGGCAAATCCTGATGTACTTTCTGTCTTTATAGTGTTGCCTGTTGTAGACATTTCATATAAATGAAACCATCCAGCATATGCTCTGTGTGACTGTCTTCTTCACTCAGCATAGTTTCAAGGTTCATCCATGCCATAGCAGCTTTCTTCACTTCTTTGTATTTCCAAATAATATTCCACTGTGCGGATAATACATTTTATGTGTCCCTTTAGTTGGTGGACATTTGGGTTCTTTCTACCCTGTGGCTCTCCTGAATAAAGCTTCTGTGAACATTCATGTGTGAGTGTGTGTGCGGGCACCCGTTTTCATCTCTTTTAGTCACAGGACTGGGAGTAGAGTTGCTGGGCTATGCTTTATGTGTTTAAAGCATTTTCATGTGTTTCAGAGAAAGCGAGTCTGCTATCCCCATTTAAAAGAGGAGGAAACTGAGGCCCAAGAGGTTGACTTCCTGTGGACCTGTAGAGTTGTTTAGCTCTGCCTTTTGACTTTACGTTGATTAGATTGGTAAATGGTATAGTTAACAGAGAAGAGGTTAATTGGTTTTTCTAAGATCATCCAAAAGATTGAGTTTAATGAAGGAAAGTTGTGAACTTGGATCGACAATATCCTCTCTCCCAGGCCTAGTCATAACTGGGAGCCTAAGTCAGCTTCTCTACCATTTAGACCAAACCCAAATTTAAAGATGGACTGTGTCATAACTTTTCTTCTAATCAGTGTTTTACTTGGGCAGGGCAGTCTGAAGGGGAAACGTTTGTAAAGCTCTTTACACAAAAGCCAAGTGCAAGGCAAGCTCTCTATTTCCGGTTTTCCCTCTACTGTGACTTGCAATGCTGATTAAAATGTGTGGCTTCCTCTGCTTTTGCCAGGTGTTGAGAATTTGTCATGGTGAGCGGCTTTAACACATTTATGCATTTCTTTATGATTTATTTATTAAGGTTCTGTAGTACCTTTCCACATAAGAGCTCACAGTACTGGTCACGTAATCTTTAGGATGGTATTTTTATAAAATTCTAAGCATCTGAATGTTGACTAGATTATCAGTATCAGTGGTTCCCAGTGTAGGTAAAGAAAAAAGGCAAAAATAAATTATTAGTGTGACACAAATATGAACTGTAAACAAATATGTGAACTTCAGTGGAGATAGGAGCTAAGGTACAAGGAGAGTACAGAGGAAGAAAAAGCTGATTTTTTTTCCTTGCAAAGTAGAAGAGGGGAGAAACCAGGAAGGATCACAGAGAAAGTGATATTAGAGGAAAGTCTTAAAGAATAATCAGAAGTGTGTAAGATAGACAAGATTGGAAAAGACATTTCATTTTTTAACAGCTATTTTGGGGTATAATTGATATATAATAAGGTGCACACATTTAAATTTCCGATTTGGTAAGTTTGGACATATGTACTCACCCATGAAATTGTGTCACTATCAAGATAATGAATGTATATGCTCATCACTCCCAAAGGTTTCCTTGGGGACCACTGTAATTCCTCCCCCTGCCCCACCCACCCATCGCACGCTCATCCCACCCCAAATAACCACTGACATGCTTTCTCACCACGTTAATTTACATTTTCCTAGAATTGTGTATAAATAGAATCAGAGCACATGCATCCTTTTCACTCAGCATTGATTATTTTGAGATTAACCTACGTTGTTCTGATATCAGTAATGTGTTCCTTTTTGTCGTTGAGTAATTTTCATTGTGTGGATACACCACATGGTGGCCATCACCTTTTACATATATTTGAGTTGTTTCTGGTTTTACAAAGCTGCCGCTAAGAATATTCATGTACAAGTCTTCGTATGGACGTACACCTTCTTCTCTCTTGGGTAAATATCTAGGTGTGGCTAAATACCTAGGACTGAGTCATAGGGCAGAGACTAGGTTAACTTTTTAGGACCTGCCAAATAGTGTTCCACACTTTTTGTACTATTATACATAGCCGCCTGCAATGCATGAGTCCTAATTCCTTCACATGACTTGGCCTGGCAGGTTTTTTTCACCTTAATTTTACATGTTTTGTGTGTGGGAGGGCATATTTCCCATGAGTCTTTTGGAAGAAAATCATTGAGGTGATGTTTAAATGAACATTTAAATCTCTTTTCTTATATTGCCAACTCTTTTCCATAAAATTCTTTATTTATCCACCCTCCTAACAAAGATTTTATCTTATTGACCTTTACCTCTTAAAATCCTCTTTCATTTCCCTGGAATTCCTGTACAGAAAGGTCCCATGCCCCATCCTTCTGGGCAGGCAGTGCGTGAAGAAAAGGGTTTTGGGGGTTTTGTATGTTTTTCAATCATGGGCCTTCTTTGCCCCCTGCATTTTCAGGTATCTCTCTGGAGGTAAGGACTCCAGGGCACAGGGTGGGAGGTATCGCTGAGGTCGAGAGCCAGGACACGCAGACAGGGGCAACTCTGGCTGGTACTGTAATGAGCGTCTAGGCCCTGAGCTCCTTTTTTGCTCAAGTATAAAGACTGACTTGGAGTTTCTTTGAACTTGATTAAAACTCCTTTTGTTTTTCTGTCTCTCAAGCACTACTTCACTATTTATATCATTTACAAGTGTGTTTATTTTTTACCATCCATCCATCTAAAGTGTTTTTGGAAAAATGTAGTCCAGGGGTTACATTAGAGGGTAACCTGTAATGTCTTTTCCAGTTTTGTGGTTCTCCGGAGGCTATTTCCTTTTAGAAAAACAAATCACTACTGTTTCTGTCTTTTTAAGCAGTTAAGGTTTCCACCCTTTCACAGATGTTAGAGAACTTTATCGTTCATGCAACCCAGGCACCTTACCTTGACCTTTCACTTGGCAATTCAAGCATTTATTTTTCCTGTCACATTTTAACCTACTGTGATGGTTCATAGGGACAGTCTGGAGGCATGTCAGAGTTTGTCTCCTTAGACAACTGACTCACGCCAACCTAAAAAAGGACTAGATAGCACAATTGTTTTTAAGCACTAGCCAGAATGAGCTGAAAACCCTGCCCGTACAAAGGCCGGGCTTCCTGGCTCAGAGAGGACTCTAATCAGGGGGAAACTGATTAGAGTTAGACTAGTTTCTGCCCCTTTGCTTTGACCAGACCCCTGCATGTGGTTGGTGGTCCTGGGGCCCTTGGACCCAGGCCCTTTTTTGTGCTTTGTGGGTACTCTGAGCACCCGGTCTGGGGGCAAATGGGAAGGTACCAGATAAAATCTTAATGACCAGATGCAACCGATCTTTTAACTTAAGACTAAAGTTACTCAAATACGTGAATGAGGAAGACCCTCTACAGCCACTATCAGCAATCAGGTCACTAAGGAAGGGCCTCTGCAGCGTCCTCTTTGTCACCACCATTCCTCTGGCATGCCTCTCATAGTCTTCGTGTTTAGCTGAAGCATTCCTCCAAGAAGTGAAAGCTACCCCCAAGACAGCCGAATGGCCCACAGTGGGAGACCGTCTTGAATTTTAACATTAGTTTTCTCCTGACAATGCGCCTCTGTACACTTGACATCGATTCTTCTTCCTTTCCTCTTCTCACACTATCTTTCTCTCTCAGCCTCTTTGGCTTTCTCCTGATTTTCACCTTCCTTCTGTGCACGGACATTCCCCTTGTTAAAACACGGCCCCGAGAGTTCCTCTCACCATAGGGATTACCCAGGGACCCATCCACCTCGCGGGTCTCAGAGGCCAGCTCTCTGGGCGCAGCGCGCACTTCCCTTCTGAATCCGTCCGCCTCCCTAGGCAGAGCTTCAGACCTGAAGTCCCAACCGCACAGCTCTCCCCCCCCCGTCATTTTCCAGGGCGCTCCCACTCCCGCTTTGGCGCAGCGGAACCCTGGGGACTTTCTACTACAATGCCACCACTGTCTGAGTGTTTCTGTTCCTTCTGTATCTTCTGGGAAGACGGCAGGAGATACCATCAGCTCCGTTTTTAAAAAGAAGGAAACTGTAGGGCATCCAAGTCACCACACTGACTGGTTACACAATGACTCAAAAGCTGTGTGAAGGAAGGCCGAAATGTTCTGTTTTCTTTCCCAGTTTTCTCTGAGTCAGTAGACCTCATCATATCTTTTGAACCAATCTAATCTTTTCCATTGCTGTTTTCGTGCCTGTACCGGGATTGCCCGCATGGACTCGTGATAATGGAGGAAAGACCCCTTCCAGATCCACCCCTTCCCCACAGCCACCCTTGGCCTCTCTGGTGTTCTTTCCAGCCTGGGGGAAGGGGCGGGTCCCCCAGCAGCCCAGGTTTACCACACAGGTCTGTGACTAAGAATATGTCCTACTGTCCCACAAACGATCCCAACTGTGGAGCAGAACCCCCGAAGCCCTGGCCTGCTGACCCCTCTTCCTGAGAAATGGTTTTTCTTGCTGCTCTGCACAAGCCTCCCTCGGTGTGGAAGAACAAAGGTCTCTCATACAGGTCACTTGCCAAGCTCCCAGGAAATTGGCCTACTCGCAGAAAGAGAGGGTGAGGGGAGGCAGGAAACTGCTGTGGTCATGAACTAGTGCCCTGAACGCCCTTGCCAAGGCGGGCGAGGTCAGGGCTGGCTGCTGAGGTCGGCCAGATGGAATGCTCCTAGGTAGCACCCGCGCCCGGCCCAGGGCTGTGAGTCACGGGGGGAGAGGAGCCCCACGGAGACAGGAGCCAAACTGCACACGAAGGGCTCACAGAGGGAGGAGAGCTGGGGAACAGGCTTTCCACCCCCCGCGGGGACGGGCGGTTAGTCACTCTCCCCTGCCTGGGCAGAGGCTCCATCTGTCTCATCCCACACATTCACTTTTTCCAGCAAATCCAACTTTTGGTTGCACCTCGGATGGGTGGGCTGTTCCGGGCTCTCGGGAGGACGTGGGTGGGGGAGCCCCTCACCTTCACCGGCCACCTCAATGAGGAAGGAAGAGTCCGTTCAGTGGAGGACAAAGCCAGGTGGTGCCTTGCCCCGGCACATGGTAGGGGACCAGCAAACATTTCCTCAGGGAGCTGAGAAACAGGGGTCCACGTGCCCCCGCCATGCAGTACTCTGTCCATCAGACTCGTGCAGAGTCACGTTTTCCCTGCAGAAGGGACTGGAGCTCGGATCGAGTCGCTGGCTCACAAATGGCGCAGAGGGGCTCAGCACTTCCACAGCGGGACCTGGCCGCTGGGAGAAGACGGTAGTGACCGTCCATGTGGAACACAGGCTGTGATTTTTAAAAAAGGAGTTTCCACAGAGGTGCCATGGGTCTTACTGAGATAGGACAACCAGCATGGACTTGAGGCCTCTGGCACAAAACCTAGAGTCAGGCCACTCGGAGCCCTAAGCCGGTGACTCTGGTTTTCCTGAGAGCATGAAGGACAGTCCCGGAGGCTGGGAAACACACCATCAGCAGGTGCGGACAGCTGGTTTGGCTGGACCTGGATGCTCACAGGCACGTTTCACATGCTTGGTGCCTGCTCCATTCTCAGCAGCTCTCACCCTCCTAGTAGAGGCCAATTGCATGGTCAGAAAGGGGTGAAAGGAGAGCCATGAACTTGACCTCAGCCATGTCAAGTCATGGAAGTTAGGTGCAGGAGCCCCAGATGAACGAGCCAGGTAGATGGAGATTCTCAGGAGTAAGGCCCAGCCAAGTGCCCCATTCACAGGAGGGGGTGCACTGACTTCTTCCTAACAATCCCCTTTTCCCACTGCTCCTGCTCTCTTCTCCCAACTCAGAGAGAGACATCTAACTTCACTAACCTGGGCTTACAGGGAGTCCTGCTTCCAACAGCCCCTCATTCTTTACACAGGAACAAGCTCACCTGCATCACCTCATCTCATTTATCCTGGCTCTCTGCCATTCAGCCTGTCACGTCCCCATCACTGAGCGGTCAGCGTGTGCTAAAACCTTTAGTAGGCCCAAGGGTACAAAGTCCATTATCATCAGGAAGGACCTCTGGTAAATTTTGTGCTGGTGACCAGAGGAAGGGACTGTGGGAAGAGAGGACAGGGTCCTGTCAGGGAGAGGGGGACTGGGGGCAGGTCTTGAATGGTGGAGTACGGTTCTCTCTATAAGAGACATAGTCTTCATTGCAGGAAGAAGGGAGAGATGCACAGAGGCCCAGGATCCGAGAAGCACGTTGCCTTTGGAGAGTGATAGCAGCTGAGGATGCCCTGTGTCTGCTGAAGGCACAGGGCTGTGGGTTGAGTGGGGGCAGGGGCGGGCCTGGGACTTCCATTTCCTGACTGTCCATCAAGGCTCTCACGGCCCCTGGCCTTGGAGGAGCCTGTGGTCCCCATGGAACACTTTCCTCTTAGCCCCCACCTCCTCTCTGCCTCTGGGATGATTTATTATTACATCCCTCTCATCTGGATCTGGCCTCACTCGTCACAAATCCTGCTGGGCCCTGATTTGACTGGTAAGCACCACCTGCTCGACCATTTTGCCTAGGCTGGAAAGGAAAGGCTGGATGAGATTAGCAAGTAAGTGAATGAGAAATCAGCCATTCCAGGTATCCTAGCAAAAGGGTTCAACAAAAGCAGGAAGGATGTTTCAGAGGAAGAACTTCGGACAGGAAGTAGGGAGACAAAAATAAAAAGAGAAAGGGAAAAACAAATCAGGTCACCTGTAAAAAATCACTGAGCGAGCGAATAAAATACAGGATATGACCAAATGAGTTAGAAAAAGTGAGGAAAAGCAATAATAGCCAACACTAAAATAGCAGTCACTCTAAAAGCCCATTTCTAAGTATGAAACATGTATTAACTCATTGAAGCTTCATGGAAGTCCTGTGAGTTCAACACTAGTATGGCCCCCACTTTATAGACAGAAAGACTGAGTGGGGCACAGAGAAGTAAGGAATATAGAGAAGTAAAGAATGGCTATATGCAATATAAGAATTAACAGTCTGGGTATATTATAGCAGGAGTTCACAAAAAATAAGTTTATAGAAGGGTTCTGAGGACATCCTCCCCTTGCTCTCTGTTCTCACCAGGGAGGGTTGCGTTCTGTGGGGCGTCGGGTCAGCTGAATCCTGAACTACCTCTGGCTTTGGGATCCAGACCTGGCCTGGGCAAGTAGCAGCCTATTTACGGGAAAACCAAAACGACTCCTGGGGAAGAAAAACGCACACATTCGTAAAAGTGGTCCTGCAGGAAAGAGGGGCAGGCAGACCTGCTTCTTACAAGACGGAAAGATGGAGCAATTCAGCAAAAGAATGACTGTGTTTATCTCTCAGATCTGTCTCCCGGTCCCGCCCCATGGACGCAGGCCTGACTCTTATTTTAAACAGAATATAAGTAGAGTCACGTTATAAGGAAAGTGAATATAGCTGCCTCACAAAACACTCGGGTACAAGCTGCAGAGCTGCTGGACCAGCTGAATGGCTTGTAATATTAATAGGGAGTCAAGAATTCTCTCCCACTTTTCCCAGGAACATTATGCAACACAGCACCGTCCCTGCACCACCCCCAGCCCTGAGGTTTCAATACCTCAGTCACTGCTGCGTGGGTTTCAGGTTGTCTTGGGCAAAAGGGAACAGTGGGAGGCAGTGAGGCCGCAGGGTGGCAGAGACTGTAGTGCGCAGCAGCCTGGCAGTGCTCAGTGGCGAGGCCTGGTACCCAGTATAGACAGAGTGAGAGGCACCAGGCTCCAACCAGAGCCTTGGTAGCAAGTAAAGGCTTCTGTAGTATCTGAAGTGATGATTGGGCCTGGTAGTTATTACTTAGGCAGAGCAATGTCCAAACAGAAGCAATGGAAAAGAGAGAAATAATATTATGCACAGATAAACACAAGAACAAGCCCCAAATAATTCCTGAAAAAAAAATATGTGGCAAGAGCAATAAACACAAGTGATTACTGTAAATGCAACCTACATTAAAAAAGAATTCAAATAGCCATATGGAGAAGTATTTGAGTTGCCTTTATTTTAACTTAGATTTTAGGCAAAAATCTGTGTTTTAACAGAAAAATATGTCCACCAGTAATAATTTTCCTAAAGCAAAATAATATATTTTAAGTCATCACAATATCAACCCAAAGGAGAGTTGGCGTTTAAAAATATCGGCTTCTCAGGAGTTCATGTTCATTTTTGTTTCCTTAAAGTCTTGCTCATTACTGATGAATCTTTTCTCTTTCCTATTGTTTAAATAATACTAGTGTTTCTGTGGACAAAATCCAAGACTCAGAATACAAAAAGAAAATTCGTGGCATTTAGGTCAAGATTTGCAACTCATCTCTGTTTTTTTATTGTGGTCTTGGAGGCAATGACCTTCTGGTTTTTTTAAAGGGCAATACTCTGAATGGCAATTAATAAAATAGAAATAAAAGTATTTAATCGCTTTAGTCCACCCGTCTAGCTAGATCCCTTTATTTCAGAGGGTGTATGTGTAAACAGTCACTCAACTACCCCTCACAGGAGTCTCCCTGGTTATACCTAATGCAACAAATACTATTTAGCTTTAACAAAATAAGAATTGTATAGTGTCTGGCTTGTTCTTAATTCTTCCCTAAGGGTCTATTTGGTTTAGCATCAAATATAAGATTAAGAGACTCTAAACTTCAGCTAAACAGCCACTCAAGGGATTTAGAGATGATCTCTTTACACAACAGAGAGTTAGCAGCCATCTGATGTCCCTGCACAGAGAACACGGGCGTCTGCGTAGAATAAACCTGATTTTTCTCCTGTTGTTTGTTTGAAAGCAAAATGAAAAATAATGTTACTATACTGTAAAAAAAAAAATCAACTTCAGTTGTGTAACATTTTGGGCAAGACAAGGTCTACCCATTTATACTGCAATAGAAAATAATGAAGGTTATAGTAGCTATAGGATCACATAAAAATGTATGTATCGGCACATGGTGTGCTTATATTATATGTTTGCAGGTATCTTAAATTTGCATAGCACCGATGAAATGGGGAAGTCAAATCTAGTAACAGCTCAACGGGAATTCAAACATGGGTCTCCTGAGACCCATTCTAGGCTGCCTTGCATCCCCTCTGCTGTAACCCAAATGGGGGCAGAAACTCACAGGACAGAGGAGAAAGTGCTCAGTCCCACTAGCTGGCTAATGATGAAATATTTTTGCATAAGTAGTGAACTCTCATATGCACTTTTCTCATGTACTTAGATTTACTAAAATTGTTTTAATAGTTTTAAGAGGTAACTAGGGTAGAAAAACAGGGAAGGAGAAAGAGATACATGGTAATAAAGACAGAGGCAGTGAAGGGGAATATCTGTGTGTGTGTGTCTCTGGTTCCCTGTTGAAATGCTTCTCTCTAAAGAGATCATAGAACTATATAAAGAGCTGCAACTCTCCAAAGCATATCACTAGAAAGTTGCAATCTGGAGAAACAGGCTTAGATGTAGGACTGGAAATGGAGGGATGTAACAGGTGAGGTTCCAGAAGGCAGAGGGGCCTTAACCACAGCAGGACGGTTGGCCAGACCTGGCCCAGTGGGAAACATTTGCAGGTCACAATGCGCCAGGAGAGCAAAGTCACTCTCTTAGTTTATTTGCAAATGAGAAAAAAATATGTATTTTAATATTTGTATTGTTTTTGCAGGGCAACTGCAAATATTTGTGCACAAACCCATTTAAATGACAGAGCTCGATTGTTCCATTTTCCAGAATTAATTGTTTTCATGTTCATTACTCTTGAGTGCCTAGTGAATTTCTGGGTGGAGAGCACAGCTGTTGTATCCAACCCCTTCCTTTACAGAGGAGGGAATGGATTCGGATATCACATATGGTTTGCATATGCACAGCTTATGTAAAGTTATATTTTTAAACGGGAGGGCGTAACTAAGCACTCAGAAGTATTTATTTTAACTCTCTTGGCCTTCTTTGATTCTCCCACGTCCTAAGTTTTCTACAAACGGAATTCAAGTAGTAACCTCTCTTGCAACTTCATTTCTGCACAAATGTCAGCTCTTCCGCTAGGCAGACCTCGTGCCCTGGAAAGAAATGCTGATGATATGGCAACAGCGACCAAATAAAAGATTAGGAGCCGTTGGGGAAGGACTATTACTCATAACTTGGTATACATCCTGTCAATTATCATGCCTTGGTGAATAGTGTGTGACGGGAAACCAGGAAGTGATAAAAGACCTACCAATCCCTAGTCTTTGACAGGGAAGGTGGAGCGCTGAGTGATTGCATACCAGGCACCTTGCCACACACAATACAGACAGGGCCTGGGTCCATTCATCACCCGGACTGCAGTCGACAGCCTCTGCTCAGTTATACAGCGGAGGTATAAAGGGTTTGGCATTCAGGTCTAAGTAGGTGAGCCAATAGTGTAAAGAGTCCAAAATGAACATCCTGTCCCAACCAAAATGTTAGTAAGAGTGAGGGGCAAAGAATAATCATGCGAGCAAAAAGGGTAGCTTTGCTTCGAAAATGCATCTTTCTGTTCATTGTCTTTTTTCCGGTTTACAAATTACATGATCTAATCAATGTGCCATGATTGAAAAAAACTTTTTTTCACATCTCTATGTCAGTGAGCAGTAAGTAACTTCATTTTAGAATAGCAGACCCAGAATTGCAGCTATCCTGGTGGCCTTGACCTGGAAGTTCTCACCTAGAGAAGGGACTCCTTCTCTAATACCCTAGGGGTTGGCCCAGACCCGGGGAGTTCTTGAATATTGCCAGTAGGACGGGCAAGTCGTGACCTAACCAGGCATCTACTTTCAAACAGTTCTGATTATTACAAAGTCATCTGTGATGGGAGCAGGCTGGGTTTTGGATACTGCTAAAACTTTGCATGTCCCTCATCGAGCATCCTGTGCATGAAGTAATATGAGTAAGAGCTTTTTTTCACCAAGAGGAGGTAGAGAGGGAAGACAAAGAGAAAGAGACCACATAGAGTTTCCATTCTCACTCTTTGGCCTGGTTGGAGCCCCGATAGAAATAAGGATTAAGGGCTGGAAACATGAGAGACTCTAAGCACAAGCACGCTCCTAGCTGTGGTCCGCAGGGAGCCTTTCTCTGCAGCTGTCCACGGATCCCAGTTCTTCTGCGCCCCTTTGGTGACAGGCCGCTTGGAGAGCCCTGATCAAGGGCCCCTTTGCACAGACACTGGGCCTTATTTGTGACCCCATCTGCTATAGCAAGAATGTGGTTCCTTCTAGTACCTCTGTGAGGCAGCAGACGTGGAAACACAGGGAGACACAGGCTAGGAAGTGAATGCAGCAGATGTGTGGGGAAACTGATGTGGACAGGCTGGGTATTTGGAAAGTCCCAGAAATATTTGGGTTGGGAGGCAGGGGGACAGGAGGTCTTGGTGAGGGAACTGTCTGTGGGTGGCAGTGTGGGCCGAACACAGCCTCTGGGTCACCGATGCTTCAATGTACCCAGCTGGTAAGCCAGAGCAGCCCTTGGGCCGCATTTATGAAGAATCACAGTTGCTTCCTTTGCAACAGGAGCTAATTAAATTTCCACTCCTTTACAGAGACTGTGAGGATCAAATGCGTTATAACTCTGAACACTTGTCTTTTAAGCCACAGAGTACCTTTCTCAATAGAAAAATTAATGGCTTCTATTTTTTCATAACATAAAACATACATCTTAAACAATATGAGCAAGTGAGAAGCACTGAAGTTAAAAGCTGTCAGTTACAGGAAGAGTGACCATATCATGTGTCATCCAAACAAGGACACTTGAGAGTGAAAGAAGGTGTTATGACTTGATATGCTGGGACTGTTCTGGGAACGCTAGGCCATAGGTTACCCTACCTGCAAGTATCTGTAAGACCTATGTGGGTGCTGAAATCTTACACCTTTCCTTGGCTTAGAAAACATTCTCCTAAGTCTATTAAAATTAGTTCTTCTCCTTCATGTGGTCCTTCCCCCTTTTTTCGAATGTGTTCTCCACATGAGAAGTATCCCACACCCATTGCCAGGTCTCTCCCTTCTTCCCTCGCCATTTCCATCTCTTGGTGGGTTTTGTGATTTGTGATGCTGATGGTTGTCCACCCTCCAGGCCGCGAACACTGTTCTCATCTCTCACTACCCACCTCTTGAGTCACAGACTGAGTTGCTCAGGTTTTTAAAAAGCCTTTTTATTCTATTTGCCATTTTGTAATTTTGTCCTGAAGTGTTCCTCTCAATTGTTGATTTAGGAGCCCAATTGTCTGCTCCAGCAGTCCTGTTCCACTGGGGGAGTGACCCAATTGTTGTGTTTATTTGTCCTGTCTTTGGCTTCTGGACCCCTTTGAAGAGATCATTATTTTTCTCTCTTGGCCAATTGGAATTGAGGCCTTTTTAGGGGAAGGGGCGCTACTCTAAAAATCAGGAAACTGTCAGGCCAAGTGCTCCTCTCCCTGTGAGCCTGGCTGAGAGGCTGACAGTGCCTGTCTGCAGCACCCCGAGGAGGCACCCCTGCTCTCAGATCACCCTGGCCTCTCCCTGCACCCACGTCAGAAAAAAATTGTCCAATCCCTTATGTCTCTTAAGGAATCCTGGCACACTCAAGTAGGGCAGAGTGCTACCCCCAGGGGTCTGCACATCTTGATCGACAAGCCCTGTCCCTTTCCCACCTCAGCACCACTTCCTTTGCATGAAAAGGTTTGGGATTAGGGAGCGGATATTCTTACTGAGAGCCCAAGGGCTCATTTACACCTGCTGTAGGTCCTGGCTCTTACAGGGCAAGTCACTTGGGTTTGGAAGTAGAGGGGAACAGAATCTCATTTAGATCGTCCAGTTCTAAAAATGCCCTGCCAGGGGTCTCTTCTACAAAATGAAGAATCTTAGACTAGTGTTAGTACTTAAGGGCTTTTGCAACGCCAATATAGTATCTGTAAATCAAATATTAAATTTAAAAAGTTCATGATTATGATCATTTATGGGATTAGAGTGTGCCATGAAAGGAACACTTTAGGGCGAGTATTTTTAAAGGAAAGAAGAGTTTTTGAGTTGCGATGTTTTTAGGAAAAACCAGTGAATCTGGAGTCAGGAGGTTGAGCTTGAAACTGGGCGGCAAGCTCCACTGAGCTGTTAAATCTTTTTAATCCTGATCATATATGGAAGACAAAATTTGTGCCCCCGTAACCTGGAACAACGCCTCTCACACGCACTGTCCACACAGATCACCTGGAGGTGCAACAGCTGGGTGCTGGTGCAGGGGGCCTGGGGGAGTGTGCATGCGTCTCTCTCTCACAGAGAGAGGCCCCCACCGCGGTCTGCAGCTCGCAGTTCAGCGGCAGCAAGGCTTGGGGTATTTGTAGTGGTGAGTAGCCCTCTGGCGGCCAGGGCTGAAATGTGCAATCATTTTTGTCACACAGCTATAACTTCTGTTTCCTGGGAATGTGAATGAAACATCCCCCGCCCCCAAAGCCAGCAACTGATATATCTCTAACCAACATGATACAGGCAAAGCAACTTAGTTTATACATTTGGATTCTCTTAGTCTGGACATTGGTGTCATTCCAGATGGACCGCACTACCAGTAACTATCGAAGAGGCCTTGCATCTTTTCTAAAAAAACTGAAAATGAACCTAGCAGTAGCCTTTACATGCAAATAACGAATGAGTTATAAGTTATCAATCTTTATTTCATTTAATTTATTTTTATTTTCTAAGGCTTTCAATTTGATTCTCCTATCCTTGTTAAGGGCCACCATAAATTACATTCCTCATAAAATGTCCTCTGATTCAGGCCCTTCTCTGAATCAGACAAGCCTACTCTTTAATTAGGAAAAATGACGGCAGTTTTATAGTAGTTTTAAGTTTCTCGGTCTTCTGGCTCCTCTCAGTCTGCGCGCCTCTGCAGAAAACACACAGTGGTAGCTGTTTGACCGGCTGTTGTCAGCGGTTCAAATTAAACAAAGGAGCGATGAATGTTGAAAAGAGATTTATTTTCGAAAACTGTTTTCTCTATTATTATTTTTCTAGCTACAAATGTGTTTCTTATTTTGAATGTCAATAGACATATTTCCTGGCTTTGCCATGGTAAACAGATAAATGTTCCAGAAATCATCCATTTTATTTTTGAGGTAACAAAATTAGCAACACTCTAGGAAGGAAGATAAGCATCCCACGCCAAGGATGTGCTTATTCTCAGACTTGATGCCCATTTAATTGAAACAGACTTGCAAGTTGATATCAATTTCAAGTTGATATTGACATAGGCCTCTGCCCCACGAACAGCTCACGACCACTGGTCCTGCGGGGTTACTGGAAAACGGCCCGTTGGCTCATGGGATTGTTCTTGAGTTCACCCGTGTCCCAGTGTCCTTGCTTTGGATGTGGACCCCCAAAGCAACTCTGTTTTCCTTGCTGGATCCCACAGTATCACCCTATTCATTTATTTATAAGAATTATACAGATCTTCCATACTGTAAGAAGTTATATATGTTTATTCAACCCTTTTATGAATCAGCTTTATAAAAACATCTAGAGTTATTACTACTACTGACCTGGACTCGGCAGCTCCTGACGGAACTGTCTGTTGATCGTTTTACAGGCCCTTGTTATGCTTGCTCAGTAAAGGTTTGGTGGGAAGTGCAGGTACGTGGTTATCACAGATATCTCTGTATTCTTAAAGTCTCCAAAACTATACATTTCCCATGCATCTCTGACTCAGGGACTGACTTCAGTTTCGTGAATAGAACCTGCACCACCTGGTAACAGCCCTGATGACCATTTGTTTAGTGAAGGAAACACACTATTCCTCTGCTCGCTGCTCACAACACTTGGACAGCAGATGGGTGTGGGCCCCACGTCGACCAATTCTCTGCCACCAGCTGGGTGGCCTACAACTCAGTTCAGTTCTGAGACTATCCACCTGGAGTTGGCGTCAGATTCTACAAGTTAAAGACTCGGTCCCACACGCCTGCCCCCACCTCAGATGCCAATTCCCCAGGTTACCCAAGCTACTGCCTGACGTGGCTGCAAACTGGGGGTTCCAACGACCCTTGCATCAGGTTCAATACCTTGCTATAACTTCTCACAGAACTCAAGGAAACCCTTCCCTATATTCACCAGTTTAATAAAGAAGAGGGGAAAGATACAAATGAACAGCCAGGTGAAGAGATACATGGAGTGAGGTCCACAAGGGTCCCCAGCACAGGGGGACCCTTCTGTCTCCGTGGAATAGGGGTGCGCCACCCTCCCAGCAGGTAGATGCGTTCACGAACTTAAAAGCTCTTTAACACTGTCGTTTAGGGAATTCACACGTAGTGTGAGATTTAGGTTTCATCACATAGATGTGATTCATTATCAATGCAGTTTCTGGTCCCTCCCCTGCCCAGAGGATGGGAGTGGAGATGGGTGTTCCATGCTTCCGACCATGGCTCAGTCTTCCTGGTGAGCAGCTCCCATCCTAAAGTGATCCAGGAGCCCACCGAGAGTCCCCACCTTAGAAAAGAAGACCCTCCTTTCACCCAGGAAATCCCAAGGGATTTAGGAGCTTTGCGACAGAAACTCGACCAAATATGACAACAAAAGATGCTCCTAGCCTCTTTATAAGATCGTGAGAGCTCTGGCCAACAGCCGGGGCTAAAGACCAAAACACGTATTTATTATCATAACACAGTGTCACACTAACCCTAATAGTTTCAGTACATTTTAAAATATCCACCAGAGAGGTTAAGCAGGCGTCGGGGGGGGGGGGGGGGGGGGGGGCGGAGTTACCCAGCAGGTTTTGTTTCTCTGCAGTTCATAGCATTTCATTGCGACAAGGTAGCTATAAGGAAGGAACAGAACCTCAGTTTGTACCTTCTAAATTCAAGACACCAGTTACTGTGCACTTTAAAACCTAAATTTATTTCTTTCTTAGGTTAAGGTTAATTTATTCTCCTTCTTGTCTCTCATTCTGTGGAGCTCTTTTCTGTTGGGTGAGGCAGAAAACACGAAGGTAATAAGCAGAGCACCCGTTCAAGCCCCAATTGGAAGCAAGTCGTTCTGTACGCCAGCCGTTGGCTGTAACAGCCAAGAGGAGAAAGTAA
The DNA here is from genome assembly GCF_022682495.2 of Desmodus rotundus. NCBI lineage: Eukaryota > Metazoa > Chordata > Mammalia > Chiroptera > Phyllostomidae > Desmodus > Desmodus rotundus. The sequence continues at coordinate 15,040,841 of NC_071399.1, read as the reverse complement.
AGAGTCAAAACTGGTTAAAGCAAATGTATGTTTTGGTAGCAAAACACTCAATCAAACCATAACAACTAAGAAACGACGGAATATCTAGATTCTGCCGTATCTGTGCACCCACTATGGCAACCACAGAAGTCATTTGAAAAATGGAAACTCTCTGGGCTCTGCGATTTCTGAAGCAAAGTAAGGGTGAAAGCGGAAGTAACCGGCAGCTCAGGGGAGACTCGGGAGATTCCACCTCATGTCACCCTGCAACTTCTTGGACCCAAAATACTGAATATTTCACTTTGTATTGTTACATTTATGTATTTCCCCAAACTAGAAATACATATAAGAAATCAGCTCAAGTGTAAATGGCATAATTCATTTCACATGAGAAGGAACCAATTCCATCAGGGGGCTTTCTTGCCATCTGCTCAGAACAGCCTTGTTCAGAGGGTAGAGGCAAAGCAAGCAATTCTCAATCAGAAGAATTCTCTCCTTCAACTGCCCTCCGGGGTCAGTGGGGCCGGCAAAGGGGCACCCACCGTCTATGGGTTGGAATAGGTTGGAGGAATGAGGCCTGTATTGCTAAAAGGTGTGAAAGGTAATTCTGAAAGTCAAGTCTCCAAAGGAATGCAAAGTCAGAGCCAAAGCAAACAGTCGAAACCGGGTCAGCAGCCCCAGAGGCCAAAGTGTGAGTGGCAACTGAGATAAGACTCCAAATGGGTTAGAAAAACAAAACAAAAGAGAACTGAGAAGAGGCAGGAGCAAGTGGGACCCGAGGAGGCAGCTTTTTGAGGTCAACTGACTGTATTTAGAACTGAAGTAGTTCAGAGTGAAGACCCACCCCACCACCCCCAGCACCCTTTCTCCCGTAGGATTGATTTCCCTCGGCTTGCCTGGTGGAAGGCTGTAGAGAAGCCTGGAGCTTGTATTTCTAAGATGAGGGAGTTTTCTGTTGTCCCAGTGGATAAGTGACTAGAGCTCTAACTGGGATTTAATGTTCACAGGATCAGTTTTTGGAGGGTTGGGTATAGCAGGAATTGATGGAGTATGGTGGGGATGTTTGCAGAAGAGGAAAACTAGGGATGGAAGGTCGGAGGAATGATGGCCTCTGGCAGCTCAGAGGTCACACGTGGACCTCCAGCTTCTGAGGTGTCAGGTCTATAAGATTCTAGAGGAAGCCCAGGAATCTTGCACTGGGATGCCCTCCTTTAGAGATGGACAGCTGTCATTGTATGAATGTTTTGACCCTGTACATACTACATGATTTTCTAGAGGCTGTTATAGGTGTCACAGTTCCTCCCAGCCCAGGCACCTGTCGAGAGCCAGGCCTGTTGTTCTAGAATGGGGTACTCCTGGGGGAGGGGAACGGTGGATTGTTACAGCAAATGCCCCTTGGTTGAGGTGACTGCACTAGTTATTTTGGTGCCTGTAGGACTGCAGATGCTTCCTGCGTTGCTCTTTTACCAAATAATGTGATTAACTATTTATACATCAAGCACAGTAATAAGCGTTTAACATGCGAATCTCACAGAGCCTCCCCCGCATTCACGACCCCTTTCTTCTTTTCCCCAGAGCCCTGACTCTGTCCCGTCCCCCACCCTGTCCCCAGGAGAGGTCACCGCATGCTCAGCACTATGGTGGCCCTGATTTGTGGAAGGGCCCACCCATTCCTTTCGCCAGTTTCTACTGCAGGAAAGAACCTATGAGCAAATTTTGGCCAACAAGACTTGAGGGAGGAAGCATGCTAAGTTATTGGGAAGTGGTCCCTCACTCCTGAGAGAGCCAGGAGAAGGAGTTTCTGTTTTGCCTCTATTCCATGTTGAACTTTGACCTGCTTGCTGGAATCTACATGCCGCAGGTTGAAGCCTACACACGGGGAGGTGGGTGGATCCAGGTAACCACAGAGAAATGAAACTAGATTTCTGACAGCCTGTCCGTGGAGCTGACTGTCTTTACCATGAGATAACAAATCTCATTGTTTAAGCCAGTTTCACCTGCGCTTTCTGCTTATTGCCATTAAATCATCCTATTGATATGACAATGTGAGATTTTTTTCTCCCTCCTCTACAGATGAGGAAATTGAGGCTTAACATTAAGCAAAGTTTCCAAGATTAGACAGCTCCTAAGATGGAGTCAGGATCTGAACCCCATGTGGCTCCACTTCTAAGCCTGTTTTCAAACTCAGAGCCCCTATTTGACGTGATTAATCTGACTCCGACCAGAGGGTCAAAGGTCATAGGCACGAATGCAGAGGGCCTTGATTATCCCAGGGGCTCCCAGTCCAAGGCATTTGTCCTGCGGGTGACCTGGTGAGGATGGTGCTTTCAGAGGCTCAGGACACCTTGAACCAGGGATTTACAAGAGACAAAGAGAAGGTCCTGCCAACAAATAGCAATCTCTCTACATTACAAGAAGACTCCTATGCATCCTTCCTGAGTCCCCTTAAATGCCTTTTTCTCAGTGAAGGTTTTCGCCTGCACCCCTGGCTTGGTCAGTCACTGGACTGTATGCTCTCATCAGACCCTTGACTTCTTGAACTTCTCCCAGTTATAATCAGGTAAGTTTTTAATGTCTGTCTTCCCTGTAGACTATAAATTCCCTACCCTTCTGGGCTTCCTTTTCTCTAAGCCCACTTCTGGCCCAGCCGTCTATTTGGTTTTCACACCTAGCTGTTCTGTCAAAGAGCTAGGACATCTGTGGGGACCAGCACAGCCCTGAGTGCAGTGCTGCTTGGAAGCAGAGCAGTGGGTTCCGAGGTTGGGCTGTGGGTGGGTGCTGCACACCTGGGGGCCTGGGGAGCACATGCCATAGGCCAGCATGTAGACAGGAGAGAGAAGGAAACTAAAGGTGAATCCCATCTATTCCAAAGTTTGGCTGGAAATTTCACGTGTAGAAAAGGAGAAGCACTGTACAACCTATTTGCCAGCAAGACAGAGACACACACAGAGACACCCCAAACAGACTTGAACTAGTTCCTTCATCACTACCATTACGTTACATAAGATTTGCTGGACTGCTTTGAAACTTAACTGACATTTGTAATTTAGTTCTTATTGGAAAATACTTTGAGAGTACCCAAAAGTATGCACTTTATATAGACTTTTAGTAAAGTACAATTATTGCTTTGTTTTGAAGTGGGTTTTTGGGGGAGTAATTTTGGCTCCTTCTAAAGCCAAGTGCATTACATGGAAACTAGTAGATGTAGGTGTTCAGTAAACAATTGTTGAATAAAGGAAAGAACATTGATCATTGGTTGTAGTTCATTTCTAGACAGAAAATAAACAGGAATGAGCTTATTTTAACACAGAGTGTACATTACTAAGGCCGTTGCTGCAGATGGAATTCCCTTCAACAATAATGGCTGAAGAAGAAAAGAAAATAGCTTAGAGAACCTCAAGATCGTTAGAAGCAAAGAGAAGGTGTTAGAATGCTGTGTGGCCAAGACCAGCTTAGGGCCCACTCTTTCTTCCTTCCTCCATCATTCATAGGTATCTAGCCAGCACAATGCTCATAGTTCTGAGCTAGGGACCATGAAATGTGCATACAGAGGTCTGGTACACAGTATCTATCAGAAAAAAACACCCTTCCGGCTCCTTCCATCCTTCCAATGCCTAATTCTCCTGCCCATACACCGTTCTAACTGCCTGCGGCGGCCCCTGCTCCCTTTACCCAGGGAATGCCCACTCACCCTTCAGAGGTCGAGTCAAACTTCATTTATTCGGAAGACCTTCCCAAGTCCCCTAGACTGGGTTTTCATTACGAAGCCACACCAATCGTACTAGAAGTAGCTGCCATCATCAGAAGAAAGAATGGCACCTACTCCCCTTCTAAAGAGCTGTTGGAGACTTGGCAGGACTTAGAAGGCGACCTAGAAACTGAGGAGGAAGTGGCATACAGAGCTCCGAGGGAAAGTTAAGGACACATTTCTTCTGTGACTGTTAATTGCGCGATTATTGTCCTCAGTACAATAGGCACTGAGGTAGGTGCTGTAGAAATTCAGAAATGGCAGACCTCAACAGAACTTACAGGCTAGTAAGGGGAGGCAGACACGCCCCAAACACATTCACTAACTCGACTCAAGTGGTGCGTCAGAAATAGGTTTGGGGCCCAATAGGGCCCTGAGGAAGAAAGGGCCAAGTCCCCCAGGGGAGAGAGGCTCACAGCGGTCGTTGTGAGAGCAGACGTCTGTGCAGCCAAGGAGTGGCTCTTCGAGAACAAATACAGACCTAGTTACACGCGAAAGGAGGAGAGAGAATGACCTTACACCGTAACACCAAAGAGGTAGATGTCTTGATATTGGAAGTTAATCCAGAAATTATTTGCTGTAAATGGTGTACAATCTTCTTTCTCCAAAAAATAAAAAAAAATGCATTTTATTATTTCACTGGGATGACATAACTGTTAATTAATGTTTTCAAGACTCATTTAACTCATAAAATGCTATTTTTACAAAAACTCAATTACTTTAAAAATTGACTGCAAGCGTGACTACTTAAGCACTGTAAATGCAGACAATTAGTGCTTATAAAATAGTGAATCATATCCACAGTGTCTCCTAAAGACTGACTGTTCTCCAAAGCTTCGTGGTTGTTATGGAAACTCTTATACAGTGGTCCCCCTGGCCTACAGGGCGTAGTTCCCAAACCCCAGCGGATGCCTGAAATCACGGACAGTGCCACACCCTGTCTAAACTATGTTTTCCCTATACATACGTACCTTTGCTAAAGTTTCATTTATAAATTAGGCACACTAAGAGATTACAATAACTAATAATATAATAAAGCAATGATAACAATATACCATAATAAAAGTTGTGTGAAAGTGGTCTCTCTTCTCTCTCAAAATATCTTATTGTACTGCACTCGCCTTTTTACTTAAAGGGAGCACTTTGCAGCCTCTCTGTGGCGTATCCAAGCTGCCAGATCGCTACTCTTGCCCTTTGGGGACATCATAAAGTAAAATAAGGGTGACCTGAACATAAGCGCTGCAATACTGTGACAGTCTTTCTGATAACCGAGAGGGCTGCTAACAGGCAGGGAAGGTCTACAGCGTGTATAAGCTGGACAAAGGGACGAGTGACGTCCCAGGCAGGACACATTGAGACATGGAGATTTCTCCATGCTACTCAGAATGGCTCAAAACATAAAATGTATGAACCGTTTATATCTGGAATTCTCCACTTAATATGTTTGGACCATAGTTGACTGTAGGTGACTATACCTCAGAAAGCAAAACTGGATTGGGGGACTACTGTACTTACAAACGTAACTTGTAAGCCATCATACACAGGAGCACAACTATTTTGCAGAACCAAAATACATTGACTCTGCCTACTACCAACAGATGGCAGTAACAGTTACGCACCATCATTTTTATCTGAATATAATTTTGCCCGTGGCTTTAGCCGTTAGCCTAGCATGTATCTGCTGTGTATACATTTAACACTGAGGTACTTTTACGAGCAGGCTTTGCTCCACTATCTGCAGTAAGCACAAAAACAATGAGGCTGTTAAACGTGCTAGTTCAAAGAAGCACACAATTACAATGGCAAACAACAGTAGAAATAATAGAAAAATTATTTTAAAATTGTACATTTTTAGACATATTATAGACATTACTCATTGACCCATTGGAACAATTTAGTGTGACAAAGCCATGTGTAACAAGGGTGGCTGTCGCCCTGGCTGGGTGGCTCAGTTGGTTGTAGGATCGTCCCATGCGTCATAAATATTTGGGTTCGATCCCAGTTGGCATGTACAGGAGGCAACCAATTGATGTTTCTCTCTCCTATCAATGTTCCTCTTTCTCTCTCCCTCTTCCTGCCTCTCAAATCAATAAATAATTTCACAAATTATACAATAATGACAGTAATATTTAGCAGAAGATTAGAAAGAATAACTAGCAAACTGAAAAAGAAAATGAGCTCTGCAGGTTTAAGAAACAGGCCAGGCGGTTACCCAAAATCTCAGCACGGCCGAAGGAGGAAGCCACTGTGGCTCGGCGACAAGCAGTAGATGCCCAGGCTTCTTCAGATCTGCTCAACATGCCAGCCAGCGGTGCCGCGTCCAAAGCAGATGGAGCGGCTAGGAATTCGGCAGGTCCCTCAGTGTCACACCGGGGAATGGGGCTCAGGGAGTGGAAGGAGGGTAGGCATTCGGCTCTCATTCACTGCTTCAGTGGCTGACCAGCCTGCGCATATACAAATTTGACAGCTGGTTAACATCCCACAACACGTGTGACAGTCCCTTGGAGAGGGGATACCTGCCCACCAGATTGTCCTTATAGTTAAAACCAATCTGACTTGGAAACAGGTGTAAGAATTTATAGCATTTAAGGGTGGCTGAATATGGCACCCCAAAATATGCTACTTCGGCATAAGAATCATATGGAGCTAAAGATACTTGATGAATAGAAGGTATACAAAGTATATTTTGACCTCCCTTTTTTCCCCTGAAAGCAGGAGATAGAGCTCCCATGTGAAAAATGTCCTCCTGGGACCATACTTATCACCAGAGACCAGGAGTCAAGGACTAGCAAATTTTGTGCACAGACTTTGCTAAAATAATTCTCTTCTCCTTCAGCCTCTCCATACACTATAGTTCCTGTCCCACCATGGTCTCTTGTTGTTCTAGTTAGGATACAAGCATCGGGGTTTTGCCATTCCTTTGAGTTTTCATTGTGTTGTGGAGACTTTCATGCACATTTAAAAATAAAAATTCCATTCTTTTCATGTGTTTATACTCTATCTTATGTCTTTTAATTCTCAAGCCAGGCTAGAGACCCCCAAAATGATGGAGGTAAAGTTTTACCTCTCTTACACTAACAAGGAGGAAAATGTTCCCTGATTTTAAAGCTCTTAGAAGAACAAGTCATCCTCCTACTGGATGAAAAGACTTGGTACAACCAGGTATAAACCTCTCTTGGCCATTAGAATCCATGAGAGGAAAATGTCTTAAAGCTTTTCAGGATGTGGTTGGTTGTATGCAAATAGGACCTCCAAAAATTCCCTCTTTCCTGCTTCTCTTACTAAAAATTTGAGTCTATTTCCTCTTCCCCTGAATCCGGCTTGGCCTTGTAACGTGCTTTTCTTGCTTTAACTTCTGCCCCTGTCAGAATGCAACAGAAATGATGTTCTGGAACTTCTGAGCCTGGGACTTAAGAGACAACTTCTTCTCCCTCTTGGAAGTCAGTTGTGGCCTAAAAACTCCAACTACATCAAGATCAACACACAGTGAAGCACCCAAACAAGGGACATAGAAAAGCCGTGAGAGGGAGAAGCAAGGCACCTGGCTGCTGACCAGCCAATGAATGCAGGCCCTCAAGTCGCCCCAGGGGAGACCAGCAGGAAATCCACCCAGTGGACCCACAGGATCATGAGGCCGCTAAACTGCGTTTGTTTTAAGCCTCTGAGTTTTGAGGTTGTTGTTTGTGCAAAGCCTCTCCAGACCGTAACAGTAGAGGGACTTCCGCTAACAGCCATGCGAGGCCAAAACCACAAACCGGTGCCTCCCTGAGATTTCATGGAGATCAATGTGAGTGGCAGGTCAGCAAAAACCAGATGTGAAGTCACAAAGGCAAAAAGAAAACTTTTCTAGTAGAACTTGTGAAAACGGAATGGGCTACATTGTCACTGGAGGAACAAGACAGAGGACCCCCGATGCAGGCTGTTGGAAGGGTATTCCTATATGTTGTGGTTTCCAAACTATTTTGCAATGGAACCCCAATATACAAGACTGATAAAATACTCTTTTATTAAGTTATTTTTAAGTTTAAGGCATTACTTCCACTTGTTAAAAAGGCCGTCCATGAGGTCAGTAAATGCATTTTAATTTAGACGACTAAGCGAACCATCAGCTCTATTTTTACCCTCACTACCCATTTCATTTCTATATTTTGTTTGGAATGCACCATATCTAGAAAATTTCATTTAAGCTAGAAGTAGACTGAGAGGAACTCAAGTTCAGAGAATTTGCCCCAAAGCAAAGCAAAACCCCCAGGACGTGCTGGTGCCCGAAGAATACTTCCTGAATGTGTGACGGCGGAGTTGCTGGTCCGGCGCCTCTCTCTGGAAGTAGCCACTTTCAGGACCACGTTCAGTGGTGTAAGGAAGGTGCCCGGAGCTGGACCAGATCCCAATCTGGTTTCCTTCATTCATTTGCTTAGTGTGGGAGCTACATAAGGAAACAGGTGCCTCCTTTACCTACTCTGGGCAAAGGAGCTCTCAGCCCCTCCCCTGCTTCTTTACCACCCATCTCTTCTCCCTCCCCCAGGGGGATCTCATGGTAGTCAGCCTTCTTCCATGATGCCTGAAGGCTCTCAGAATGAATATCCCAGGAGAAACCGCCATTCGTTTCATAACCATTTCCACCTACTTGGGAAATCGCACAGAATCACTTCAGCCACTTTCTAAAGGCCTGTCCAGGTTCAAGGGGAGGGGACATGTGAACCTCCACTTGATGTGAGTGGCAGGGTTTTGTGGGTCTGTTTGGAACTGTCGCGAAGACCCTCCCTCCAGCAGCAGTGTGTGTACATGAACTCCTGTTCTCTTCATCTCTCCTCCGTCCTGCTGCTTGGAAAACAGCTCTTTCCACCCTGGCCCAAGAGGTCAAGGTGGGTGCCGCAGCAACTGAGCCGAAGGGTTCTGAGTCACTACTGACCATTGCACCAGACCTTTCCGCCTACTCGGACACTTCTCTCTTGTTTAAGAGAATTATATTTTGAGTTTTCCATTACTCACAGCCGAACCTAATCCACAGCAATTAGCAAGGTCAGCAGGACTAGGCAGTGAAAACCCTAAAAAGATGAGACAGTAAGGTAATCCTATGAGAATTAGGTAGAAATGCAGGAAAAATAGCATTCCACTAGCCTACCACTCTTCAAAATTTAGAGTTACTTTCATGACTGTGTAGGAAGAAATCTTGTATTCTACTTTCTCTAGATTGTTGGGGAGTCAGCCCTAAAGAACTCCGGTACATTTGCTGGATTTGAATTGTTCTGGGTACCTGGTAAATATGCTTATCTGTCTCATTTTAGTAGATTCTTTGATCAAAACTATCACAAATTCTCAAATTATATTGAAGCCAAAATCACCTCTTAACCTAAAGCAGTGTTTAGCATCATAAATGAGATTTGAGGCAGATTTTAGGGACTGCTTAATGTAAGGAATTATTCAAGTGAGAGAATTGTCATATGATGGGTAGTTATATATAACTCATATGCAAGTAACACAGTGTGACTTACCCACTCCCAGCAGGATTAACACTTTCCTATTAAACACTTAAACTATTCATGCAGCCACGTTTTAAAAGAAAAACTTTACAAAACGCCTGTGAAATCATCTTGTGATTTATTTCTCCTTCAACCATTTATCATTTGGGGTTTTCCTGTGTTTTACATCCTTTTGTGTGAGTTCTTTCTAAATTAAGGATTCTAGCAGAATAAAGTCTGATGCATTTTAATGCCGTTCTCCATTGTTAGTTGTTCTCAGAAAATTATGACTATTTCACGTCGGGGATTACCAAATATTAGGCATCTTGGTTCTACATGAATAATCTTCTGCTGATAATTGCTAGCGAGGCTTACGGTTTACTGACCTGCTGGGGTTCATGGAGATTTATGGACTTAGAGCTAATTAAATTGTTGCCTGATGCTTTTGAAATTCCAGCCCAGAAACATGCCTGCTATTTGTGCAGCCTTTGGGCGGGAGGCCTGAGCTGGATTGGGATGCAGACTTGTGTCCTCTGTGTTTGCTGGGGGAGGGGTGGGCACGGGGAAATGGGACGGCTCCGCAGAGGGTAAGGTTGTTGCACACAAAATCTTAAACGTAAGCACTGGTGGTTTTTGATTGTTTGTTTGGTTGGTTGGTTGGTTGGCTGGTTTTATTTTTTTGGATTTCTGAGGTATTGGAACTACATGTGTGAACTTGCTGCATTTTCCTTCCAGAATCTCTCTTTGACTAAGAGAGTTATTTGGTGATCATCCCAATTTCTTTTACCGTATGGATTTTAGGGAAAATTCTAAAACCATGATTTTTTTAAAATGTGTTTATTGATTTCAGAGAGAGAGAGAAGGGGGAAGGAGAGAGAGAGAGAAGGAGAAAGAAAGAGAAATATTGACGTGAGAAACATCAATTAGCTGCCTTCCACTTGTGCTGTGGTCAGGAATTGAACCCCCAACCTTCTGGTGTAATGGACGATATCCAACCAACCGAGCCACACCAGCCAGGGCTAAAACCATGCATTTTGATGCATGGTTGTGAATACATGAATCATCTGGGGTAATTTTACCTTCTCAAAAAGGTTTTTCAATTTAGAAATGACTAAAGAAGTTTTAAGAGTAGAACCACCACCTCATTTATGGTCACATTAAGTCTATAATGGCCCTTTGCATCTAGTTTTAAGAGTTAGAACTGATCCAGAAGCCACGCTGTGGCCTGGAGATTTCTGCCTTCTGCCACCACCCCAGCCTCTCAGTCAGTTGTGCCAATGCTTGTCCCTGCCTCGGTTTCCCCCTCTGGTAAATGGTGATCACAATTGTACTGTCCCATAGGGTCGATGTGAAGACAAAGAGACCACATATTAGTCATAGGCTTTTAAAAAATAAGTACTGGTGGCTACTGTTTATTTTTATTTTCTCCATCATAATTATAGTGATAAAACTCACATTTATGCTGAGCTGAGTTCAGAAAGTTTTCACATCAGTCATCTCATTTGACCTTAACTGCATGTAATAAAGTCCTGTGTTATTTTTATAATTCCATTTTAGGGATGAGAAATCTGAGATTAGAAAGGTTAAGAATTTTTTTCCAAAATCAAATGACAATGAAGTGATAAAGCCAAAACTCAGATTGAGCTCTGTGGCGTTCAGTCTTCCCTATTTATTCAGTTTCACTCTGCCATCCTCTAGCTTCCTCGAATTTAGAACTGGAGGAGACCTCGAAAAACATTAGTCTGAGCCCTTAATTATATGGCTGGGGAAAATGACCCCCCCAGTAAAGATTTGCCCAAGATCACGTAGCACTGTGGAGAAGACCCACATTTCTTGATTACTATCTAAAACCCTCTTGCCACTACCATTCACCAGATAATAGACGTTCCAGTAAAGCAGCGAGGAAGGGGCGATAACATTCCCAACAGGAAGAATAGGGTTTCTTTTCTGGAAACTTGAGAATTTTAATATCATTACTTTTCTGCGAGCCAGCTGTTGTGGAATTGCGGTAAAAGTTAAATGACATCCTCGCCATCAATGAGCCATTGTTATAGCCACAGGGTCCCTTTAATCTCCCCTTTGTACCCGACTTGGGTTTCCGCTCCTGGTCATCTCTCCCTTTCTCATGGGAACGACGAGTTCCATGAGTCCGGTGACAGCTGTCCTGCCCCCTGTGATCGTTCTCCTGTTCAGAGCTGCCAGGAGCTACAGGCTGTGGCTGACATACAATGAGGTCGGTTTCCACAGTGGCTTCTGGAAGCAGAGAGGAGCTAGGAGCGTGCAGCCTGCGGGAGCCTCAGTGGAGTGCGTGCACGTGGCTGCATTTTCCTTCCTTCCCGCTGTCCAGTGCACATCGCAGTGCAGCCAAGAAGAGCCTGCTTCGTGCAGAGCCACGGTACCACGTCGTGTGCGAAGGCAGCTCCCCAAGCCTGGCCCTGAGTTACAGGAAATACAGGGAGCAAGTGACTTCGAGATAGGAAACAGGTCCATTATCATGCCTGGAGAGGTGACCCCTTTGCTCATCAGAACAGAAAAATTTCTGGAAAGGGCTTCCTTTCCCAGACCACCCTCTCCTCTTGACTTGGGGGACCTGCATTTCCAAAAGGCCCCCCCTGGCTCTCAGATATGACAGGTCTTTCCCTGGTAGAGCCTTCACACCTTTATCTTTTCACCCGCGACTCTCTCACACCGGGCTGCTTCTCATGCTCGCGAAGAATGTTTTCCTTGACGACTGTTTCTAAAATAGAACACCCAGCCTATTCTTCATGTCGACCTCCTAGTCAATTCTTTAATAGTGCTGGTCGCAGTTTTAAATCACTTATCTGTTTGCTGCAGTAAATATTCTCTCTCTCCAGCTGGACTTTAAGAACCACGAATCGAGACAACGTCCAGCTCACACCTCGAGCCCCGGGAAGATGCTCAGTGCGCGCAGCCCCTGTGCGCATGTGCTGAGTGTGCACGTTTGGTTTGGTGGATTAGGTGGATAACTGAGATCATTACTAAGAAGTTCAGTTTAAGTGGACCATTTGGGGGGGAAATGTAACAAGATGGAATTAAGGCATGACAATAAAATAACAAACCGATGGGTTTAAACCAGAAAACTCATTTATTCACAATTGTGTAATTCCAAGGCCAGAAGTAGCCTTTGAAATAAACTCCGTAGGCAGGTTAGCTGGTGGACGTGTGGACTTGCAGGAGCTCCCCTATCCTTTCCCGAGAGCGGCAACATGCACCCAGGGCCCGGGGCTCCCAAACCTTGCCCATTGCTTCTGTAGCTGTTTAGCTCTGTCCCACCGAGTTAGGGCTTAGGAATTTTACCATAAACTCTAAGCTACTTTTCAAGGTATTTTTCTCAAGACCAAAACAGTTCCATCCCTAAGAGAAATGCTGGTGCCGTGAAAATAATGTACTATTTCACCTTGCTGCATTAGTTACAGTACATTTGGTTATGAGTAATAGACCCCAAGGGAAGCTAAGGGAAGCAGGTTAAGGGATGTACTAGAGGGATGCTGTGGTTTCTAGGGGGACTCGCGGAGGGATGAATAACCGGGCCTTGGGGCAGCAGCTCAGAGTAAACACACATCGCCTCTGAGGGTCCCAGACAATTCCCACCAAAGGAGAAATCCCCGTGAGCTGTCCAGACACGCCCAGAAATGTCTGTGACGCGCCCTGCTGAGTGCCCACGTCGGGGGCTATTTCCTCAGAGAGGGGATAGTTCAAGTGGGTCGCGGACAGAGAACACTTCACAGTATGCAGAGCTTTCACACGCAACCATTTTCAAATTAAAAAAACAACCACCATAGTCGTTGCTTCACTTAAAAAAACAAACGCTCCTACTCCATTGCCAGTCAAGTGAGCAAGGGATGGGAGTGAGAAGAATTCAGTAAAATTCATTTTTACACTAATGATGCCGGCGATTACACTGACCTTTGAAAGGATCATCTGAAAAGCCTATTTATTCTAACATCATTCTTAGCATGTTTTGTGCATTCATTATATGCCCCTGGGAGATGTGTAGTAAATATTTACTTCTATAAAATATGAGATATAGTTATTACTTTTATTATTTTATAGATGAGAGAACTGAGTCTTGGAAAAGTTAACTCGTCTAAGATTTCACATTTAGGAAATACTAGTAAAAATATTCATTTATCTCTCAGGCTTCAAAGACAATGTTAAAAAAAAAAAGTGTCCTAATATGGAGGATGTTTTCCTAAAATATAAAGAAAAACTGGTTTAAAAAACCACTATGGGCTTATTTAAGAGCTTGTTTCTGTTCAAATGAGCAGCCTTTAAGAGCACAAATCCTCCAAACTCCCTCTGCAGCTGAGGTGACGCGCCCTGCGTTTTATCTTCAGATGTGGTAGCACCATCTAGTGGCGAAAAAAGACATAGCCCTATTGAGTGATTTTCTTCAGTGGACAACTTAACCCCACTTTAATTAAGGGTGACAGAGATTAATTAATTTGGGGCTTCCAATTAATAACAAAATGAGCAAATATGTTTATTTTATTTACTTGGACAATGGCACTAAAACTGAGCTAATGAAATAAAAATGTTACTAATTCACGAAGGCAGAGACCTGGAGACAGACCCATAGGGGACAAAGACTTCCACAAATCCTTGGAAGACAGAGGACAGAAGGTGGCAACTTAGAACAGAGGAAGTTCATGCTTTTGTTCTCATCACGTAAACCTCCTAATGTTTCTTTTACCAATAAGCAGTCTAGGATTTATTCCCCGATAACGAAGTTTGAAGCAGAGACGGATGTATGTCTTTGCATTGACGTGGCAAATCAAACTCTGCGTGCTTATCGCTGCCGTGAAGTCGATGCAATTTCAGACAGTATCGGAGTCATTTCTTATCTGGCAGGTTGGCAGAACCACCACAGGCTGTTTGGCGCCCAAAAGGAAGAAGTGTACCTGTCTTCCTTAGTAGCCATGTCGTTTATAGAGAAGAGTTCTAGGCTTTTGTTCGTCCGCTTCCCTCTGGAGTTTATTTGCTTTCCTCTTCGCCCGATTAAACACTGCTCATCTTTAAGACAGCCTGGAGACCCTCCCTCCAGAAGCCTAGCAAAACACTCCGAGCCACCCAACCCTCACGTGGATTAAGCGAGCACCTTTACAGTTTACGTAATAATACCCCAGGCGGATGCCAATCACCGCAGGGGGCCCTGGTGTTAATCACCTGTTTCTGCATTTGTCTTCCCCACTATAATGAGAGCTCAGGGAGGGCAGGGACTTGGTGTGATTTATTTTTGTTGCTGAACATCCGGTGGGACATAGTAGATGTTTTTCATAAATGAATAGAGAGAAGTAATTGTGGCTTCACAACAGGCAGAGAAGAAACACAGATGCCCCTGTAGCTAGAGCTCTCAGGCTGCAGGACCAAGGACTGGATTGAATTTTTTAAAATATATTTTATTGATTACGCTATTACAGTTGTCCCATTTTCCCTCCTTTATTCCCCTGTGCCCTGCACCCCTCCCACCTGCATTCCCTTCTCTTACTTCATGTCCATGGGTCATACATATAAGTTCTTTGGCTTCTACATTTCCCTATACTATTCTGAACCCCCCCTGTCTATTTTCTACCTACCATTTATGCTTCTTATTCTCTGAACCTTTTCCCCCATTCTCCCTCCTGTCCCTCCCCGCTGATAATCCTCCAAGTGACCCTCATTTCTGTGATTCTGTTTCTGTTCTAGATGTTTTCTTAGTTTGTTTTTGTTTTTGTTTTTTTAGGTTCAGTTGTTGATAGTTGAGTTTGTTGTCATTTTACTGTGCATATTTTTGATCTTCTTCATTTTCTTAGATAAGTCCCTTTAACATTTCATATAATAAGGGCTTGGTGATGATGAACTCCTTTAACTTGACCTTATCTGGGAAGCACTTTATCTGCCCTCCATTCTAAATCATAGCTTTGCTGGATAGAGTGATCTTGGATGTAGGTCCTTGCCTTTCATGACATTGAATACTTCTTTCCAGCCCTTTCTTGCCTGTAAGATTTCTTTTGAGAAATTAGCTGATAGTCTTAGTGGAACTCCTTTGTAGGTAACTGTCTCTTTTTCTCTTGCTGCTGCTAAGATTCTCTCCTTATCTTTAATCTTGGCTAATGTAATTATGATGTGCCTTGGTGTGTGCTTCCTTGAGTCCAACTTCTTTGGGACTCTCTGGGCTTCCTGGACTTCCTGGAAGTCTATTTCCTTTGCCCGAGTGGGGAAGTTCTCCTTCATTATGTTTTCAAATAAGTTTTAAATTTCTTGCTCTTCCTCTTCTCCTTCTGGCACCCCTATGATTCAGATGTTGGAATGTTTAAAGTTGTCCCAGGGATTTCTAAGCCTCTCCTCATTTTTTTGAATTCTTGTTTCTTCATTCTATTCTGGTTGAATGTTTCTTTCTTCCTTCCGATCCAAACTGTTGGTGTGAGTCCCGGTTTCCTTCACATCACTGTTGGTTCCCTGTACATTTACCTTTATTTCACTTTTCATAGCCTTCACTTTTTCCTCTATTTTGTGACCATACTCTGCCAATTCTGTGAGCATCCTGATTACTAGTGTTTTGAACTATGCATCTGATAGGTTAGCTATCTCTTCATTGCTTAGTTGTATTTTCTCTGGAGCTTTGATCTGTTCTTTCATTTGGGCCATTTTTTTCTGTCTCAGCGCACCTGTTACCTATAAGGGGTGGAGTCTTAGGTATTCACCAGGGCGGGGCAATGACATCACTGCTTTGTGGTGCTGTATGTGGGGGGAGGGGTCCAAGAAGGAACAATGCCGCTTGCTCAGCCCTAGACCAGCTTTCAGTCACTCCCACAGCTTCCCACAAGCAAATTGGGCTCTTCTAGTGCTGGTTCCTGGGTGTGCGGGTGTGAGTACATTCTAGGACCCTGTGGGTCTCTCTAACAAACTCTCCTGTGATGCTGGGAGTTTCTCCTGCTGCCTCAACCCCCACAGGTTTTTTTAGTTGGAGGTTTTGAGGCTTTATTTGGAACCCTGGGTTGCGCGGTCTGTCTTGCTCCCCAGTTGTCCCTCCTGGTTTATCTGCATGCACATGTGGGACCACCCGCTCCATCGTTAGCTGCCTCCTCACCAACCCAGGTCCTCCAGCCCCTGCCTCCAGCCACCACCTTGGCATGAGTCCTCTCTGCCCGGCTGCCCATCTCTGCCTCTCCTACTGGTATGGATGAATGTTTCTTCTTTAACTCATTGGTTGTCAGACTTCCATACAGCTCGATTTTCTGGCAGTTCTGGTTGTTTTTTTGTTTTTAAATTTGTTATGGGCTTTCTTTTGGTTGTGCAAGGAGGCACAGTGTATCTATCTATGCCTCCGTCTTGGCCAGGGGATTGAATTTGAGAGTCAGAGTGGATCAGTGGCATACAGTCAGTAAGAGACGTAAAGACGAATAACAGGGTGATGGATTGCTGAAGGAGTATGCTCTGGTTATCTTCCTCAGCCAAATCCAGGATCTTGTCAATAGCATCAGTGTAAGTGTAGTAAATGGAGAGAACTGTGTAGACTGACGAACTTACAGAGGAGGGTGTGTGTGTAGGGACAGAGAACTGTTACCTCCAGGTGACGATCGATTGGCTCGGACTTTTCATACTTGAATTGAACGTTATCTTCAGATGTGGTAGCACCATCTAGTGGTGAAAAGAGACATTGACCTATTGAGTGATTTTCTTTGGACAACTAACCCGATTTGTAAGAGTAACAGATTAATTTGGGGCTTAGACAGTCTCAAGCAAACGGGGAATAAAGTAGTAAAAGACCGTGGTGAGGGTGAAAATGTGCTACAGATAAGACTTTAAACAGCAGGGTTTCAATAGCATGAAGTTTGAGATGTGATATTCATATGTGTTGTTACAAATTTTGGATGTTTGAAAGCTCATAGGGGAATTTTTAGGTTGATTGAGGCTCATTTCTACCACTGCGAGAATGTGGCAGATAGTGCTGCCTGCTGAATTGTTTTGTTTTGTTTTTACAATTTTCTACCAATTTAGTGTAAAGAAACCACCAGAAATCCTCTTCTGTCTAAAAACATGCCCACACCAAAGAGAGCACTTCCATGGCTAGGTAATTGGAATGGTGAGGAAATTTCGTATTTTGTTTTTCATATGTCTGTATTATTTAATTTTATTTTAAGATGTATGTTATTATTGTAATTATATTAAACCACCAAAACCATCCTCTAAAGCAGCACGTGGTGAGCAGTGAACTTAACCCTCCCTCTTTCGTGTTTGGGCAGCGTTTTCAGTGTGATTGCAAGTCTTTCTGGTTACCAGTGGGAGGCAGGAAGGAAATGTGAGACTAGATATCTACAAGAAAGTTCTATTTTCTCCACTTTTCCCCCCCTCCCCGGCCTTTGCAGGGAAATAGGGTAAAATGAGACAGTTCTTTTAGCTTGACATTTTGGCCTGCAGTTGATCTTCCTGGCCACCAGGTGACGCTTGTGGGTCTCTACTGGGAAAGATTATGAGTAACAACGATCTAGAAATAAATTTTTAGAAATTTGGGATAGTTGACAAATCATCAAATGAACTCATGGGTAAATGAAGTACGTGTGTTTCTGGATGCATTTTCATGAACAGATCAGA
The DNA here is from genome assembly GCF_022682495.2 of Desmodus rotundus. Classification (NCBI taxonomy): domain Eukaryota; kingdom Metazoa; phylum Chordata; class Mammalia; order Chiroptera; family Phyllostomidae; genus Desmodus; species Desmodus rotundus. The sequence goes on along the minus strand of NC_071399.1, from coordinate 15,023,057 downwards.
AACTAAGTTTCTAAAGGGCTGACACAACTATTTCCAATATTTGTCCCAGTGATGGGCGCAAGGTAAGTGCTAGTAAATACTTTTGGAACCAAAGATCTAACTGTGAAAATAGTTCTGTTTTACTTAAAGTGACCTAGAATTTCTTCATTTGGCATTCTTAATTTCCTCGTATCATCGACAATATGATGCAGAAGTAGCATTAGAATCTGTACAGTTAAGAATGAAAATAACAAGGACAGACTGCATCGTCCCAGCAAATACAGGGACACCTTTCACTTCATGAAATTTGTTTCCCTGCAGACCCCACTGAGCTCTTAATTTTGAAAAATGACCCGAGTCAGTGGTAACATGAGGTCATTTGTTCACACGCATCTGACTCCAGATAGGCAGTCAGTCATTCCGCAGGTGGTTACTGAGTAACTACTATGCATGTGAGATGCTGGAATCACTCAGATGTTTTGACTTGGGGTGAGATGCTGGCTTTCCTTATGTGTCTTGCATTTACCAGCTACTCTGAATGGATTTATGAATGGATGTTCCTAGAGCTCAAGGCATGATTATTTTCAGTCTGGTCTGCTTATTTGTCCCTAAATCCCTTCCTTTCCTCATTTTTGGCAAAAAAAATAATAATAAAATCTCTACTTACAAATTCTCCAACTCTAGCATAAATGATGACAGATTAGTTACTAGAATCAATGTTAATCTGACCAAGAAAGTTTTCAACCAGTTTCAGGCATACTTCCAGGTGGCCTTTGCCTCGTAATCCTTGTGTCAATCTGAAATAGACGCTATACTAATTTTCCGAGGCTGCTGTCCCACCACCTGGGTGGCTTTAAACAACATAAATTTATTCCCTCATAGTTCTGGGGACTAGAAGTCCGAAATCAGTATGTCTCCAAGGTCTTGTCTCTTCCTTAACCTTTAGGAGCGGACTCTTGCTTGCCTGCTCCAGCTTAGGCGCCCTCAGGCATCGGTTGGCTTGTACACAGGTCACTCAGGTCTCTGCCCTGGGCACCACCTGGCTGTCCTTTGTCCTTGTGCTTCACAGGACGTTCTCTTTTCTCCTCTTACACAAATATCACATCGGACTAAGGGACGTCCTCCTCTGAACTAATTATATCTGCACAATTGACCTTTTTCCCAAATAAGGTCACAGTCTGAGGTTCTGGCAGCTTAGGGCTTCAGCATATTCTTCTGGGGGACACAGTTGAACCCATAAATGACTTAACTAATTTGCGATTCAGTTTCCTGTACAAAAATTCTGTACAGAACTCTGTACAAAAGTTCCTATTTTATAGGATTTTTCTGAGAATCAAATGTGGTGCTTAACCACAGTTTGAAATTACACACAGCTGTGGCAAGAACATTTTTTAAGGATACATTTAATGTTGGTGAATGACCAAATGCTATTTGGAGGCAGGTCTGCAAGAGAGCTCATTTACTAAGCCAGGTCATAAATGTCTTCTCTATAAAACAAACAAACATTTTTAAATTGTTGGCATTTAAACATTGGCTTAAGAAGGAAATTCATATAATCGAGCCCTCACCTCATTGCAGACCACTCAACTGAGTTATTGCTATTTTGTTAGTCCTTGGTCCACCTAAGTTTGTCTTATTGTTTCCCTTCAAATAAGTGTCTAAGAAAGAAGATTATTTTATTAGTCTTGAGCCCTGGGATAACTACTTCTATTATTTGTTTCTTCCCCTCTCCTCTCAAACTTCTATTACCTGGGCATTGAAACTTCATCTTCCATGTCTCAATTTTTCCCTCCTATTTTGTCTATGTCGGCCTCTGCAGTGTGTTTGGAGACCACCCCCATTCAATCCTCCACCCCATTCATTCATTATTTAACTCATTCTCCTGTTAACTCATGTGCTTGCTTATTTTTGTGATTCATTCATTGGTTCAGCAAACTTTTATTGAATGCTTCTATGGTGTCAATGACTATTCGGAGAGTATTTCTTAGATTCCCAGATTATTTTGGATTGTACCTTCTGAAATCTAAGGATATTGAGTTTGTTCTCTTGTTTAGGGTGTTTTATCTCAAATTTCTAGGATTTGATTATTTATTCATCTTTGTCACTTGGGATGCCTGTTCAATTGGGGTTGATCATTTGGTCAGCTTCACTGTGGGGTGACCCTGGAACACACTGCCACGTGGGTAAGGTCAGCAGCCCAGGGTCTGTGCCCAGGGCTCTCCATCCTATCGGGGATCTGCAGCTCACTAAGGTACCGTGGGTCTTCCTGGGCCCAATGCCCACAATCAGGGCTTTGGCCTGAGAATAATTGCTGCTGTCACCTGCTGCCGGGCCTAAGCGGAGGAGAGGGACAGGTGATCCAGCTGTGTCAAGGGGAGCCTCCCCACAGAATCTTCTGGGGCTTTCCAAGACGCTCTCCAAGTTTGGGTCTTCCCTGCAGTCCTCCATTTCTGTAAAGCTACGCTTTCCTCTGGTCTTCTGTGTCAGATCTGTTTCTGTATCCCAGAACTTTTGTTTTCACAATGCCATTAGATTTCACTTCCATTTCTGTCATTCCCCCCCCCCCCCGCCCAGATTTGGGGAGGAAGGAAAGGTAATCTAATCATCTTTATCCAATTTCCCTTCTTAACTGGCATCTATCTCAATTCTGTTCTGTAGTCAGCATGTGTCTTGGAGCTTCAATCTATCTGAATCGCCAGACACTGCCCAGGAGTGGGTTCTTGCACTTGGTTCAGCTACCTCCTGGGCGTGCCAAAAGCAAAGCAGAAGGAAAACCCTGAGTTCAGAGTTGCAGCTGAGTGAAGGCTTTCACGATGGACCTTGAAGAACAGGAAGAACTGGACATGTAGAGACAGGTGTACAAGACCAGCGCGGCAACTAGCTACTTTGGCTTGAAATGTCGAATTCATGACAGAACTTAGTCACTTAAAGTGATAAGGGGGTAAAGCGTGTCAGATTCTTTTGCTCACATTTTTAAAGTAAACTGTACAGAAAGTGTAGTGAGAAGTAGTTTCCAGATATTAAGAAAAAAAAATCTATAGACAGAGCAACTCTCAGGGAACATCTATCACAAAATCAAGGCCAGGCGACAAATAAAAACCAAGGGTTCCTATTAGTATGTGTGCATCTGGAGACCACTTAATGCCCATTTGTTTGTGTGCACACTCATGTGTACACGTGCAAGCACACACATTACAGACATAGATTCAACACCAGGGAACTCCTACTGCCACCCAATATAATACATATTTTGAGAACTATACATGTAAACTCTTCTAGTTCCCAGACACCACTTAACAGGCAATTAATAGTTTATTCAAAGAAAGTCTAATCTAACACTTCAGAAGCAACTGGTAAGGTACTTCTGGGGAACAGCCCAGTCTTTAGACAATGGTTTCTGCAGAACTAATGAACAGATTAGATTCTCAATCAGCATAATGGAGGGGGGCAGAGGGTGGAGAGGACACCTCTAGGCAGTCATTTCTGAATACATTTTTAAAAATCAGTCACTATTAAAAGATGATTTATTTCTATTTGAAAAATCCCAGCTGGGAAACTGGGGACTGAAGTGGTCAAGTCTGGTGAATCAAGAGGAGTCCCAATGGGTGTCATGTATTTATCCTTGTCCTAAAGGAGCGTGGATTTTTTAATTCTTATTTTTAAATTGAATTTATGGGGTGACATTGATTTACAAAACCACAGAGGTTTCACATGTACAACTCAATAAAGCATCATCTACTCACTGCATTGTGTGCCCATCGTCCAAGCAAAGTTTCTTTCTGTCCCCATGTCCACCTTTGCCCACCTCCACCTACCTCCCACTCCCTTCCCTCTGGTTGTCACTGTTGTCTGTGTCTGTGCATTATGTGTCTGTGTTGTGGTTTTTTGCTCATCCCGTCGCATCCTTTCATCGAGCCCCAAATCCCCTCCCGACAGCTGTAAGCCTGTTCCATGTATCCGTGTCTCTGCTTCTATTTTGTCCGTTTATTTTGTTCATTAAAGTCCTCATGTAAGTGAAATCATATGGTATTTGTCTTTCTCTGACTGGCTTATTTCACTTAGTATAATCATAATAAACTCCAGGTCCATCCATTCTGTTGCAAAAGGTAAGATTTCCCTTTTCATGGCTGCATAGTATTCCATGGTGGAAATGCACCACAGCTTTTTGTATCCACACATCTGCTGACGGGCACTTGGGCTGTTTCCAGATTTTAGCTATTGTAAATAGTGCTGCAATTTGCATCTCTGATGATTAATGATGTTGAGTAGATTTTCTGTGTATTGGCCACCTGTATGTCTTCTCTGGAGAAGTGTCTATTCAGTCCTTGGCCCATTTTTTAAAATGGGATTGGTATTTTTTTTTTGGTGTTGCGTTGTATAAGTTTTTTATATATTTTGGAAATTAAACCCTATTCAGATGTATCATTGGCAAATATGTTCTCCCATTCAGTGAGCTGTCTTTTCATTTTGTTGATGGTTTCTTTTGCTGTTCAAAAGCTTTTTAGTTTGATGTAGTCCCATTTATTTATTTTTTTTTCTGTTTCCTTTGCCCAAGGAGACATATTGGCAGAAATATTGCAATAAGAAATCTCTGAAATTTTACTGCCTATGTTTTCTCCTAGGATTTTTATGGTTCTGTGACTTATATTTAAATCTTTTATCCATTTTTAGTTTATTTCTTGTGTATGGTGTGAGTTCGTGGTCTAGTTTCTTTTTTTGAGGTACCTAATTTTTCCAATACCACTTATTGAAGAGACTGTCTTAACCCCATTGAACACTCTTGCCTCCTTCATCAAATTTTGACCTTAAAGGCTTGGGTTTAGTTTTGGGCTCTCTGCTATGTTCCATCAATTTATATGCCTGTTGTTATGCTCCTACCAGGCTGTGTGATTACAAAGGCCTTGTAGTATAGTTTGATATCAGGTATTGTGATACCTCCCACTTTCTTCTTCTTTCTCAATATTGCTGGGGATATTAGAGGTCTTTTTTGTTCTAGATCTGTGAACTATGCCGTTGGCGTTTTAATAGGAATTGCATTGAATCTATAGAGTGCTTTAGGTAGTATGGACATTTAATAATGCTAATTCTTTTAATCCATGAACATAGCATATGCTTCCACTTATTTGAATCTTCCTCAATTTCTTTCTTCAATGTCCTGTAATTTTCCGAGTACAGGTCTTTTACATCCTTGGTTAAATCTATTGCTAGGAACCTTTTATTGTTGCAGTAGTATATGAGATTGTTTTCTTAATTTCTCTGATAGTTCATTATTGATATATAAAAATGCCACCAATTTCTGAATACTAATCTTGTATCCTGCTACTTTGCCTAATTCATTTATTAGATCTAGTAATTTTTGGTGGAGTCTCTGGGGTTTTCTATGTACAATATCATGTCATCTATCAATCCCGTTTTACTCCCTCCTTGCCATTTTGGATACCTTTTACTTCTTGTCTGATGGCTGTTGCTAGGATTTCCAGTATTATGTTGAGAAAGTGGACATTCCTGTCTTGTTCCAGATATTAAGGGAAACACTTTAACTTTTCGCCCATTGAGTAAGATATTGGCTGTGGGTTTGCCATATATGGCCTTTATTATGTTGAGGTACAATCCCTCTATTCCCATTTTGCTGAGAGTTTTTATCATAAATGGATGCTGGATTTTTTCAACTGATTTTCTTAGATCTATTAATATGATCATGTGGTTCTGTTATGTGATGCGTCATGTTTATTGATTTGCGAATACTGTACCAATCCTGCATCCATCCCGGAATAAATCCCGATCATGGTGTATGATCTTTTTAATGGATCTGTATTACTGGCTCGTTTGCTGATAATTTTGCTGAAGATCTTGGCATCTATGTTCATCAGTGATATTGGCCTATGATTTTTTCTTTCTAGTGCCTTTATCTGGTTTTGGAATTAGGATAGTGCTGGCCTCATAAAAAGAGCTTGGAAGTCTTCCCTCCTCTTGAATTTTCTGGAGTAGTCTGAGGTGGATAGGTGTTAATTCTTTGAATGTTTGGTAAAATTTGTCTGTGAAGCCATCCGGTCCAGGACTTTTGTTTACTGGAAGGTTTTTGATTACTGCCTCAATTTTACTCTTTGCGATTGGTTTATTCAGATTTTCTAATTCTTCCCGATACAGTTTTGGAAGATTATATTTCTATAAATGTATCCATTTCACCCAGGTTGTCCAATTTGTTGCTACATGGTTGTTCATAGTATTTACTTACGATCCTTTCTATTTCTGTGATGTTATCTCTCCACTTTCATTTCTGATTTTTTTTGTGTCCTTTTTTTTTCATGTCTCTCTTCAAAGAACCAGCTCTTGGTTTAATTGATCTTTTGTATTATTATTATTTTGTCTCTATGTCCATTTATTTCCACTCTGATCTTTATTATTTCCGTCCTTCTACTCACCCTGGACTTTGTTGTTATTTTTCTAGGTCTTTTAGGCATAACATTATTTGAGATTTTTCTTGCTTCTTGACATAGCCTGTACTATTGTGACCTTCCGTCTCAGGACTGCTTTCATTGTGTCCCATAAATCTGGGGTTGTGTTCATTTTCATTTGTCTCTAGGTAATTTTTTATTCCTTCCTTGATCTCATTATGGACCCATTCATTCTTTAATAACATGCTATTTAGCCTCCATGTTTAATGTTTTCCAGTTTTTAATTGTAGTTAATTTCTAGTTTCATGCCTTTGTAGTCAGAGCAGATGCTTGATATGGTATCAATCTTCTTGAACTTGGTAACACTAACTGTGTATCCTAACATGTGGTCTATCTTCCGTGTGCACTTGGGAAGAATGTGTATTCTGCTGCTTTGGGATAAAATGTTCTGTAAGTATCAGTTAAGCCCACCTGACCCAGTGTCATTTAACGTCATCTTTGCCTTGGTGGTATTTTTGTCTGGGAGATCTGTCCGTCGATGACAGTGGGGCATCACAGCCCCAACTATGACTATTGCTCTCCATCTCTCCCTTAATGTCCACCAAGGTTGTCTTTACACTTAGGTGCTCCTCTGTTGGGCGCAACTTGTGTGCGAGGGTTATACTCTCCTGTTGGATGGATCCTAACGAGCTATGGATTTCTAAAAGGTTGAAAAACAGTGCTTTCATGGTTGGTTCAAGGGCCTCACACCTCCCAAAACACTGCATTGTTTGGTAAAAACCTGACCAAAGAAAGTATCACGAAAGCCAGTGTTAAGTGTCTGAAGGCACAAAACAGTAAGGAAAATGCATCTGATCTTTTACTATGAGTTGGATTCCTCCACTTTTTTTTACATTAACCTAAATAAAATTTAAGGAAACATTTATTATGAATTTAGCTTTTATTCAAAATTAAATAAGCAAAAGCAAATTTTTCAGAAACTTTTACAAATTACTTACATAAAAGAAAGTTAATAGGGACAGTTATAAGTTTGCAACGAATAATTACAAAAGTATCTAGGGCAGCATGAATATACACCATGTCGCAGCATGGTGGTCTAATTATGGTGAATAAGGCATAACTAACATTTGCACCAAGACCAGAATTAAGAAATAAAACATACTTTAAAAGCTTAGTTCTACATTAAGCTTCTTCTCTTCCCTCAGATCCTTAATGGGTTTAAACTATGTAATTTTTTTAAACACATCATGTCAAACGATAAATTACATAGATGGGCAATCAATGTGAAAAGCTCCTAACATGTACAAAGTAAAGTGGTACTGAGTTGAGCTCTCCATTCACCTTTATGTACAAGTAAATGTAAACCATATTTTCACAGTTTTAAGTGTTTTATGAATAGATGCACAGTACCATATCAGGTGTGCAGTTGTTCCTGAAAACCGGCTCTAGGGCCTGCGCCCAGCGCCTGGCGGCCACGGGGCCACAAGCATTTACATAAATAAGAAGGTATCATAGTCAATGGTCAAGACAGTTCAGCAAGAGCAGGATTTCCAACAGAACGACACTCAATACCATAGTTTACACACTTGTGCAAATATAAGCATTGGGACGGAGAAATCTGAGGCAAATTCTATTTGCCAAACCTTGTATCGCTGCTGTTGTAAACTTGGGCAATAAGTGACCCTCGGCAAGTTCTGCTCTCTATGGCTTTTTTTTTTTCTTTTAAAATCTTAAAGCCAGAGAAAATGCACACATATTACCCACACGCTTGCACTCACGCGCACACACACACACACCCCACATACATACACAGAGTTCTCATTTTATTTTAGAATATGGTACATAGTGCAACTTCATCACCATGTAGAGGTTTAACACACATTTGCTGCGTGTTTTTCTGTGCAAGTTCTTAGTGGTCTAAATCCTAGTTGAGGGTATTCATTTGCAGAACCACATGATTCTGGAGGTTGAAGGAAAAAAAAACCACAAGAGTTTCATTACATTTCTCAAACCAGCACTGGATGTGCAAAGGCAGCGGACAACCTGGCTGTCAGCACAGCCAGATGAGGGTAACTTTAAAGGAAGATCCACGCAGTTAGTTACTTAGATTGGTCTCTAGAAAAATAGGTCAGTATATGCTGTATCTTTGTCAACCGTTCTTTCAAAGACCTCATTGATAAAACCGACAGCTGGTATCGGGGATCCACAGGAAGAACTGCAAGAAGCCACCAACACCAGGCAGGTCCATTAGGAGTCACCTAAAAATAATTGACATTTTAAAGAATTAATTAAACAAATATTTATGTAATAACATACAGTAACGAACCACAAAGCCAGTCTTTATTGAGCACTTGCCCCTATCAGGTCTATCTCAAATTCTTTTAACAATAATGTAAAAGAAGCTATTACTATGCCCATATAAAAGAGGGAAACTGAAGCTCAGAAATTTAATACAAATTCTCAACTTGTATGTAGCAGAGCCAAGATTCAAATCTAGACCTGACCCCACAGCCAACACACTTTTCTCTGCACTGAACTGCCTGTAAGCAGGGTTTTCTCAACCCCAGGCTACTGGCATCTGTTGAGACCTGTTTAGCAGTGCCTCTACCCTCTGTCAGTAGCTAGCCCCTCCCTAGTTGTGACAATTGAAAATGTCTCCAGATATTGCCAAATTGTCCCATTGGGGTGAAATTGTCCCTACTTGAGAACTGCTTTCTTTCTTTAAAAAAAAAAGATTTTATTGATTTACTTTTAGACAGAGGGGGAGAGAAGGAGAGAAACATCAACATGTGGTTGCTTCTCACATGCCCCCTACTGGGGAGCTGGCTCACAACCCAGGCATGTGCCCTGACTGGGAATTGAACCGGTGACCCCTTGGTTTGCAGGCCAGTGCTCAATCCACTAAGCTACCCGAGCCAGGGCGATAACTACCTTCTTAAAGTAGATATTTAAAACATTTTTTTAAGTTAGTTGGTATTTTAAATTTTTTTCAAAGACTTGTGAAATCCTAGGAAAGATATAAGAAAAAGGTCTTCTTAGCCTCTTGCTTCTTTTGGGACATAAACACATGTCCAGCAAAGAAGTCCCTCTGATGTTGCAAGGGCTGACTTACTGGCTATTGAAAGGACAGAAATTTACAGAAAAGGATTTTTAAGCCACCTTCAGTACTGCCTGCACTTAGCTCAGCACCACGACCACCTCTTCTGCACATCAGAAACATCAGAAAACTACGTTTCCTAGACCCCCTTCTCCACGCGGTTCCGGGTTAGACTTGGCCAATGAGGCGCCCCTGCGGGGTGTACAGTTGTTAGACAGGAAGCCATTATTCTGTGGAGACTGTCGCCAAGTGTGGGCAGATGTGACACTGGCAGGCGCTTCCCTGGGGCTCCTGAGGATGGCAGCGGCTTCCCTGACCATCACCCCACGGAGAAGCCTGCCCTCCTGCGTCCCTGACCGAAGCCTGACCCAAACACACTCACAGGAGGCGGAGGGGCAGGAGAGGACAGTGAAAGGTGAGGGGGGTAAAGGCAACGCGAACGTAACGTTGAAGTTTTCTACAAGTTGGCTTGCTAACACTTAAAATTTCCTTATTCAATCTGGTGTTTATCAAAAGCTATTTCCATCCAGTTTAATCAGATTCAGGTAGGCAGTATTTTTTAAAAATATGCTAGACACAGCACTCAATCGGGAGATGGTCTGAGGCTGAAATTTCAAGTTCAGGTGCAGAATTCAGCCGGGATTCTGACAGACTTCAACCAGCCTTTGAACACTGGATGAGAGGCAGTGCGCGCCACAGTGGGCTTCTCTCCATCTTCGTGTTTATTCACAGTCATCACTCATGAAATCTGTTACCTTCCGACCACAAACGTTTTTATTCAACTCAATTCGGAATGCCTGCGCCTAGCAGTTAGCGCTTTGATGAGTCTAAACTCAGGTTTTCCAGGACAGGGACACTTCGTTTATGCTTCTTACAGCACCTGCTGCACAAGTTTGCTTGTCTACAAAGTGCTCACTGTGTATTAAGTAGACTGAGCTTAAATATAAACCCTAAGTACCTGGGCTAGACCATTAAATCATCAGCTGCCTGAGGAGTGAAGTATTAAACATGAAGAAACAAAAATGAAAATAATTGCCAGGCTCAAAGTTGGGAGTAGATGTGAGAAAAGAATTTTTTAAAGTATAGAAAATGATAACATCTCTCAACTGTCAAAGAAGAATAGTTGACTGGCTCAAAGGCACAGTTGTCTCAAAGTCACAATTTGCTAGGTGGTACCATGTCCCATTTGTAGTTCCTTAGTCCTCCTTCTGGAAAAGGGCACCCTCAGTTAAGGCCTCCTCCTCCCTCGGCCCTCGCCCCTACCCAACATGCAGCGGGCACCACCCACCGGAGAGCGCCGCCGGCTTCTGAAGGCGGGACAGAGGACATGCTGTGTGGAAAGGGCAATGAAAAAGAAACTTAAAAATCTACTCATCTGGGTCTATAGAAAAAAGTGAGACTTTTGGAAACAACATCAAAGCCATCACATCATACCTGAAGGTTTTCCTCTCTCCTGGGCATTGATCCAAAGTGCTGAAGAATTTGGCTCCGAAATCTGTCTCTCAAATTCTGGAACCAGCTGCAGGCTTGAGAGTATACCAAATCATGAAGCTGCCTGAGACCCTCTATCTCGTCTTCATTCTCAACCTAGAAATACAACCGTCAGTAAGACTTCTGCGTCTAATCTGCCTTGCCTGACATCACCAGCCCTACTAAAATGAGAAAAAAAGAACCCCAGAAAAACAAAGAATACCTATTCCAGTTCTAGATCAGAAAGTATTACGCTTATGCAACACGTATCATCATCTCCTTCTGCCTCACAGAATGCCAACAGGCTACCCCGAAGACAGGCGGCGAAGCCTGACGGCCACCCGGCCTCTCTGAGTAGCAGAGCAGCGTGGCAGAGCCCCACCAACAGCCCCAGTGAGGAGGAGGAGGGGTTAGACTGAGAGTGAGTTCTCGGACCAAGGTTTACTCTAAATTGCAATTCCTTTTGTCTTTATGGATCAACGGCTTTTTAAAAGCAGTGGAACTGAGAAAGCAGAAGAATACAGTTGCTACAATGTAATGAAAGATCATGGGGAAGAGGTTTAAGGTATAGACAACATGCGGAAAGTGTAACAGGGTGGAAGACAAGCATAATTATATCTTTTACCAAGGAACTGGATCAAAAAAACAAAAAAAAGTACCAAATAACTTAGCATATAAGTCAATGTATCAAAAAACAGAGAATAAATTATGGAATGACGAAATTCAGCTGGAAAGACCCAAAGCTATGGCCACCTCTATCATCCCTCAGTACACCCTTGAGACCACTGGACCATGCAGCAGCGAACGGGCAATTAAATGCACCAGCCGTCCAGCCTGAGATCCAGGGTGGGAAGATGGAACATTAACTTGCCCATCTCCTGGTGATTTCTTCAACACACATTTATATCCCCCTCACTATCTGCCAGGGAGTGCTCTACTCCCTGTACATTAACACATCTGAGCAAACACTAGGCTTGACTCACCCTTTCCCACTTCAAGGATGACTCGATATAAAAACAATAAAGGGACTCTAAAAACATTCTGAAATATAAAAGGTGAATCTATAGCACATAAGAGACGAGAAAGTACTTCTTACTTTTGAAGATTTGAAATGAAACATAGGAGTTTAAAAGGCATCTACTTTAGCACAACAATGTAAATGCACTTAATGCCACTGAACTACTTATACTTAAAAATGGTCAAAGGTCAACCAACTGCTCTTGTTAAGTGCCCGCCATGCAAATGCACACGAACATTCTAGGTGCCCTGCTGGCTGTTGAGCCTGGAGAAAAGATGAGGGTCTAGGTTCCCACCTCCCACGGTCTCTTGGAACTCACAATGATGAAGCACAAGACAGGAAAAAGGCATGTTGGAACTGATTTGCATAAGTATTGACGAGGGCCTCTGATAGGATGAACTGTTTTATCTGCCTAGAAAAAGAGCCTGGATGCCAGTACAGTGCCTAGGACCGAGTACACCGAAGTGTGCTGGGAAAGAATACTTTGCGGTACCTTAACATCTTCCAGATACTCAATGTCTGCAGTGCAGTATCCATCTTTCATTCCTCTTTTTAAAACCCTAAACCGCTTTCCTCCAACTGTATCCACCACAGACCTTCCATCAGGTAAGAAATGTACATTTCTAATTTGTAACATACAACCGTAATCTGCAAAACTAAAAGAAAAACTCTAGTTAATATCAAAGTTCAAGCAACAAGCATGCAAGTTCTCAAAATATTCAAGGCAAGTCCCAATATAAATAAGAATATTTAAGTACACAGAAAGCATACCTATTTTGTGTATCACTGACACACATCCCGAACTGTTTGGTTCCAGTTTGTATACTTCTCCGAATCATCAGTCTGTATCTTGGCTCAAATACATGCAGAGGGCAAGGCACAGTGGGGTAGGCCATAGTGCAAACAAATATTGGGACATTCTTGGTCAAGCTGAAGAAGAAAGAAGCTTATTATACATCATAACACTCAACCAGAATGAGTGAAGCTTGCAACAGTAATAAGTTAATATAAAACAGAAAGAAATTAGCCCTACATAAGGTGACTTTTATTCTTGCCAGGAACAAGAACTGGCATCGCCTACATTACACTCACACAGATACAATATTAGCCTAAAAAACTTGTTTCTGACCCTCCTACGTATACGAGTCAATCTGAGTTTGAGACACCAGAGTGTCAGACAGCACTAAGTACCTTTACGAACCCAAAAGCAATTGACCATAATTACTATTTCATATCAGAAACCTGCCTAAAATATCTGTAACATGATGGAGTTAGTATCTTTTATCTGTAAGACACTCTTAGTTACTCTTAGATAACAATAAGAAAGGCTGAGCTCCCAGAAAAGACAAAAAGGAAATCATTAAAAATATTTTCAAACTCACTATTCAAAATAGTAATTCAATAACACGTCCCCAGATAATTAAAATGATGCATTTTCCTTGATGGATTGACAGAAAGTAAGGAGGACAAAGGCAACGCCCGGCTTTGACAAGGGTGCAGGGGAGTGGTCAGTGC